>NC_080580.1:89991072-90306072 GCF_029962835.1 Magnolia sinica
GTAGGGACGGAATATTGCAAAGTTGGAAGAACCAGAATATGGTAGATTGTGCTCTAGCCCAAGAGTGAAATGGCTTGATCATTAGGCCACACAATCTAAAACATGTAGTTTGGCTAAGCTTCCAAACAGGTGTGAACTTATTGTTGTTATACTTCATTATCATTTAAGCCTTATCTTAATTAATTGGGATTGGCTACATGAATCCTACTATGTCATTCCACTCTATCAAGGGCAATAACTTCAGTTAGGCATTTATTGCCATTCTTATGAGAAAAAAATTCACTCTATCATGAAACATAGCTGCTATTGTCATGCTTGTGATAAGTAAATATAACCAAATAATATGACTTTGCACTTCGGAAATGAAATTTGGTAAGAAATACCCCTATAAGGTTGAATTCAAAATCCTTATTTCAAAGGTTTCCTTCATGCACACACGCCAACTATACACACGTATGAGATATCGGGGTTAAATAAGTCCTCGCCTCAAAATTAAATTGTCCACACATCATCTGAGCAACACGTGTACATTTAATATTGACCATTCATCATTTCTCCAAACATCCACTTTTTTCTATTATTGGAGTGGCATGTTACTGGGCCAGGGCATGTTCACAACAGACCCCAGTTGTTGAACAACCCGAACCTTACACACATGCTACATAGGCATGTGTGCATAGATTAGTTCTTCATGTATCTACATATGTGTATATGTAAATAGCATTTCATTCCAGGAAGAATAGCATAGGCATCTATTATAAATTATATAAAATAGTAGTAACCATATCACATGTCTCCTGTTAGTGATAGTGGTGTGATGTAGAGTGGGTCACGGACAGTTTCATGGCCAAGATGGATCAGAAAAGGCCTGATCAGAAGCAGAAGTAATCCGGACCATCAGAACTTAAAACGGATGTATCTCGCAAATCGGAATGAGCTATCGGACATACCATATATGATTTTGGGGTTGGACGAGCTAGTTTAGCCACCCAACCTGCTATGCCGGGTTGCCCACGCAGAATTTTCCAAATATCATTAGATTGACAGTTGAAATCCCGCTTAATATTCATTTTTACTATTTATAGTAAGTTTCATGTTGCGTATAACTCTTCATCCATTGAGCTTTAGGAGTTGCACCCAATATGAAAAGTGCTAGGAGAACATCATCATTCGGCCAAATAGGAAACTTATTATTTTTGGCCAAAAACCATGCGCACTAGTAGACATCACGAACGTCTATAAATAGTAAGTTTACTATTTATAGTAAGTCGCGATTTCTAAGAGTTTTAGTTGTAGTTTGATTCCAAAACTTCTCCCATGGCTTAATATCCCTATTTAAAGGGTTGTGAACTCATTTATTTTATTCATCAATCAAATTACGAATTTTATAGAATTTATTTTCTATTTTCCTTGTTTTTTTTCCTCGTGGATTCGAAAAGTCTATGTGAGGAGTCAGAGAAGCTCCATGGATTCGGTGTAGTTATCCTTGAGGAAGACGGTGATCGACCTCATCACGTTCATCCTTGTGTCATGGTGGTGATAAAAGTTTTGGATCAAGCTGATATTTGTGTTTTTGCTTCATCCAGATGTGTGACCTCATTAACATGTTGGATGGAAAATAAAAAAAGTACAGTGGACATACATAATTGTGGGGCCCACAAGAGTTGCAAGGTTGCTGCTGGCAATGTCCACACGCAATCCGCATCACTTGTGTTCACCGGACATCCTAAAAATCATCCCGATGCAAAACCTAGGTGGGACACACCACATGGATCAATATACAATCGCGCCTAAAATCAATAATCTTTATTTATTGTGGAACGACTGAGGCTTTAAAGGCCAGATTTCCAGTTTGTTCCTTCATCTTGGTGTGTTGCACGTGATGATTGGGTGATGATACACATAACATGGTAGGCCCCACGTTACATTTAGGAGTTTCTATATTGGGCGTCGCCAACCCATTTGATGTAGAGTGGGTCACAGACAATTTCATCGCCAAGACGGACTAGAAAAAGTGTGATCGGAGGTGGAAGTGATTCGGACCGTTAGGACCTTAAAACAGGCATATCTTGCAAACCAGAATGGGTTATCGGACGTGTCATATATGATTTTGGGGTAGGATGAGCTACTTTAGCCACTCAACCCTCTATGCTGGGTTGTGCACACCAAATTTGCGAAATAACATCAGATCGATGGTCAAATTCCTGTTTTAATTTCATTTTTACTATTTATAGTAAATTTTAGCTTGATTGTAACTCTTTGTACATTGGGCTTTAGGAGTTGTGTCCAACACTAAAAGTGCTTAGAAAAGTTAGGAGAACATCATGGTTTAGCCAAATAGGATACTATTTTTGGCCGAAAACCATGCACGCTAGTAGAAATCACTACTGTCTGTAAATAGTAAGTTTACTATTTATAGTAAATCGCAATTTTTAGGAGTTTTAGTTGGTTTAATTTCGAAACTTATTCCATCTATTAGTATTCAATTTAAAGGGTTGTATACTCATTTATTCAATTCATCAATTAATTTACAAAATTTTTAGAATTTATTTTCTATTTTCTTTATTTTTTTCCATAGATTCGAGAAGTCTCTGTGAGCAATACAGAGAAGCTCAGTGGATTCGGAGTAGTCCTTAAGGAATACGGTGATCGACCTTATCACGTTCATCCCTGCATCACCATTGTTGCCTTGGTGTGGGACACTTGAGCTACTGATCATTAACTGGATTTTAGGATCTAGTTGTAACATGGGGTCCACATTTAATGGACAGGTTGGATGGGACTCATCAACGTGGGCAGTGTACATCTCGAACCTATTGGAACTTATGGGATCCGTGAAGTTCTGAGCGTCCATTTGAATGGAACATTGAAATGAGCTGCCATTGTTAGTCTGATAAACTGAAAATGATCAAATTGTGGTTAGGGGATTATATATAACATTACTTTCATCCTTTTTTGATTTTTTTTTATAAGTGGTTAGGAGATGATACCGCCAAACTGGATGTTCAGAAATACCACATATGGTAAGCACATTCGGTGGATCCAGAGAACTACCTGTAGGGAAGCGCGGAAGGTGAGCCCTCAAGATCTGACGATCTACACGAAGTTTGGAACCCTCACAAAGCAAAAGAACGGTGCTTCAACGGCCCGCCTATCTACTACTGGAGCAGATGAAACTATTCACACCTCTAATCCTACAGTATATAGTGGCCCCGGATCATGATCTATGGATCAGATCGTCCCAAGGATAAGCTAAAATGGACAGACTATAGCACACACAATATCTTTCTGTATACTCTCGGCTTATCGTATGACTCAATGCCTTTCACGAGAGAAGTGCATCCCTTTATATAGGAAAGGAAGGAGAGTTTGGGTGGGATTGGATAAGGCCAAATAATCTGATCAAATTCCTATCATCAATTAAAAATCAAATTCATAATTGAATTTGAAATTTAATTCAAAAGAAGAGACCGGAGAAAACATGGGACGTACCCACTAGTGATTGCTCACAAGTGGGCCCCACTGGCCTACGTCCAACATCTCCCACTCAATCACATTGTAGGATAGGCACATAAATTTGTCCATCTAACTTGCCTAATAACAATTAAAGAACCAAACATCGCGATCAAAAGAATCAGAGGCGTGAGACCAGCTAGATCACCATAATCTTCTCACAGGTGCTTAAGTACTAAGTGACCACCTGACTAGTACTCAATAACTTAAGCTTTGCAATGCCTGTCCTAGTCCGCATGACCACACCGGATGGAGTTAACTCCCAATCTGGAGTACTCGGCCAACATATGCACTTATCCAACTTATTGAGTTATTCTGAAAACTTGAATTTTCACAAACTTTAACTAAAACCAATTAAAAACAATACTTATATATATGCTTTTTAAGAAAAATACTATTTGCAAAAGTTTAAAAAACAACTCGATACTGCCGGCAGATAAGTCTTCAAGTGCGTATTTATAGTTTTAAAAACTTGGTGTAGCTGTCACGGGATCTTACCCACGCAGATGTGTAATTTAAAATTAATCAAGCCGCTTTCCTAGCATAACTGAGTCTGGCCAATCAAGGACCTTTCGTCATAGTACACTAAAGTAGCGACACTCAATCTCATCCTCATATATACAAGAGGAGGGTAGCTAAGGACACAAAGAGTCACCTACGGGACTGGCTACTCGCACATTTTAATGATTAGATCGAATCAAAGCAAACCGTAGGTAAAAGGTCCCAGCACGTAGCTACAATCTACATCGTAAAGTAAGCAATACTAGGTGAATGTCGGGTCTACAGTACGCAGGTCATTATACATGAGGTACGACTCATCTCATAACCTCATAACCTGGTTTTAATTTCAGGCCATAACATTGATCGCATGTAACGGAATGGTGCGATTATGTTATTCGACTGTATCAGCCTCATCTACAATCTTTATAAGATTGTAGGCGGATACGACTCACTCATATCCTCATCCTCTATTATTCACAATAAAGGGAAGTTCATTCCTCAATGTATAAACATAGCCCCAAATGTACCTCTCTTGTACATTCAAGGTTGGTCAATCCGTGCGAGTGGGTGACTGGCTTGCCGACAAAAAATAGAAATCCTACATGATCTCAAGGTAAATATTGATGATCTACTTACCTAGTTTATATTAGTGTTCAATACTGAATAAAATGAATATATTATTCATGAAAGATCGAATGTCTTACAAAATAAGTACATTATTCAAACTTTCCTCAATCTCATTTGCCTGACGTGAACCTGAAATAGATCTCTAGCTATAGGTTTCGTCATGGGATTAGCCATTATCTCCTCAGTGGGAATGTAGCTAAGGGCAACCTTTTTATCTCTCACTTGATCACAGATATAATGATACTTGATTTCAATGTACTTAGATTTTTGGTGGTGTTTAGGGTCCTTTACCAAGTCAACGGTAGAAGAATTGTCTATATTCAGCGATATAGGCTGACGAACACTCGGTACAACACCCAGACTCAATAGAAATCTGCGAACCCATACACACTCCTGAACTGCAGCACAACATGCAATATACTTGGCCTCCATAGATGAAAGAGTTGTGGATGTCTATTTCTTACTCGACCATGAGATAGCTCCTCCTCCGAATAAGAATACATATCCTGAAGTAGACTTTCCCCTGTCAACGTCATTATCCCAAGTAGCATCAAAATATCCTTTGAGCTCGAGGCTTGTTCCTTCATAACACAACATTAGGTCTTTTGTTCCTCTGAGATAGCGGAATATACGTTTGACGGCTTGCCAATGAGATTGTCCTGGGTTACTCTGATAACGGCTGATTATGCCAACTGCATAGCTAATATCCGGTCTGGTGCAAAGCATAGCATACATTAAGCTCCCTACTGCACTTGCATAAGGTACTGAGGACAGCCAATTTCTCGGCTTCAATCTGGGGACACGATTTCCTGTCTAGCTTGGTAGCTTTATCCATAGGGGTTTCAACAGCTTTTGAATTTTTCATCCTAAATCGCTCTAAGATCTTTTGTATATAAGTTGCTTGAGATAAGCCTAAAAATTTCTTAGGGCGATCCCTGATGATTTTTACCCCAAGAATAAAGTTGGCTTCACCGAAGTCTTTCATCTCAAAGTTCGAGAATAACCAATCTTTAGTCGATATCAACAATTGCATGCCATTATCAGTTAACAGGATATCGTCTACATATAGAGATAGTATCAGAAAAGATCTTTTAGACCATTTTATGTATACACAATGATCTTCTTCACTCATCGTGAATCCAAAAGTGGTGATGGCCAAGTGGAACCTCATGTACCACTGTCTTGAAGATTGCTTTAGCCCATAGATAGATTTCAACAACTTGCAGACTTTCTTTGGATGCTTTTTGTCCACATAACCCATGAGCTGTTGTATGTATATCTCTTCATCCAAGTCACCATTTAAGAATGCGGTCTTTACATCCATCTGATATAACTCTAAGTTTAAACTTGCGACAATGGACAAGATCATGCGGATTGAAGAGAACTTTGCAACAGGTGAAAAGGTCTCCTTGTAATTAATGCCTTCTTGTTGTGTAAAACCTTTAGCAACTAATTGTGCTTTATACTTGTCCACTGTACCATCTGCCTTTCTTTTGATCTTAAGTACCCATTTATTACCTATCACTTTGTGATTGGAAGGCAGATCAACAAGTTCCCAGACTTTATTTTTCTCCATGGAAACGATCTCTTCGTCCAAGCATTTACCCAATCGGCCGAGTTAGAAGATAATAATGCATCCTGATACGAATCAGGTTCATCATCATCAACTACAACGCAAGAGAATGTTTGCACCTCAATATCAAAGTATCTTCGGGGAATCAATCCTCTTTCACTTCGACGTAACTCAGGAGCCTACTCAGATGTCCTCCCACTGTCTTGACAAACTATAGGAGGATCATCATCTTGAGAAGCAGAACTCCCACTCTCCTGAGATACATCGGGTATTTCAAAAAATTCTATTGGAGCCTTTTGTTTTATTCGGCTTGGGTATCTATCTTCAACGAAGGTCACGTCCCTAGATTCTATCTCAATCCATCGTCCATGATCCTCATAAACTAGAACGTATCACTTTGAATGCATAGGGTACCTAATGAATACGCATTCAATGATTTTACTATCAAGTTTACCTCTATGCGGAGTAGGTAGCAAAACATATGTAATACCTTGAAAATCGGGAGTCGTGCATACGCTCGACTCCCGAGTTCCCGGGGTCACTTATAATCAGTTTTCATTGATATGCGATTAATCCAGGTTTAAAGGCGCGGCATGGAATTACTTAAAACATGAAGCACGATCACAACTAGTCTGCTGAAATGAAAATAGATCATTATTATATACCTGTCCAAAAGGATATAAAAAGGGTCGCATCATGCGTTGCCCAACAAAATCACAAAAGGAATATCATGTCCAAAAGAATAGGGTTGAGTCCACAACTCAGCGATCTAAATCCTGTCTACTAGGCCGACGGGGAACCATCCATCAGCTGAAAGTAAGAGAACTCGTCCTCCTCCTCGAGGCTCGCATTACCAGGCTCCACGAAATCTGTATCACCTGCATCTATGAATGGGTCTGGTTGGTGTTTTAAAACACCGTCCCAGAGTGGGAGTGAGTGATCAACTCAGTGGGTGATATTAGTCTTAAGTTGTAACAAGCATCAATTATAATAAGAATTTAATGAAAAACAATCAATCATAAACATCTATCTAGTCTTGTTAATGCGCATGCATGCAGGATGATATGATGTATGCCCTCACCACAACACTCCCTCGTGCGACACCATCTAACGATCGCCAATGCCAACACTCCCTCAGTACGACCTCGACTACCGAGTCGCCAACCTAGTTAATGCCATGCAATGATGATGTTAACCGGGTTCTTAGTTAAGTCCATTCATCCAGCAAATTTGAGAATCTGATACACCCCACGTATCAAATGCCCTGAACTAGTTGCGAGGCCAAGACCCCCCAATGTGTGAGGCCGAGACCCTGCGATCCTTGACCCCGTCGGGTTTTCCCCATCCCCGACTTCAAGCACATGGGGGGTGCTGAAAATGGGGTCGCTCGCGGTCACTACGGGGAGGCGGGTCACCCCAGCGTAGGCCGACAGCTCGGACATAGTTTCCCATTCCACCATGCCCGGCTCACGAGACTGTGGATCAATATTCCATCCGGTATTGATGGGCTACAACGGTGGTGGGGTGTTTCAGTTTCTATACATATGTGAGCAAACAAGGTTAACAACTAGGTGGGTCAGCCAGTGGACTAACCCGCACGAGCTCAGGCAAGTATGTGGCGGAACGACATCGGGTACAAGTGACCCATGTAGCCTGACTACTGCCGCCCACACATACTCGTCCAAACCTATGGGTTTAGCCTCAAGGTGGTCCTACCAAGGGAACCACCTTCGCTCTCCTCATGTTCCTGACCAACCCAAGGGTAGGAATAGTGACTTATAGCATGCCAACTACCAATGCCGCATTAAGCATATTCAACACCGTGATCTCATGTTACTCAACATACAATTCAAATTTTCCTACAAGCAAATCATTAATATTATAAATAAAGTGTATGTGTGTGGTGTGGGTTATTGAGGAAGTTAACACTTCCTCCATGTTGAGAAATCATATACACAAGAGTAATGAAATCATACGAAATATGAAGTAACAACGTATAAAAATCAACACGGCATGAGCATATGATCATCCATACATCGAATCATGTGAGAAACATAAACGACATCATGAGTGAGAGAGAGAGTCAAACATATAAATCCATACCATTTCAACCAACATACAATTCCTAGGATTTCCTAGGCTTTCAAAAATAACATTTAAGCAATCAAAATCATTAATCTCATATTAAAATTGGTGCTAGGTCACCTAAGAGTAATAGTCCGCACCTATTGATCGTTGGAGGCTTGAAAAATGACCTAGGAATGAGGGCTTTTGGGGTCGACGGCCGGAATCCCTATAGCAACCATTCGCATGTTAGAGTTTCAAGCAAATCCTTCCTCAACTCAAGGTTTTCAAGAAAAGGGAAGAGGGCTTTTACCTAGACGATCAACGGAGCAAATGTGTGGTTGTGGTGGAGAGTTCTTCCTTGAAGAAGAGGTAGGAAGGTGTAAGATTGAACTCCCTTGGGTTCCTACCTTGCATACGGTCCACCTTCACTCTCACCTTCACTCTCTTCTTCCTCTCTTCCTTCTCCTTTTTCTCTCCTCTCTCCCTTTGTTCCTTACGGTAAATTCGTATGAGGAGAGGGGTGCCCCAAATGAGGCCTTTATATAGTCCCAGATTTGATGACAATGGCCCCAAGTGTTGGGTTTTTACTATACTAGACCTATGAGAGGGTCTTTCTAGCCTCTAGGGCCCACTATGAGGTGTACAAGTCAATATACACCGTAGGATAGCTAGCCCTAATGATGATCTACGTATGGATATGATCGGCCCGCCATTTGGATGCGCCGATCGATAGATATGATAAGAAGTCTGTTTAACGGTCACCGATAGTCGATCAGGGCCGCGGCTATACGGATATGAGCGGGGAAATATCCTTACTCCATGGGTAAAGTTTGGTCGCAAACCGACGGTCCGAAATCCTCAACTTTGCATAAGAGTGGATGACTTAATTCACTTAAGTTCCAACTCATTTCTTTAAGGTATTTGCGCTTCTCATGCACTCATCCTTTAGCTCAAGTTGAGCGGTTCTGGACCGTACCCAAGTCCAATTCCCGCGATAGACGTCAAGCCCAATGAGACGGACATTATTCTATAGTTTTGGAACTAGTGGTCCACCAACGAGCGGTCTAGAGCTTGTTTGGATAACCGGGGCAGTTCTGGTGGCCCTCTGACCATGAAACTTATATGATAGGTGCTCCATGGCCCGATGAAGAGCCATGTAAAATTTACAGATGATCAGATATGGGGTTTGGTCGCATGGGTCTGATTTGCGATCAACGGTCACCATGCCACGATCGGGTCCTAGAGTTTGTGGACGGGCGTAGAAAAATACATTAGACCCTCATCGTAAATTATGAAGAAATCCGACGGCTGAAATGTCTTACATTTCAATTTTATTTACACGTGTCAAATTCCAATTTTGGCATTGGTGGGGCGCATCTGGCAAGTGCCAGATTCCACTTCTGGGTGTCCACTGGGTCCGTGGTCCGCGATGGTCCCCAAGCCCAGTGAGATCTATGTTCCCTTGAATTTTTATAATTTTCTGACCTTCCCGTGTCGCGGTATAGCCCGCACGGGCTGTCGTTAAGTGTAAACGGCTATCTGGCTTGGAGACCCGCACTAGGTTCTATCAATGCTCGTCTGGTCTATTCAATTGGGCTAATCTTAGTCTAATTTATTTGTGATACCTCACTATGAGTGACTTAAATGAACAGTCCTGTGGCAAATCTTACGTGGACGCCCTAGGACACTGTTCTGGTTGGGTGGGACGTTACACTACACCTGATGTTCAAGTGATTGGGCGGATTCATTGGCTTTTTACGGCTGATTAATCGGACTAGTGCGGTTCTTTACTGGTACACTCTTGTATAAACTATCATTAAGTGTTAATGATCATTAAGTGATGTTATAAGTTAATTAAATAAAAAAAATTTCAAGAATTTTTGGAAATCCAAAACAGTAAAAATCAAGGATGTTACAACATATCCCAAAGATCCCCAAGGGCGTAGGTTGGCTAGAGAAGGAATCCTCCCAGACCACATCTCATATGGAGTCTTAAGAATGAATTTGGATAAGACTCTATTAAGGACGTAGACGGCTGTTAACAGTGTGTCTCCCCGGAATGTAGTAGAGAGATTGGCTTGTGCCATCATCGATCTAACTATGTCTAAAAGTGTCATATTTCTTCTCTCTGCAACACCATTTTGTTGTGGAGTGTAAGTCATTGTGTATTGCCGAACTATTCCAACGTTTTCACAATATGATTTAAACGTTTCAGATGTATACTCGCCACCTCTATCAGATCGAAGGATTTTAATCGTTTTCTTAAGCTGATTTTTCACTTCAGCTTTATATTTAAGAAAACAATCAAAAGCCTCAGATTTGTGTGAGGTGATATACACATATCCATAGCGCGAGTAATCGTCAATGAAAGTGACAAAGTATTGACATCCGTTTCTGACATGTACATTAAAGGGTCTACAGATATCTGAATGGATTGTCTCTAGTGTGCCCTTGGACCTAGCTGCTTTGGGAAATGGTTTCTTCGATGTATTCCCGGAAACACAATGTTCACATAATGACAAATCAACTTTGGATAAGGAGTCTAACAGACCAAAACGTACTAGTCTTGTCATACAATCCTTTCCGATGTGACCTAACCTCGCGTACCATTTTTGAGATTCAGATACTACAGTTTCATTCGACATAGTAGATAAAGCAAGAGGGACATTATCACAATGTACGTCCAGAATAAATAAATCTGAAATTAAATTCCCCATGCAAAGATGAGGTTATTCAGTCTTAAAGAAACTCTTGTCCCGAAAAATCGAATATCAAAATCATCAAATAATAACCTAGAAACAAAAATTAAATTCCAACGCATCCCCGGTGCAAAAAGAGTATCACGAATGATTATTGTTTGTCCTATGCGCGTACGGAAATGGAGAACGCCAATCCCTAATACGTCTTCAACAGCGTTATTGCCCATGTACAGCTTGTAACTTCCTTTGGCTACAGGCCGGAATTCCTCGAGTCTTCGACGACTCTGTGTCACGTGCTTTGTTACGCCTAAATCCAAAATTCACTCGTTAAATATAGTATCAACGGAAAGGATTTCAGAACAAACGCCTACATACAAAATATCTTGTGACTGAGAAATTACCATTTTTTTCTAGGCACACTGCCGAGCATAATGGCCGAAATTTTCACAGACAAAGTAGACTATATTTGTCTTTTTCTGCTTCTTCTTTCCATTCCCCTTCTTGAGATTTGGAGGAGGTGTTGTGGTCTTCTGTTCTTGATTATTCTTCTTCGCCTTCTTGCGAGCTTTGGACCGTTTATTGTTAGCTTTCCGTTTAGGATTATTTAGAGGATGTTAAACTCTTTTTTTATATCATTCATTCAATCAACAAACTTCTTAAGATATTTCTTATTTTCTCTCATGGATTCAAGAAACGTCTTGTGGATTCAAGAGTGCCTTGTGGATTCAAGTTATTTATCGATTGAGGAAGACGGTGATTAACCTTATCACGTCCTTCCCTGTGTCATGTTGGATACATTAACATAACTTATATGCTTAAGCAAAAAAAGATTGCTTTTCTATTAGAGAAGGTGTTCGCAATAATCCTCAACAGAAACCCATAGTTAAAGGGAAGACCTCCACTGTTGTGATCCAACAGAAATCCAGAGGTCTTCCATTTAATGTCAAAAACAGAATTTTAGCTGCAACTTTTGCTGAAGAATCTCCTGACAGTTTTGAGAACTCTGGATTCCTTTCTGCCTGAGATTTTTCCTTTGAAACTTCCAGTGACGCTGCAGCTGTGGATTTTTGAAAAAATTAATTTCGAATCTTTTGTTGCACCTGTGGATTTTTGAAAATTTTCTGAATCTTTCGCTGCAACTTCAATGGAAGAATCTCCCATCAATTTTGACAACACTAGATTTCTCTTTGCCAGAGATTTTCCCTTTGAAATGGCAGCATCTGCGTCCCCGACATTGTTTATTCTCTCCAGCAACTCTGAACCAGTAGATTGTCCGAAAGAATCTGCCTTTGACGTTGAAAACCCTAGATCCTCCTTCGCGGGAGATTTTCCCTTCGAAACAGTGGCATCAGCATCACAGATATTGTCAATTCCCTGCAGCAGCTCTGCAGCCATGGATTTTTCAGAAGAATTCACCTTCGATTTTGAAAACCCTAGATCCTTCTCAGCAGCAGGAGATTCTTCTTCTGAGTCATGGGATCTCTTCGCACTCCTCTCTGCAAACCCTAGATTCGCACCATCCCTTTGACAAACTACTCCGACAACACCTGGAGGATCATTGACAACATCTGTTGCATTATCTCCATTGACGATCCTCAGCGGTGTGGAAGAATCTCCCTTTGGCTCTGGAGACCCTAAATTTAGAGATTTTCCGATAAAAAAAATCGAGACTTGATCCTCTCAAAGAACCCTAGATCCTTCTCCACCAAGGATTTTCCCTTCGAATCGATCCTCGAAAGTCCTACATCAAGAGGGAGAGAGATCGAGAGGGAGGGTCAGGAATGGGGAGTGGGAGAAAGGGAGAGATCTCGCGAGAGGGCCAGAAGGGTTAGGACTGAGAGGATTGGGGTTGGAATTAGGCACATGTGTTGGTTCTAGAAAGGAATAAAATAGTTCCACATTTGATACGGTTTTAAACCGTTTCAAAACCAAAAAAGTACCCGTTCTTGAATGGCCTTTTTGGTGTAGTGGCAACCATATCTACCAGATGACCCAAAAGTCTAGCCGGTCTATCCATCAGGTGGGCCACCTTAGAAAACTACAATACACCCAAAAAAGAAAAAAAAAAAAAACACCTCCGAACCTATAGCCCATGTGATGATTGGAACCGACCTGACTTTCGGGTCAAACTGATCATCATGGCAGGGCTCACCAGATACGCTTGTGAGAAGGTATACAAACAACACAGTCGGCCCCATAGTAAGATGAATAACTTCCATGCACATGAATAACTTTTCCGTGCGGTTGAACAAGTGTTGCAGAAATGGGCCCCACATAGGGTGTATCATGGGGACGCAGTTTGGATGGTAACCAGAACACCAACCAGCTAGCTGGTGTCAAAGCTGTGGGCCCTACCATGATGTATGGCGTTTTATCCATGCAGTCCATCCATTTTGCATGAGCCCAAAAATAGGCAGATCCAAACCTCAAATGGACCATACCACATGAAATACCCAGTTATGGGGCTACTGCCAGAAGCTCAGAAAATGAATGTAATTGAGGTGTATAAGATCTCTAGGGCCATGTTCTTGGTGGCGGTCTTCGCCACTATCCCGGGCGACTGGTTTACTGTCTTCCTCATTGATCAGATTGGACGGTTCGTGATCCAGCTCGGCGGGTTTCTCATGATGTCCATTTTCATGGCAGTTGTTGGATTCCGGTATAGTGAGGTAAGGGGCAATTCTTGTGACGGACAATCCCCATCGGGATTTTGCGACGGAAACATATTCCATTTCATGGTGTTCTATGGGCTTACCTTATTTGCGAATTTTGGGCCTAATAGCACAACGTTCATCCTGCTGGCTGAGTTTTTCCTGGCGAGGCTCCGGTCCACCTGTCATGGGGCAGCTGCCAGGAAGGCAGGGGCCATTATCAGTGCCTTCGTCGTCCAGAGATACACAATACTCCATGTGGACAAGAACGATGATAAGATCAACCGGGCCATTGTTGGGCTATCGGTAGTGAATTTCATTGGATGTCTGTTCACTTTCATGTTGCCGAAGACCAACGGCCGATCGCTCGAGGAGATCTCAGGTGAGGACAAGGATCTCGGCGGTGGGAGGGAGGAGAACGGGAGGAATTCAACGGCTGAGATCTACCCTATAGTGGAAATGGTTTAAGTTTGGATGCATCTATGTTTTTCCGCGTGTTGTTTGATTTTGAATTGTCTACTGTGGAAGTCGTGTTTGCTGGTCGTGTTTGCAAACACGACTTCGTTAAATGTCATGATATTTGGTACAACCAGACGCTCCTAACAAGAAAATAATAATAATAATGTGGTAATTTCCCTGGTGTGTGGCCCATGGTTGGTTCATCAAAGCCATTGATCTGATATGGTCCCCTATCATGAATGTACCATACTCAAATCGCTTGTAATCTTTTTAGACGAGAGAAACTTTGATACTCTGGCAGAGTGAGATGGATGATACACATGCACTTAGAAATTACTTAAAAATTGCATGTGTGGAATATACGTAATTCAAATTACACATAGAATGATAAGTACTTCCGATGTTGAAGATTTCTGAGGCAGTTACCATCAGCTGTTTGCCTAGCCAGATCAACGGTCTGGATCACCGATCCATAATCCCACATGTACATGGGAATTGGCTGATGAGCAGGAATTTATGATGCTGTTTGCCTAGTCAGATCAACGGTCTCGATCGCTGATCCATGGTCCCCCATCCAAGCGGATTGCGCGGTAACCCCAACACCACTGATATCCCTGATGATCAGACTCTGTAGGGCCCACCGTGATGTATGTGTTTTATCCACACCGTTGTTTCGTTTTGCCAGCTCATTTTAGGCTCATGCCTTAAAATGAGCTGTCAAAACGGATGAACGGTGTGATTAAAAAAACATAAATTACGGTGGGCTCCACAGTGTCCGGTCACTGGGCCAGTAGTGCATCAAACGGCTGGGAATTTCTTGCTGTTACATTGTCCCGTTTCTTTGAAAGCAACACTATTCCAAGGCTTGGACCTGGATCAATCGCATACACTATACTATACCTACCAACTCATCTAGGCCGCACGTATTGAAAACCCTGTGTAGGTAAATTCCTGCCGTTGAAACCTCCCTGGGACCTCTATTATGTTTATATACCATCCATACCGTTCATATGGTCGTTACTATTAGTATGAACTGGAAAAACAAAAAATAGCCTGATTTTAAAACTTATTTGGCCCACGCATGTTTCAACTGTAGACGTTCAATCCTCTGCCGTACGAGCCACTTGATATTTGGATTTGGGTCATTTTGGGTCTATGTCCTTACATGATCTGGAAAAAAAAAACCAATGGACGGGGTGGATTTCCCATAAACATCACGGTGGGCCCCACATAGCAGGAAATCCGCGTCCTAAAGACCATTTTCTTGTTGGTAACGACTTTTCAAAAAAGCCGTTACTTCCAAAGTGAATTTCTTGTTTAAATCACAGCCAGAACTTCCAAACACCAAGTTCGCTAATTCCACACGCGACGGTATATGCCGTATCATCCATATGTGGTCACGCGTGCAAATATGAGACACGTGTATGAGATCTGATTTTTACGTGTATGAGATCTGATTTTTTCATAAGGTTGAAAATAATCCTTAGTTCTTCTTTCTGAAAACTCAAAACTATTCATTTCTTCAAGTGGGCCACAAGTTGCAAAGTAATTTGACGGTTGAAATTTCCTTCTTTGTAGCCATTCATTTTTTTTCAATATGAAGTGGCCCACTTAGTTATAAAATGACCTGAATTTTATTCCAGAAGATCTAAACAATATTGTAGATCACCTGATTAAGAGCTAAGATCTCACAAATGTATAACAGAGAGACAGATGCACTCGTGTGAAGATGTGTATGTCTCCAACACGTGTGTATGCCCCAATATCTCCCCCCATCAGATGATCCTACCCATCCAAGAGGCTCATGGGCCCACCTTACCGTAACTATAGTCCAACCAGTTCGACTGGAGACCTAATATTTAAAATAACTAATTGGAAGTTGAAGAATAAAAAATAGTGGAACTAAGCATATGCATAGTTGTCGGTATGGTGGTTATAAGTGTTTGCTTTGCAGAGTAAAAACCAGCAAGCAAGTTTCCTAGTGACTCATCTCGAAATCTCGCCCACCGAGTTGAATCGACCGACTTTCAACTCGAGTCACCGAGATTTAAAACTACAGTTTGATTAGGCAACACCAACGGAAAAGAGCAGTAAAGAATCAAACGGAATACCTAACAAAGAGAAAACACATGCAAATCTAATAATGAAACAATGGCTATGTAAATTACCTCAAAATTCACTGGGTCAAGCTTAGTTTCGAAAGAACAGCAGCTGCCTGGTCACCGCCCAATAAGAAATACGGATGCCTGAGAGCTGCAGCGGCTGACAACCGCCCTCGTCTCTGAAATCCTCTCTCAGAAATAAGCTTGTTGGCCAAATCCCACCCTCTACCAGAGTCGAGATCAAGTATACGTAAGTCCGGCGTTTTCCGTGTGTACTCCCTCCATTTCTTTAAGTCGTATCCGACGCTCTTTATTTCTGAATTGAAATTCTTCAGACCTGCTGAAGACCTCAATGTCGGAACTGCCATTTGCATGAGTATAATTCCGGCAGAATACATATCAAACAGATCGGGACTATTAAGCTGTAAAAATCACAGAAAAACACACCCGCAAGAGCGTTGAGCTAAGATCTTAACTTGTTTAGGAAGTAATGGAGAAGTATAAAAAATCCAACTACCGGAATTCATTTGCGCCCATCATTCCATACATGTGGGGCCTGCACGCTTTCCAGTGATCCAGACTATTCTATGGCCCTTGCCCTGGATGCATGCAACAACAATGGAAGGGCTCCCTCATCGACAATCCTAGCCATCAGATTTTTGGACTCAAATGGATGCTTAAAAACAGAATGCAGCCAATGGTCCATGTGCGAGGGGACAATGTCCAACTATCAGATGGCTGGAAATTGCTCGATGAAGGTGATTTCTGGTCCATCACCCATCCACTAATAGGGCCACAAATTAGGGATGTCAATTGGCAGTTGGCACCCGGACCGCGGGTACCTGATGGTCCTGACCTAATGTTAACAGGTCCGGTCCAATTTCTCAGACTTGTTTAGTAATCGGGTCAGGTTTGGGTCTGCCATTTGGACCTGGTAGAAAAACTGTCTAGTTGGGTCCAGGTTCACCATCTTGGACCAGATTAAAAAAGGGGGCTGGGTCTGGTGCGGACCAGGTCTCATAAATTTTCTAGAATCCAAATGAAGTTTGCCAACCCTTATCACTTTGAATTTGTAAAATTATCACATGGATGTGTCATCGAATCCATCAATTCGAGTGGGCTGACCATGTAAATGTCCTCTTTTGATGTGGGCACTACCCGAATCTGACTCGAAACTAAGATCCGAAGACCCGATGGGTCCCCGAAAGCACCCGAAACCCAATCAGATCCAGGTCCAATACCTGAAAAAAGACCCAGACCTGAAACAACCTGATCCGGCAAGACCCAACTTCAATCAAACCAGATCCAGGAACACTAGGACTAGATCCGAACCTGACCGATTGACAGCCCTACCACAAATGAATAATAAGAATAGCTGAAAAGTGGGCCCTGTCTGTATGACGCAGGGATGAACGTGATGAGGATAATTACCCCGAATCCACGGAGCTTCTCTGGACTCCTCACAGAGACTTCTCGAATCCACGAGGAAAAGAAAGCAGAAAATAGAAATAAATTCTAATAAATTCGAAATTGATTGATGAATAATTGATAATTCCCTAATGTGTTTCCTTACACCATTAATATAGGAAAAAAAATAAACTAAAATTCGTAATTACCAAAAATAGCAAAATTCTAACTCTAATAAAAATCCTAATTCTAATAAAACTCTTCTAAGGCCTAATTTCTAAAAATAAAAATTGCAAATAAACTTTCTCTAGAAGAGTCCTAATATAACTAAAAGTTATTTCTAAAAGGAAAGAAAATCTAAAGCTCTAAAAATATTTAAAAAAATCGGAATTACTAAAAATAGTAAAATTTTCCTAAAAATTCGTTTTTGAGCTGAAAGCGCGCCTTTTTTGACGAAACGGACAGATGCGACCCACTTTGTGGGTCGGTTCACCTCGGATGGCCCATTTCAGTAAAGATTGATAGGTTGTGCGCCCCGTAACGATACCCGGATCAAAAGTTATAGTCAATTCACGGTCCATCTTCTTTTGGCTCAACCATGCTAGGAACGTGTCCGTGACAGGTTCTACATCACTGTATTGGATACTGGTCTGAACAATGACAATTAATTCAATGCAAGCATTGTATAAATACCCCAAGATGTTAAATATACCTGCCAAAGGATCGGAGAAAGGATAGCTGCAATCGGTTCTGGTGGAGGGTTTGGTGTCTCCTCCGGAAGAACGTATAATTCCGGCGGACAGTAGTCCGGGTCAAGTAGACCACGGTTGGGTACATAGTTCTTGCCAATACGGAGATCTGTTGCTGCCCCAAAATCGATGAGCTTGATCCGTCCCTTCCTTGTCACAACCAAGTTGGCCGGTTTTATGTCCCGATGGACAATGCCCGTGTCATGGATCTTCTTGAGAGATGTAATGATCTGCCGCATGATTTGCTTGATGATCAGTGCATTCCTTTCGATTGAGTCTAGTCCTTGTATGACCCGCCTAAACATAACAGACTCTAAGTTGAAAGGGAAGCTGCGATCTTTCATGTAGTCGGCCAGGTCTCGGTCTCCCTACGACAAGGTACTATCACCAATTAGTGACAGAATAGAATTAGGAATAAAATTCTACATAGTGGGAAATTTGGGTGTCTTGAAATTGTAGATGGGTGCATGGTTTTAAGATTTGGACAAGTCCCCGGCGGGTAGTCGGGGCCAACTTGGAGGACTTGGTCAGACCCAATCCAGTTTGACACCATGAATCACCCCCAACTCAACTGATTTGGGCTGCTTCACCCCTGACTCAGGAAAGTCGCAACTTGACTCGAGATCAAACAAGTCAGTCCGAGTTTCTGAGTCTTTTAACCATGGTCGGGTGGCATTCAATTCTGAAAAAAGGATAGTGCAAACTATACAGCCTGTTTGTTTCTCCTCTTAGTAGAAACGAGTGGAATCCTTATTTCAGGCTGATTTGCCTGAAACGGATTTCCCACACAATGCGAAATTCATTTTCCATGTTTTTCCAAATACCTCTTCATCAATTTCCGAATGCAACCTTAGGGTGTGCTTAGAGGTTGTACTTTCTATTGTTATTTGGATGCGCCTTGTTATCATACACATAGAAAATATGTATGGTGATCGAGATTGTTCCTCCGGTGGGCCACCAAACGGATGGCTATGGTAGGCCGAGCAGTGTAGTAATTGGATGAATAATGTGGATTGGTATGGAAGAGAGTGGAGGTAGGTATTGTAGAAATGAACCCATATAAACCATTATCACATACCTTAAATTTCCACACAAGCCATTTCCCTCCCTTAGTAAATTGCGAGTTTGTCTTGTCAGCGATGAAGCTTCCAAGGAACTCAGCGTATGTCTCGGGAGCTGCTCTTGAAAGCCTGTAGTTAAACCACTCCTCAAAGTCGCCGCATTCTTCCGCCCCTTTAATTCCAACATGGGACACCCAACAGCTGTGAGGCCCACCAGTTCTATATATAAAATACACTCCACTCATGACAGTGGGCTAACGTCATCACGTGATCCGATGAAATGGATGAACAGAGCTTCCCCCCAGGGTGCTCCCTGTATGGTGGGCCACAGGAAAGTGGCATCAAATGCGAATTGGATATAATCAGAAGTTATGTGAATCTACTCTTATGCTAAGCTCTATGAGGCTCACTGTGATATCTGTGCTATTTCCACTTCGTTTATCCATTGTGCTTGCTTATTTTAAAGGTCATTTTAAAAATAAGGCATCTTCAAATCTCAAATGGGCCACACTAAATGAAGCAATGTATATTGAACCATCATCATAAAAAAATTATCGTAGGCCATAGAAGTTTCGGATCAGGCTGATAATAGTGGTGTTTCCTTTCATTGGTATGGGAATCAACTTATGAACAGTTTTGGATGACTTACAAACATCAGGCAGGCCTTTGGAAAGTTTCAACATGGGCATTTCAATTCCCACTACTTCATGTGGTGTGGCTCACTTTACTCTCTGAATCTTCCTGATTTTCAACATCACCTCCTAGCATGTGCTGGCACAAGGAATAGAGTAACACAGAAATCACAACAACCATCATAGAGCTCAAGGTCACACCTGATTGTTCGGTCTGGAAATTGATGGTTATATATATATATATATAGCAGCTTTGGGCCAAAGGATTAGGTTTTTATAGTAAGTCTCCTCTTTTGCAAAGAGCATCCAGCTGATTCCAAGTAGTGGGGACCTGATTCCAGCTTTATAGTAGTCTCCCCCTACTTTTGAGTTATTGTTCCCTCAATTTTAGGCCCAATGGTGCATTTATTTATTTTTTATTTAATATTTTTTAAAGTAAGTGCATCCAAAGAAGTCCTGCATCATCAAAGAAAAATCTACTTTATGCATCCTTCTCTATCATTTTTTATTTTTTAAAGTGGTGTGCAGTGGAGCATTGTTAGCCCTATATGGTGATTTTGAGATCCAAACCCTGCAATACTATACTTGTACCACTACTATCTGGACCAAATGACCCAAAAATCTAGCTGGTCCAACCATCAGGTGGGCCACCTTAGAAAACTATAATACACCACAAAAAATCTTGGAACCTGTGGCCCACCTGATGATGCGCTTGTGGGAAGGCATACAAACAACACGGTCGGCCCCACACGGTCAGATGAATAACTTTCAGTAGCTGAAAATGTTTTCCAGTACGATGATGCGAACAAGTTTCTGTGCACGTGAATAAGTGATGCAGAAACAGGCCCCACATGGTGTGTATCACAGGGATGGGATTCGTCTGGTGACCAAGCGATGATATAAAAAAGTTTCCGCGCACGTGAATAACTTCTACACACAGAAAGTGTTAAAGAAATGGGCCCCACATTGTGTACAAGGAGGACCAGTTTGCCTCATTACCCAACACCAGCCAGCTAGCTGGTGTCAAAGCTCTGTGGACCCTACCATGATGGGTGTGTTTTATCCCTGCAGTCCATCTATTTCGCCTGCTTATTTTAGGGCATGAACTCAAAAATAAGCGGATCCAATAGCCACTAATAAGTTTTCAGCATATGCTTTCAATCCTTGCTGTTTCCTGTAGTTTAGTCCAATTTGAATTTGGATCAAGCTAATTTTTTTGAGCTCATGACCTAAAACGAGCTAACAAAATGGATAGAAAGATACATCGTGGTGGGCCATAGGGCTTTGCACGAGTAAGCATGTCCACTAAAGGCAGCCACAGGTGGGACACAAGGGCAGCTCAGAGGGGTAGGCAGGTGAGGCAATCATCTAAGGCCCCCTAATCATGAAGGCCCTATATTATAGCAAAATTAAAATTTCTTAATTATGAAGGTCCTATATTATAGTAAAATTAAAATTAAGAAGAAGAAAAAATGCCTAAATTTTTTAAAATAAAACTTATTGAAAGGCCTACAAAATAAGAACATTTAAAAATTAGTTTACAAATTTGAAATTGAAAATAAAAAATAAATCCTAGAAACTAGCACTATCAATAATAATAGTTTAATTCTATCGTCTCTTTTCGAAATAATAGCATCATTCCAAATAAATTCTTCTCTTAAAACCTAAGACCACAACTACCTACTTTAAACTAAAAAGCCTCATTTTTATGACTTGCCTAAGGCCCCTAAAAATGTTGAGCCGCCTCTGGTGGGACAATGCTATTATGGGTGTTAACAGCCCCAAATCCACCAACACCTCATCCATCCAAACCCTGCATCAATTGCACCTAATCAACTCATGAGGAGCCGCAAAATGGGGTTGATCCACTCAAGTGGCTCACGCCATTGGGAACTCACAGCCCCGGACCCTCAGTTTGGCCAGCTCAAGAGCCGAAAAGTAAGGTAAAATCTAAAACTCTCAGTTACCACACCACACAAAACAGTGGGGCCTGAAACATATATACATCATGGACACTTCCTCGGGCACACAATGATTTCTTTTGGATCAAGCTAATATCTGTGTGATCCTTCCATCCGATCTTTGTGACCTTATAAACAGATTGGGTGGCAATTAAACATTACATTGGCCCCAAGAAGTTTTTAATGGTGGGTATTCAATCACAATTGTTTCTTGTGGTGTGGACCACCTAATATTTGGACCGGCTTCATTTTTAGAAATAATGGCCTGAAATGAGCTTTCAAAATAGATGAACGGCATGGATGTAAGGCACATATATAACAGTGGGCCCCACAATATAGGATTCACCGTAGTCGTGCCTGGATCTGGGAGGAAGCTTTGCTTCTAGAGTGTGTTGAGTTGGGGGTGTCAACCGCCGGGTTAGGCTGGGCCAAGCTCCCGTGGAAGCCCAGCCCTCAATTTCTCCAAATGAAATTTCCAAATAGAGTTGGAGATGTGGATACGAATATTTTGTTTAAAAATAAAAAAAAAATAAAATAGATATAGAATAGTGACGGACAGGGAAACTGAGAGAGTTATTATCGGTACCCTTGAAAGTGCAATCTCCACTGTCGACGCGTGTCGATAATGTGGCAAGAGATCGGATGGCTTTCCCATTTGGACGGGACTTCGCCACGACCCCCAAACCAGCAATGCGGGTAGGATCCCAACCGTGGGCCCACCTAGATGTATGCATTGTATATCCACGCCATCCATCCGGTTTTTTCATATTATTTGAGGACATAATCCCAAAAATGAAGCCGATACAACTTTCAGGTGGACCACACCACTGGATATTGTGGTCTATGAACATTTAAAATCTTTTGTGGGCCACAAAAGTGCTGGATCAAGCTGATGTTTGTTATTTCTGTTCATTCAGCTTAAGTGTGACCTTAGCAACAGGTTGGATGGAAAATAAACAGTACAATAGACCGTAGGAAGTTTTTAATGGTAGCCGCAGTTTCCATTGGTGTGGTCCACTTGAGATTTTTATTTCCTTTATTTTTGAGACCATGCAATAGAATAATCAGGAAAAATTGTTAGACGGCATGGATGTACATGCATACATCAAGGTAGGCCCAGCGGTTCACTCAGGTCCCAGCTAATGGCATCGAGAAGACACTAGGGCTAACGTAGACCAAAATCCCCCACCCCTGATGCACAGAGAGTGCAAGGTACAATGCTTGAGTACTTAGTTCCCACGATCATATCCGTGAAATCAGCTCCGTTCATCCATTGACAGACCACTTTATTGGATTTTTATGCAATAACTACACTGATCGAAAACTGATGAGCTATGAAACAGTAAATAGTAGGTATGGGAATGCTCACCACAAAAATCTTTTGGGGGCTATTTTGTTGATTTTATATGCCATCCAAACCGTTCATAAGGTCGTAACATACTGAATGAAGAAAAATCCATAAAAATAGATCTCATCCAGATCTTACGTCAGCTATAATATTTGAATGTAGATGTTTTAGTGGTGATTTGGCCCATTTGAGTTTTTATCACCTGAGTTTTATTAATTAGAATTATAACGGGATGGCTGAACTAATGGATGTATTAGATTTTATATAAACGTCACGATCGGCCACACAAAGCTAAAGTGTTTCACAAATATCAACTTGATATAAAACTTTTGTGGCGCCATCGATAAGTTTTCAACTGTAGGCGTTCAATTCCTACTATTTTATGTGGTGTTGTTCACTTGAGAGTTGGATATACTTTATTTTTATGCTCTTTCTCTAAAATGATTTTTTTAAAAATGTATGAATGGCATTGAAAATCCATACATCAAGGTGGGCCTTACGGAGTTTACTCACCATACTATAATGTTGTTACTCATTACAATCTGTGCCTGTCCCAGCCTATGGCTAGGGTTTGGGTGATACCATTGAGAATGCTATGTGCACTTGCACGAGTGAAATTATATTCATAATGCATGTGGAAATAAAAAGTACGTGCAAAGGAATCATATCCTCTCGTGAGGAAATACCTAGTGAAAGATACATTTCGTAGGCCGGCTGTGAGAGAGAGAGAGAGAGAGAGAGGGGGGGGGGGGGAGGGTGGAGAGATTGAGTACCGGGGAGGACTGGGCCGGGCTCATAGGCTTTCGTTTATTTACGTCCAAGCTCTGCCCGATTTTCTTATGGGCTTGTTTTTTAAGCCCATCCCTATTTATTGGCCCGAACTTTGGCCCAAGCCCAACGGGCCAACCTGGCCCATTGACACCCTGTAGTGTTTGGTATGGTATGGTTCACCTGAGCTTCGTATCTGCCTTATATTTGGATTGATGTAGTAAATAAGTTGGCAACATGGATAGATGACACATATGACAAATACATGATAGTGGCCCCAGAGAGCTTATGGGCATCTCCAGGCAAGGCAATCCGCATACAATTTATAGGTTATCAATCTCCTTTTCATATACCAGACTTTCAAATAAAAGCATAAAAAGAAAAAGGGCCAAAAATTAAAAACCCTTAAAAAATTATCCAAACATAGAACTAAGGGAGAAGATGGATAAGAAGAAGTAATGCAAAAAAGAGAAGAAAATGTCATGGAAAAGAGGGTTACCAATATAAATATAAAAGAAAGGATGGTTGAAAAGAAAGAGATTGAGGAAGAAGACGACAACTACAATATAACAATGAATAAAAACCGGCCAGGCAGAGGCAGATCAATTGATCCCTTTCTTAACTCGATAGTGTCTGATGAGGCCTACCCCTGTTTTGTCTAGGACCATGGATTCTCTAATGGGCCTGGGAAGCGGACATCATTCTCCTCTGTTGTTTCCTCCTGTGGTATGGTCCATTTGAGGTTTGGATCTGCTTATTTTTGGGCTTAGGTAAAATAGATGGACTGAATGGATAAAACACATACATCATGGTAGGGCCCACATATTTGACACCAGCTAGCTGGTTGGTGTCTGGGTCACCAGCCAAACCACGTCCGTGCCCATTTCTGCAACACTTAATCAGCTACATGGAGAATTGATCATATAAACATTATGGTGGGCCCAAGGAAGTGTCAATGGTGAGTGTTCCTGTCCCCACTGTTTGTGTGGTGTGGCCCGCTAGAGTTTTGGATACGTTCAATCCCTACTGTTTCCTGTGGAGTGGTCTACTCGAGGTTTGGATATCATGCCCCAAAATAAGCTGGCAAAATGGATGGACTACATAGATAAAACAAATAAATTATGGTAGGACTGACAGAACTTTGAGACCGGATAGCTGGCTGGTGATAGGATCACCAACCAAAATGATCTCCATGATACACACCATATGGGGCCCATTTCACATTATCCCAGCTGGAAAATGTTTTCACCTACTGCAATTTATTCATCCTATGGTGTGGGGCCGACTGCGTTGTTTGTACCTGATCATTGGACCAGCTAGATTTTTGGCTGATCTGGTCGAGATGGTCGTGGTGCAACTATTACAGGGGTTGGATCTCATAATCACCGTCTGGCCTTTACAATGCTTGACTGCATCACTTCTAAAAATTTACAGAAATAAAAATAAAAATAAAATGATACAGGGATGCATAAAACGAGATTCTTCTATGGTGATTTAGGGGCCTTTTGGATGCACTTCCACGGTAGGGGTTTTTGGATGAGTTGGCACTTGGCAGCCTACTTCTTTGATGATTTTGGGGTCCATTTTCATACACTTCCACAAATTAGTGTTTTTTGACGGTTTGCTTTATAGTGTCTATTTTGTCAAGCAGAAGAAGGGGATTACGTCAAAGTCACATCATAAATTGTTATTTGGAACAAAACTGCTCTTAGGGCTCAAACACTCCTTGGGAGGGTGCATCCAAACGGGCCCTAGTAATCTAATAGCTCCCTAAAAAAGGAGACACGTGACTCAAAAGTAAAGGGGGACTTGACTTTGAAAGTAGAATCTAGGCCCAAACCCATCCAGTCATGGGCCCAAAAATTTCAAAATCTACCAACACCCAAATAAAAAAGATAAAAGACTTAAGACTCTAAAAGCTAGAAGGGAAGACTTGACTTGAAATGTAGAATTAGGGCTTAAACCCATCTACTCCACTGTCCCACTAGGAATCTCGAAAAGTAGAATCAGGGCCCAAACCCAGGATTACGAGAATCACATGTGACTTTAGGCTCTATGAGGGCAGCTGTGACGTCTGTGTTACTCCATTCCTTGTGCCAGCAGCCCATGCTAGGAGGTGATGTTAAAATTCATGAAGATTCAGAGCCACATCGCATGAAATAGTAGGGATGTAAATGCCCATGTTGTAACTTTCCGAAGGCCCACCTTATGTTTATATGCCATCTAAAACGGCTAATAAGTTGATTCCCATGCAGATGAAGGGAAACACTCATATCAGACTGATCCGAAACTTCTGTGGCCAAGAAGAAGTTTTCAATGGTGGTTGATCAATCACCACTGCTTCTTGTGGTGTGGCCCATTTAAGATTTGAATATGCCTTATTTTTTAAATGAGTTCCTAAAATTAGCAAATGCAATGGATAAATGAAGTGGATATAACACAGGCATCACAGTGGGCCTCATTGAACTTAGGATAAGAGTAGATTCCTTTAACCTCTAATTACTGCCAATTTGCATTTGATGCCTCTTTCCTGTGCCCCAACATGCATGGAGCTCCCAAGGCAGAAGCTCTGCCCATCAATTTCACTGGAATCGCGTTAGGACATGAGCCCAATCATGATGAGGCAGATCCAAAACTCAAGTGGGCCACATATAGGAAATAGTCCTAAGATGAACCTGCAAAACGGATGGACGGAATGGATGTTGCACATAGATTGTGGCAGACCACATATAGCTACCACCTACTGGAACATCTTCTATGCAGGGGCACAACCAATTCACATCCATTCATCTCCGAAGTTCAGAGCAGGCAAGAAATAAAGTAATTGAATACCACCGTTGAAAATTTCTTTAGGATCATAGAAGTTTTGTATTAAGCCGATATTCATATTTTCCATTCATGCATGTAAGAATCGCCTTATGAACATGTTAGATGGACGGCATGGATGAAACACATACATCATGGTTGGGCCCACAGAGCATCGACCACTAGCCATTGGCTGGTGGCAGGGGAGTACCCAGTCCGTTTCCACTAAAAAAAGGGAGCGTGACTCAAAAGACTCTTAAGGTAGAATCTAGGCCCAAACCCATCCAGTCATGGGCCCAAAACTTTCAAAATCTTTGTTATTGATTCAACACCATGAATCATTGATTCACTCAGAATGCATGTTATTTGACTCGGTTTGAATGGTCTCTTGATTACTGATCTTGGCCCTCAATTTCATTAAGAAATAACAAAGTTACTGACTAGGCCAAGTGAAACTTGGATTTCGTAGATTGGCTATCAGAACTAATTCTAAACCTTGAACACCTTAACACGTTTATGGTTTTTTTTTTTTTTTTTTTCTTTCAATGCTTTGAAATTGAATCTTAAGGACTAGTAAGTCAATTTTAATATGCATGTATTGGTGGGTGACTCATTTTGTCCTCTGTTAAAACAAAATTGGGTTACTAAACAACCGTTAAATCTTGTTATTAGTTTACCAAGCTTGCATCTGAAGATTCTGAATATTTATATTACTTGGGTTCTTATTTTTTTTACTGCACATCTATTAATTTGGCTTTTTGTTCATAACCGAATGCAGAGAAGAATGATCCACACCTCTGGTATTGAGTGTATACATGTGCATAAATACAACTTATATTTACAGGTATCAGATGTAGATCTTGATTTTATGAGAATACAAAAACATGTGAATGTATGTTCCTTTTGTGGATATGAATCCTGCATTTGGATGGATGCAAGGTGTAGGGTCGTGACCAAGCTCAGCCCCACACAAATCCAGGAATGAATACTCCTTTCCGGAATGAATGATATGGACATCAAGTAGCAATTTCAAATCAAGTTTGAGACTACTTTGGATTTTAATATGTGTTTGGATGTACAATTGAGATGAAATGGCATACTTCATTCAACAAAGAAGAAATGATGGTATTGTAGTCACCGTCGTTAATGATCAACATGAGGAAGTAGTTCTTACCTTCATTAAACATATCTTGATAGTAGGTCGACCTACTAGAGTTTATGAGGAATTCCAATTATTATCAGCTATCTGAAGGCTGTGATCATGTAATTTCAAGTATTGTTTCTCGTGGAGTGGTGCACTTGAAATTTGGATTTGCCCTCCATGGAGTGGTGCGCTTGAATTTTAGATTTGCCTAATTTTTGGGCCCATGCCCTAAAATAAGCTGGCAAAATGGATGGACTGCATGGATAAACCACATACATATCGTGATACGCCCGTGATTGGGCCTACAAACTTTTGACATCAGCTAGCTGGCTGGTGTTTGGGTCACCAGCCAAACCGACCCCACACTAATTCACCTGTGGGTAGAAGTTGTGCAAGTGCATGGAAACTTGTTCACATCATCACGGGATCACCAGCCAAACCGTATCCCTGCAATACACACCACGTGGGGTCCTTGTCTGCAACACTTATTCACTAGCACATAGAAGTTATTCACCTGCATGGAAACCATGTCCCCGTGAGTATCACCGTTTGGGGCCATTTCTGCAACACTTATTCACCCACGTGGAGAAGTTATTCATGTCCACGGAAACATGTTCACATCATTACCTGTGAAAATGTTTTCACCGACTGCAAGTTACTCATCTTACTGTGTGGGGTGACTGTGTTATTTTTATACCATCCCACAAGCATATTTAGTGAGCCCTGCCATGATTATCAGCTTGGACCAAAAGCCAAGTCAGTTCCAACCGTGAAGTGGACTACAGGCTGAGGGTTTTTTTTTAGTGTATTATAGTTTTCTAAGTTGGCCCACCTGATGGTTGGACCAGCTAGATTTTGGAGTCATCTAGTCATGTTAGTCGTGGTGCAACTATTGCTGGGTTTGGATCTCGTAATTACCATCTCGGCCTAACAATGCTTGGCTGCACACCACTTAAAAAAATAATTTTAAAAATGATGCAGGAATGCATAAAATAGATTCTTCTTTGGTGATTTAGGGCCTGTTTGAATCCACTCCCTCAATAGGGTCTTGTAAAAGGGGTTCCAAACCTGCCTTTCGGTTGAGTTGGTAGCCTGGTTTGACGATTTTGGGGTCATTTTCTTTCACTTCGTCAAATTGGTTTTTTTTTGAGTTTATTGTTTTATAGCATCTATTTTTTTCAAGCAGCAGAAGGAGATTTTGCAAAGTCACACCATCAATTGCTTTATCGATCAAAACTGCTCTCAAACACCCCCCCGGAGGGTGCATCCAAAATGGCCCTTGGAATGGGAGCAGATTAGGTGAGACCGCAGATCCACTGAGGTTGGTGGGACCCCTGATTTGGGGCCCACTGTAATGTATGTGACTACATTCACGTCATTCGTC
Source organism: Magnolia sinica (assembly GCF_029962835.1). Taxonomy (NCBI): domain Eukaryota; kingdom Viridiplantae; phylum Streptophyta; class Magnoliopsida; order Magnoliales; family Magnoliaceae; genus Magnolia; species Magnolia sinica. The sequence goes on from NC_080580.1 coordinate 90,020,524, forward strand.
CATCCCTATTGAAAGCTCATTTCAGGGCATAATCCAAAAAAAGAAGCAAATCCAAATCTCAGGTGGACCATAATACAAGATACAGTGGTAATTGACCAATAAAAACTTCTCGTGTGCCACAGAAGTTTTGGATCAAGCTGATATTTGTGTAGTCTCTTCATCCAGATCTTTGCGACCTTATCAAACAGGTTGATGGAAAATAAACATTCCAGTGGGCCCCATGAAATTTTTAGTGGTGGGGATTCAATCACTACTGTTTCATGTGGTATGATCTACATAAGATCTGAATTAGTACATTTTTAAACTAATGTAGTGAAATGAGCTTTCAAAACGGTTGGATGGTGTGGATTTAAGGCACATACATCACTATGAGCCCCACAGTCAGGGGTCTCACTCACCTTGGTGGACCCGGGTCCCACCTAATCCGCTCCCCTTTGGAATCCAGTAGCTCCCTAAAAAAAAGGGGGACGTGATTCAAAAGTCAGGGCAGACTTGACTCTTAAAGCACCCAAAAAACAAAAAAAGACCTTCCCTTTAAAAGGAAACCTGACTTGAAAAGTATACAAGTCCAAATCCATCCTGTCCAACCCATATGACACTCCTTGGAATATCGTTGATGCATTACGAGAATCACATGTATGTGACTTTAAGCTCTATCAGGGCAGTTGTAACGTCTGTGTTACTCCATTCTTTGTGCCAGCCCATGTTAGGAGGTGATGTTAAAAATCAAGAAGATTCAGTAACTAAAGTGAGCCGTTGAGATTTGAATATGCCTTATTCAAATCTCAAAAGATAAAACACAAACATCACAGGTGGACCTCATAGAGCGTAGGATAAGAGTAGATTTACTAACTTCTGATTACAGGCAATTCGCATTTGATGCCACTTTCCTATGCCCTAGCATACAAGGAGTACCGTAGGCAGAAGCTCCATTCATCAATTTCCCAGGATCACCTTAGGAGATGAGCCCGATCACGAGGCAGATCCAAAACTCAAGTGAATCACACAATAGGAAATAGTCCTAACATGAACCCCCAAAACTGATGCACGAGAAACGGATGTCGCACATAGATCAGAAAATGAGAATGCTTTGTTAGACGTTATTCCGCTGTGCAAGTGCACATAGTAATTATCCAATTGATTAAAATAATGTTAGAAACTGTGGATAGTCCATATACTTAAAACGGCTCTAAATAAATTCTCCCATCCATCATATCAATGTCTAAAATATGTCCATCGTGATGAACTGGGTCAGTCTAGATCGTGTGCGTGCATGTGTTCTACCAAGAGGAAAGGACCTGCATTCAATGAACAAATGCAAATCATACAGAGGTGAGATAGGTCCAATGGATCTGATTTCAGCTATTACTCTCCATCTTCGTTAAGGTCCACAAATTGGGGTAGTCTAGATTGTGTGCCTGTCTGTCTATGTTAGGGTCCACAAATTGGACCACGCCACAAGAAACAGTTGTGATTGAATACCCACCATTAAAAACTTTTTGGGGCCAATGTAATGTTTTTTTGCCGCCCAATCTGTTTATAACGTCACAAAGATCTGGATGGAGGGATCACACGCATAGATATCATCTTGATCCAAAGCATTTGTAGCCCACAATAAGTTTTAAATGGTCAATCACTACTGTTTCTTTTGGTGTGGTCTTCTTGAGATTTATATCTACTTAATTTTTAGGATTATGCCTTAAAATGAGATTTCAAAATGGATGGATGGCATGGATGTAAAGCACATACATCAAAGTGGGCCCTAAGTGAGGGATCCACTAAAGCCGTGCACCCCAAAACTAACTGCTATCCTACAAGCGTTAAGGACACAGTTTCGAAACGAGTCGAATTAATTGAACTTTTTCAAGTAGAGTCGAGTGAGCTAACCGAGCTAACTCTGCTCGTGTACAGCCCTAAGGACACTAGAGCTCCATGGGGCCCACTGTGTTGTCCGTAACATCCACTCTGTAGATCAGGTGCGTCTCTACATGTCAAGCCTTGGGTGAAATGTCCATGACATCTACTTCAACCAACCCATTGAAATAAGGTGGTTCAGCAATACAGGTGGGCCCCATTGAAAATCAATGGTGGGTGGGGGTCTCCACTGTTCCATATACTTTGGTATACCTGAGTCCTTGGGGATCTGATGGACGGGTTGGATTTGATATATACATCACATGGGTCCCGCATCCACCCAGTACCATGGTAGCTCACCTCTTTTATAAAAGAACAGTAATGGTAGCAAGATTTTAAAACAGTTCCGTATTTATTAGTAACAAGAGTGAATTGAATGGGTCACATACACACCATGGTTGCTCCACACAAAGCTATGGTTGGCATCCAATCCATTATTCCCAGGATGGCCAGCCTGAGTTACGGATTTGGATGGAGTCGATTTTACGTATAGAACTGGTGGACCCCACTGCTCTTGGGTGTTTAATGCATTGTGTAGAACTGGTGTTGAGGGTCCCATGTAATCAGAAGCTGTGGGACCATGTAAAACCGGACTTGGTGGGATCCTTTCTAAACCAAAGCTTTGTAGGACCCTATAAAACCGGTATTGTAGAGAGCCCCTACCTACAACTGTGGTTATATGGAGCTCGTGTAAGAAAAAAGTTGTGGGGTCCACTGTGTTATGCTTGTGACATCCACTCTGTCCAGCAGTTTGGCTAGCTCATCTTAGGACGTGAGAGCTCATAAAAGAGGCCGATCCAAGACACAAGTGGGCCACCCACAGGAAATAGTGGTGATTAAATGCCTACCATTGAAACTTTCCTAGGGTCAATGAAGTTATGGATCAAGCTAATACTAGGCTCTCAGCTGTATAGCTTATCTTGTGAATAAAATTTCTTTTTGCTGTAAAAAAAAGGTCTAATATTTGTGTTTTATGTTCATCACCTTTGGAAGTATTGGATGCCATATAAACATCACGGTGGGCCCAAGGAAGTGTCCCACTACTGTTTTGTGTAGTGTGGTGATGGAGTTTTGGATTTTGCCACATTAATTTTTCCGCTCATGGCTTAACTTGAGCTGGCGAACCCACTTGATTGGATCAACCCCATTTTGCAGGTCCCTCATGAGTTGATTAGGTGCAATTGATGCACCCGGGGTTCGGATGGGTGAGGTGTTGGTGGATTTTGGACCATTAACACTCATAAAAGACATGAACACGCTGTTTGGCTGGTGACCCAAACACCAGCCAGATAGCTGGTGTCAAAGCTCTATGGGCCCCACCACGATGTAGCTGTCTGTCCATTTTGTTAGCTTATATATTTTAGGTCATGAGCCCAAAAACAAGGTTGATCCAAACCTTAAGTGGATCACATGAAAGGAAACAGTAGGGATTGAAAGCTTATTTTGAAAACTTACCAGCGCCCACAAAAGTTTTGAATCAAGATGATATTTGTGATTTTCTTTCATCCATGTTTTTTGATCTTGTGAACAGGTCGGATGATAAATAAATATCACTGTGGGCCCCAAGAATGTTTCAAGGGTGGACACTAGTCTCCCTACAGTTTCCTGTGATGTGGTCAAATTGAGGTTTGGATCTTCCTTATTTTTGAGTTCATGCCCTAAAATAAGCCGGCAAAATAGATGGACTGCAGGGATAAAACACATCCATCATGGTAGGGCCCACAGAGCTTTGACACCAGCTAGCTGGTTGGTGTTGGGTCACCAGCCAAACCTGTCCCCCTTATACACAATGTGGGGCCCATTTCTGTAACACTTCCTGTGTGTAGAAGTTATTGGCATTGCCCTGGAAACTTTTTTACATCATCATTTGGTCACCAGACAAATCCCATCCACGTGATACACACCATGTGGGGCCCATTTCTACAACACTTATTCATGTGCAGGGAAACTTGTTCGCATCATGGTACTGGAAAACATTTTCAACTACTGAAAGTTATTCATCTGACCGTGTGGGGCCGACTGTGTTGTTTGTGTGCCTTCCCACAAGCGCATCTGGTGAGCCCCGCAGTGATGATCAGCTTGACCCAAAAGTTAGGTCGGTTCCTATCATCAGGTGGGCTACAGGTTCCAAGGTTTTTTGTGGTGTATTATAGTTTTCTAAGGTTGCCCACATGATGGTTGTACCAGCTAGATTCTTGGGGTCATCTGGCCGAGATGGTAGTGGTACAAGTATTGCTGGGCTTGGATTCCAAAATCACCATCTGGGCTAACAATACTTATCTGCACACAACTTTAAAAAGAAAAAAATATGATTGAGGGATTCATAAAACAGATTCTTCTTTGCTGATATAGGGCCCATTTGGATGCACTTACATTAAAATAAATGCACCACTGGGCCTAGAAATGAGAGCACGTGGCTCAGAAGTAGGGAGAGACAACTCTAAAGGTAGAATCAGGGCCCCCTACTTGGAACGGCGATGCTCTTTGCAAAAGAAGAGACTTGACTATAAAACCATAAACTTTTGGCCCAAAGCTACCTTGGAAATCTCATAGCACCCTATATACATGTGTGTGTGTGTGTGTGTGTGTGTGTGGTGGGTTGCAGACACTTTCATGGCAAAGATGGACCAGAGAGCCCAATCAAAGGCAAAAACGATCTGGACCGTCCACATGATTTTGGTTCATAACTTTGTTGTTTGCCATTGGCCTGAGAGAAGTCCTTGCTCTGATACTAATTGATGTAGGGATGAACATGATGAGGTCGATCGCCATCTTCCAAAAGGATAACTACTTTGAATCCACGGAGCTTCTTCGGACTCGTCACTGAGACTTCTTGAATCCACGAGGAGGAAAGAGAGCAAGAAAATAGAAATAAATTCTAATAAATTTATAAATTGATTGATTGATGAAATAAACAAGTTCAAAACCCTTTAAATAGGGATACTAAGCAATGTGAGAGATTTCATAATCAAACTACAACTAAAACTCCTAGAATTTGCGACTTTCTATAAATAGTAGATTTTCTATTTATGGTAAGTGTCCTATGTGGCTGAACCACACTATTCTCCTAATGTTTCTAAACACTTTTCATGTTGGAGACAACTCTTAAAGCCGAACGGATGAAGAGTTATAATCAAACTAAAACTTACTAAAAATAGTAAAATCAAAAATAAATATAGAATTCGACCGTCGATGTGATGGAATATCACAAATTCAGCATGGGAAAGCCAGCACATCCAGGTTGGTTGGCTAAAGTAGCTCGTCCTACCCCAAAATCATATTTGGTACGTCGAGTAACTCATTCCGGCTTGTGAGATATGCTTGTTTTAAGGTTCTGACAGTCTTAATGACTTTTGCTTTTTATTGGGCCTTTTCTGGTCCATCTTGGATATGAAAGTGTCCGCGACCCACTCTACATCACATATGGACATCAAGTTGCAGTTTCAAATCAAGTTTGAGATGACTTTGGATTTTAGTATGTGTTTGGATGTACAATTGGGATGAAGTGGCACACTTCATTCAACAAAGAAGAAATGACCCTATTATAAACAAATACACCGTAGTTAATGATCAACATGAGGAAGTAGCTCTTACCTTCGTTAAACGTATCTTGATAGTAGGTCAACCTACTACAGTTTATGAGGAATTCTAATTATTATAAGCTGTCTTAAGGCTGTGATCATGTAATTTCAAGTATTATTTCCCGTAGAGTGGTGCACTTGAATTTTGGATTTGCTTCATTTTTGGGCCCATGTCCTAAAATAAGCTGGCAAAATGAATGGACTGCATGGATAAAACACATACATCATGATAGGGCCCCGCAAACTTTTGACATCAGCTAGCTGGCTGTTGTTCAGGTCACCAGCCAAACCAATCCCACACTAATTCACCTGTGGATAGAAGTTGTGCAACTGCACGGAAACTTGTTCGCATCATCATGGGATCACCAGCCAAACTGTATCCCTGTGATACACACCATGTGGGGTCCATGTCTGCAGCACTTATTGACTAGCACGTAGAAGTTATTCATGTGCACGGAAACTTGTTCACATCACCGTGGGGTCACCCTGTCATTCCACATCCCCATGATACACATGGTTTGGGGCCCATTTCTGCTACACTTATTCACCCACGCAGAAAAGTTATTCATGTCCACGGAAACTTGTTCACATCATTACCGTTGAAAACGTTTTCACCTACTGAAAGTTACTCATCTTACCGTGTGGGGCCGACTGTGTTATTTGTATACCATCCCACATGCACATGTAGTGAGCCCCACCATGGTGATCAGCTTGGCCCGAAAGCCAAGTCAGTTCCAATCATCAGGTGGACTACAGGTTGAGGTTTTTTGTGGTGTATTATAGTTTTCTAAGGTGGCCCACCCGATGGTTGGATCAGCTAGATTTTTGGGTCATCTTGTCAAGTTGGTCATTGTAAAGGACTTTCCCTTTAAAAGGAGGGAAGACTTGACTTGAAAAGTAGAATCGGGGCCCACTTTTCTGAATCTTGATGCTCCTTGTAAAAGAATAGATTTAACTCTAAAGGTAGGAGATAAGTCCAAAACCATCCAGTCCCACCCAAATCACACTCCTTGGAATATCGTTGATGCGAATCGCCTCTAACCCAGGGTTATGAGAATCACATGTATGTGACTTTAAGCTCTATGAGGGCAGTTATAACGTCTGTGTTACTCCATTCTTTGTGCCAGCCCATGCTAGGAGGTAATGTTAAAAATCAAGAAGATTCAGAAACTAATTGAGCCATTAAGATTTGAATATGCCTTATTTTTGAAATGACGTCCAAAAAATGGACAACGCAATGGATAAAACACAAACATCAATTTCACCATATCACCTTTGGAGATGAACCCAATTACGAATCAGATCCGAAACTTGAATGGGTCACACAATAGGAAATAGTCCTGACATGATCACACATAGATCAGAAAACAAGAATGCTCTGTTAGATGTTAATCCTCTGTGCAAGTGCACATAGTCATAATCCAATGGTGAGTGTTTCCATCCCCACTGTTTTGTGGCGCATTAGAGTTTTGGATGCATTCAATACCCACGGTTTCCTGTGGTGTGGCCCACTTCAGGTTTGAATCTGCTTCATTTTTAGGCTCATGCCCTAAAATAAGCCAGTCTTTGTTACAAAGGCCTTAGCCGAACCTGGCTGAATTGCATTCATTTCAACCTCACGTACTAAGTGGCCACAAAAGTCTCTGAACGTAGTAATAGAATCAGTATGGTTCGGAATTCTTTTGATTTGGTCTCAAGATTCAGGCAAGGAACGGTGCATGGCTATAATCTTCTGATTTTCAGTCAATTTACACCCAACATTCCTAAGGGCACCTATCATTTGCTCCATCTTACGAATATGATCTTTGATGGGGCAGCCGACAGGCATCCTGTACTCCTGAAATTCTAATTCTATTGCCTTAACTCTCGCATCTGACTTCTGCGCATAGGCATCTGTCAGTGCTTCCCAGATTCCCATAGCGGTTTCATGCACTTCATACGTAGGTATGAGTTATTTGTGCATAGTGCTAAGAAGGACATTACGGGCTAAACGATTTTGTTTTCACCACTTATTATAGCGAGTCATCGCAACCCTATGTTCTTGTAAATTTTCGTTTTCAGCCAAGATGGGTTCCTCTTGAACTACATCGAGTGTGTGAGATATGTCGTCCTCGTCCAGAAGGCATCGCACCGCGCGGGACCAATCTTCGTAGTTGTTGCCGTCAAAATGTTGTCCTTTCAGCTATTTAGCGATTAACGCTTTGGTGGTCATCTCTACATTGCATGAGTATCACTATTTACCTAAGATCTAAGGTATTGATATTAATCATCAGCATTTCTACGTGTTATATAAATTTTCAAAGTATAAAAGCAGTTAACACATCTTAATGAGATCTGAAAGTTTGCATATCCGAATGGGCGGTGTAGAACAATCAAGTTCTCTAATTAAGATGGGTTTAATACTTTTATAAGAATAAATTTATATAACGTGCAACCTTCCATTATTGGTTGCATGCATCATTTAGTGAATGAGAATAAACTCCCACTCAGGTTATGCCCAACGTATAGTTTTACGGAGCGTCTAAGCACTAAGTTTTGCATTTTCCAATAAAAAAATATAAGGAGCTTAGATCTAAACAAATCAAGCCAAATATTTTCTCATATATAAACATCATTAGAAAGAAAAATGAAGTACTAAGATATCAGGAGAGTTCTATCTTCACCTATGATCATGACCATTAGTGATAGATCCGATCATTACTGTTAATGATCATTGTTGATGATGGATCCTTTCATCAATATTGATCATCATGGTTGATGATCGTTTTGTTCACTAATGAGCTCTAGATCAACAGTGAAGAAGATATTATAAAGGAAACTACATTTATTAATATGTGTCCAACATCCTTCAACATAGTTTCAGTTTATTGTATGTGCATGTAACGTGTTGTACAGAAACGTGTATATCATCTTGACATATATGTTATATATATAATACATGCTGGTTGTACAGAAACACGTTGTACAATATCAACAGATGTACAGCAATATAAAACGTGTAACGTGTTTTACAATAACGTGTTGTACAGTAACATGTTGTACAGTAACATCATGTAACGAGTTATAGTATAATACGGCTGATGTTTTGCACAAAACAACATGAGCAGCTGACAACATGTTACTGTAATTTATATGTGTGTAAACACCATTTGTACTATCTGTATCTAGTAAATGTGTACAGCTATGAAAACGTGCACAGTTATGATTATACATGTAAAGCTAGTGTACATCATTCTAATTGTACACATTAAGATGGGTTCTAATTGTACACGTCAACATGATTACACGTCAGATGTATGGTTAGGATGACGTGCACGTATAACACATGCACGTATTATCAGATGCACTATATATATATATGAGATGTACATATGATATGGTACATCATGTGTAAACAACATGTGCAACAAGCTAACATGTTGTACATGCACTACAACATGTAACGTGTTATACCACAAGCTAACGTGTAACATTGGCTAAGATGTACAACACGTTGCTGAGATGTGCACTTTGCTGTACAACACATTGCTAAGATGTACAGAAAACGTTGTTGTACAACACATTGCTGTACAACTTATATCACAATACAACGCAAGATTATACTTTGCTGTACAACACATTGATGTGGCTGAGATGTACACGTTAGCCTACATACATCATCTTTCAACAGATGGTCTCAATAGATGTATATGTATGAAACGTGTACATCACAACTATGTAACGTGTTGTTATTAGGAAACGTGTTGTAGCAATGTACATGTACAGCTTGTAGGCAACGTGTTGCGCCATATCACATGTACACCATATCAAACATTGTATATTAATTTAAAACGTGTATAGCTATATGTATGAAACTTGCAGCAACGTGTATGATAGGTGTTGGATTGCAACGTGTTACATTCAGATATATTACATTGCAACGTGTTACCTACATGCACTAAAACACGTTGCTGTACATCAGTATAACAAGTTGGCTGTATATCACTCAAATGGTTTCCGTGATTGTGGGGCCCACTGTGATGTTTGAGAGAAATCCACCCCGTTCACAAGTTTGGCCTTGTGATTTTACCAGGTGGACTGAAAGATGAGGAAGATCAAGCGCTCAAGTGGGCTACCGACCATTAAACAATGGACTGTTAAAAAAAATATTGTCCAACGTTTTCTTGTTGTGGGACCCAACTCCGCATCGGATCAGCCTCGATTTTCGATCCACACCCTAAAATTAGATGGCCAAACTACTAAAGGGGCTAGATTTGTCTGACACAGCACGAAAGTAGGCCCCACCATGATTTGATAACGACTGATGCTTATCATATCTAACTCCACATAATATTTTATTAGGAGATTGTTGTGGTGATCATGGGGCCACCGCATTGTTTGAGAAAAATCTGAACCGTCCATTTCCCTCATATGATTTTAGGGCTTGGGCCATAATTCCATTCCTAAAGGAAAAGATGGGCCACTTACCTTTTAGATGATAATAATCAGAGATCCACCGTTGATTGCTCTAATACCACTGTAGGAAAGCGTGGAAGGTGAGCCCTCAAGAGCTGACGGTCTACACGAAGTTTGGAACCCTCACAAAGCAGAAGAACGGTGCTTCAACGGCCCGCTTATCTACTACTAGAGCAAATGGAACTATTCACACGTCTGATCCTACGGTATATAGTAGCCCCGGATTGCGATCTATGGATTAGATCGTCTCAAGGACAAGCTAAAATGGACAGACTATAGCGCACACAATATCTCTCTGTATACTCTCGGTTTATCGTCTGACTCAATGCCTTTCACGAGAGAAGTGCATCCCTTTATATAGGAAAGGAATGAGAGTTTAGGTGGGATTAGATTAGGCCAAATAATCCGATCAAATCCCTATCATCAATTAAAAATCAAATTCATAATTGAATTTGAAATCTAATTCAAAGGAAGAGACCGGAGAAAACATGGGACGTACCCACTAGTGATTGCTCACAAGTGGGGCCCACTGGCTTACGTCCAACACTACCAAGGTCAGTAGATCCATGACTGTGGAGCCCACTCTACATGTTTTATACCCATGTTGTCCATCCATTTTTCTAGCTCATTTTAGGGCATGGGCCTAAAAATGAAGCAAATCCAAATCTAAGGTGGACCACACCAAAGGAAACAACGGTGACTGAACATCCACCATTAAAAACTTTCAGGGGGCCACCACAATGTTTATTTACAGATAACCTACTAATAAGGTCACATAGGTTTGGGTGAAGCAAAAACAAAAATATTAACTCCATCCAAAACATTTGTGGCCTCAAGAAAATTTTTGTGATAGGTGTTCAATCAACATTGTTTCCTATGGTGGGGCCACCTGAGATTTAGATCTACTTCAATTTTGGACTCATGCCCTAAAAATGAACTGTAAAAATGAGGACAGCATGGATATAAAATACATATATTACGGTGGCCCCACAATCACAAATACACTGACCTCCATCCATCGAATCCGCATCCCACATACCCTATCTCCCCACAGGACACATGGGAATGTGATGTATCAGTCAGGTCCATCAATCTACTGGGCCCAAGAATGCATTGGTACTAAAACACTGACTTGGCAACTGAGACCAAAATAGCAGGATTGAAACTCCAATTTTAAGAGGCCCCTTCTCGAGGAAGTGCATCTAATGGACTTTTGAAGGTCTGTCAAATGGGCTAGGGTCGCTCATTGGGCTTAGGCTTAAAATTCATCTCTATTAAGAGTTGAGTGATTCAGCTCTTGTTGGGTGAGTGATTCCCTAATCCTTCCATGAGTGATTCCCCAACCTCTTGGGTGAGTATACCCAAGTCATCTTCTTCTCTTGTTCTCATTAGACTTATGTACTCTTGATCGATCCGTACTCTTGATCGATCCAAGTTAGAGCAAAAAAGTTCTTCTTTTTCTCTCTTTATTTTATTTCTTTGAGTTTGGCATCACTAGTCCTAGCCTGTGGTAAGCTCAACTTAAAGTCTCCATTATGGGCATTTGGAGAAGGTAGCGATACCTCATTGGGACCTCGCAGGAGTCATAGGGCCAGGAGGGTAGTGACTACAACCAACAAACATCCCAAAGGCCAAGAATGTGAATGACATTTTATTTTTTTTCAACCAAGGATTTCATTAATCAGAAAAAAATTACAGGAATTCGGGAGGGTCCCAACAAAAGACTTCGGACCTCTCCCATCGTGTCACCCCCAAAGGCCAAGAATGTGAATGACTTTAGTTACAGTGTAGACATCCTCTAAAATGCATACATTAGGAGTCTGACAACCTCTATGCGACTGACCTTGATGCAAGTAAGGTTCACGAACTTCATCACAATAAGCTCAGCATCGCTCATCTCAAGCTAGACAAACACAGCGCACCTCAGCGTAGACAACACAACTAATGAGCTCAATAATGGAAAGTCTAACATCACCAAAGTAAACACTTTCCTCCAAGCCAGCTCTTAGTTTTGCCTCAGCATAAACAAGCACAACACATCTCAGTGCACAACCACAAACAAGCATAACATACCTCCGGCGCTTGGGAATACCGGCGCTTGTCTGAGCGCCGCTAATTGTATACACTTTTCCGGCGCCCATTCTGACTTCACCGACGCTTTTATGACTGCCGGTATTTCCTGCAGAAGCGCCAGTAAAAGTATTCCAAAGCATGGTTTCTTAACACTTTCCATCGTGGAAAAGTACGGGTAAAAATCTATACGAGCGCCGGTAAAAGTCTTCCATAGGGCTGTATATATTTGAGAGGCTCAATTGCTGCACGGGCCAGTACTTTATATATATATATATATATATATAATTTAAATTGAAACCTATATTATTTTTTTCATATTTGAAACATAAAAAATGTTGCAATACAATTAAAAATGAATATTAAACAAAAATTATATTACTTCACAATAAAAAAATTTATAATATTTACAACAATAAGCTGAAAATGGTCTTGAATAAAAATTTTTTAACAAAAAACAAATCCTCCATATGGTCCACTCCTAAGCACGAGTGATGTCAAAAGGCTGAAGAAGTGCTTGTAGGCCTAAATTTAGGTGCAATTGATCAAAATCGTGCACATATAAGGAAAAAAAAAAAGGTAAAAAAGTAGCATTCCACGGAGATAGAATAAATGAATTAAAAAATAAACCATTAATTGCAATGTTGAAACAATATAACATAGCTATCAATGGCTAGATGGGCCATTCAATTTGATCAAGCAACCATCACAAATAAGTGACTGATAGTCAAAGTTTTTAGACAAAAGGATATGTTGCTTAATAGGCTGGGCTAAGCCCTACTTAGACCGGGCTATTGAAAAGTCGTACATGGTCCAAACCTAGGTTGATTGAGAAACAATCCTGAATTTAAAGTCTAAGTCCAACCTGAGGCCGGCTAGGCTCCAACCCCAAAGGCCTTTTCCTCAGAACATATACCTCATCTAATATTTTGAACTCAAAATCTCAGAAGGCAGTAACCAGTAAATAGTTCCATATTGATGGATGCAAAGAAAAAAAAAATGTATATATACAGGGGATGCCCGTTCCAATATCTCACATCCAATTCGCCGATGACATTCTGCTATTCAGCGATGCTGATCTAGCAAAAGCTAGCAATTTACGCACCATCATCCGTTGCTTTGAAGCAGTTTCAGGCCTTCGTATCAACATGTCTAAGTCTACCATGATGGGGGTGAACATGGAGGCAACTGAAGTTAAGGATTACGCTGAATTTTTCTGTTGTGCATATGATTCTCTCCCATCCACCTTCGTGGGTCTCCCTCTATGTATTGGAAAGCCCCCCAAGAAGTCCTGGGACATCATCATCGAAAGGGTTCGGTCCTACCTGGCCATATGGAAGAGCCGGTACTTATCTTTGGGAGGTCGTTTAACCCTAATAAATTTTGCGCTGTCTAAACTCCCGATATACCAGATGTCGTTGTTCAAGTGCCTGGCGTCGATCGTGAAGGCCCTGGATAAGCTTCGAAGAGACTTCCTATGGCAAGGCAAGTCAAATAAAGAAAAGTTCAACCTGATGAACTGGAAGGTTGTGTGCAGCCCAAAGCAAGTTGGAGGAGCCGGCATCAAGGACTTAAAACTCATGAACCGCGCTCTTTTGGGTAAATGGATGTGGAGACTAGGGAACGAAGATGGGGCCTTATGGAATGACTTGATAAAAAGTAAATATGGCCGATCCGACGGCGGCTGGTGGATGAACAGCAGATGCACCCGTAGGATGTCTACAATATGGAAGGATATCCTCTCCACTACGCCGGAAGTCCTCCGAGGCATTTCCATGAACATTGGTAACGGCACCCGAATCCGGTTTTGGTTGGACCCCTGGGCGGGGACAAATAATCTCAGCACAACCCATCCTAATATATTCCGCATAGCTAAGTATCCTCTCAGTATGGTAGCAGACTGCCTATCTTCCGAAGGAGGGAGCACAACCCATCCTAATATATTCCGCATAGCTAAGTATCCTCTCAGTATGGTAGCAGACTGCCTATCTTTCGAAGGAGGGACCTTAGTATGGAACATTGAATGCAGAAGAAACCTTAGGGACCGTGAGATTGATGAATATGCTGCTCTCCTCAACCGTATTTACAGTCAATCGCTGAACCGCAACGAGCCTAATAGATTATCGTGGTGCTCAGATACTCAGGGCAGATTCTCAGTTAGATCCCTTTACAGTTCTCTTTTTGCCGATCTCCCTCCTCCCTCTGGTCTTCCACGGTATCAAGGCTGGTATTACTCGGTCCCTCCCAAAATTGCTGTCTTTGGGTGGTTGGTTGGAAATCAAAGGGTCCTCACTGTTGATAATCTGAGGAAACGGGGAATGATTATAACAAATATCTGCATATGTTGTATGGCCAATGAAGAATCAGTAAATCATCTCTTCATCCATTGCCCCTTCACCCACAAGATTTGGTCGATCATCCTCCACCGTTTCAACGTGCAGTGTTACTTTCCAAACTCAGCTGACAGCCTTCACTCATTCTGGCACGGGGTTAGATGTGGGAAACATAGGACTCCTCTTTGGAGGATGGCGCTCCTAGCGGTATGGTGGGCTGTCTAGACCGAAAGAAACGAACGGTGCTATCGAGAAAGCTAATGATGCGGACATCATTGCGTGTAGGGCTATCCATTTTGTGGTTGAATGGGCTTCCCTCTCGCCCAAGCCAATTGATTGTAATTTTGACTTTCTTGCTATGTAGCCGGTCTACTATCTCAGCAGAGCTGTGCCCTCTCTGTTTTGTTGTTTTTTTCCTTTCTCTTTTAATCAATTCTTCTGTGTTATCTCTCAAAAAAAAAAAAAAATGTATATATACATTGTCTGTGTTTTGAATTTATTTGACACCAGATAATTTGATAATATAAACTAACAATCACTTTTTCCAGGACTCTAAATAAGAGCATAATAAGTTTCACGTGCTTCAATTTCAAACAAAGTAGCAAGTTTGAATCTATAAAAGGATTGCAGACGCATGCACTTTTTCAAATGCGAAAAGGTACTTTTCAAAAGCTTGCTGATGGATAAACAATGGGCCGAAGTCACTCAGTTGGTCAAGCTTGGACTACCAACTACAAATTCAATTTGTTGTACAAGCAGTGAGATTTCTATAACTTGTTGTGATGCAACTAAGAAATTCAAAGTCTCAGTTTTTATTTACTTTGAAGATAACTATAAAGTTTACTACAAGTTAACCACAAGGGAGACATTTACATTTAGCTTTCTAAGGTATTTTGCCATTGAGAAAGAGAAATTTGGTTCTTCCATAAAAATGGTATGAATAGCCTTTTCCAAATGTACGCTAGATTCAAAGATTTGGTGTCAGTTTCTAAATATTTACAAGCTTATTCTAGTTCTGTGTTCATCTTCAAGATCATTAAATATCCAGGCTAGGGTGTAATTACTCACAGTAGCATCCCACCAACAAATAGATATAAAGCTCCAAAGCCTGGAAGATTAAAGCTTGCTGCCATGAGTTGGAAGCCCATTGCTACTGCCTAAATCAGTCAATAAACATAATAGCAAAGGTCAAATTTCAGAAGTATATGACGTTGTTCCAGATGGCGACAGCTAATCACCAAAAATTTGAGAATTTTTTCTCCAACAAACAATTTTTGGAAACATTTTACCCTTGAAAACCTTAAATCTGTTGTGCCAAACTGCACCAACCGAGAACCTGTCTCCAATATAATCCTTTCCTAGAGGCTAGCTAAGCCCCCCTAGCAAACAGCGTCAGCTTCAAGTGAAAATCCTTATTGAGGCATAATGTATCTGCGATGAAATGCCGCTTTGTGATTAGTTCAACCTGTAACATGTACCAGACTGAATATCAATCTAAGAATCCAAAATTTTGTATTTGACTACTCTTTATGGAAAAGATCTGTTTCATGCTAATTGCAGACGCCCCTACATTCACTAATTACACAAGCACGTGAGAATCTTACCAGCATTTCAGTTGTAATGCTAAAACCTTCACAAAAATCTGATTCTAAGATTCCCAACCCATTTATCACAAAGGAGCAATATGATCTTTGGCCTGAGTATATGTGCAGTGTACTAGGATTTTTCCCATAGAAGCATAATTTTCCTTGATTAGCAGACCAACATCAGTTTTTGGCCCAGGGCATGTGCAAAGTGTACACTACCTGATGAATGAGCTGGATTTTTGACATGTAAACCATCCGATGGACAGAACAATGGTTCACTCATGCATGGATGGATCCATTTCTGGACACATTTTGGTCCCCAGAGAGCAATCAACATACACAGATTAACCTCGATCATATAAATCATGGAGTGATCCGTGATTTTATTGTTCTTTTGCATACTTTGAATTATTTCCTAAATGCAATGCACATGCATTTTACTAATAGCATCTAGTTATGAATATTAACTAGAGTTAATACTTGCCTTATGAAGCTCAAGTTTTCCACCATCTTCTGTTGTAGAACATTTGCATGAAAGAGTCACTCCATGTTTGTCAAGCACCTACATTAAATAACCCAAAAAAAAAAAGAAAAAAAAAAAAAAAAAAAAAACTTTGAGCATTACGACTTCATCTATTCAATGGAAACTAGTAACAAAGTAGCCACAGAGGCTAAAATAATACCTTCACATGGTAATGCTCTTTCTCTGATGCATTACCAAATTCAGTCCTTGGGACAACTAGATCTTCAACAGCTTGCAAATATTCATCAGGAACATTTGTATAAAATGCCTTCCTCACTTTAGCTTGAGCTGGAGAACAGTCACATTCCCCGGTGTCAATGGCAACCCCAAATCAACATACATTGATGATGTTATCAGAAAGAAGGAAATAAGAAATGAGAGTATCCATGTCTATTTCCTAATTGAGTTAAGCTGATTTAGGCTGCTTTTGGATGCACAAGTGATTTGAATTCCAAACAAAGATTTTCCAGTTTCCACAATGAGTATGTATACCATTCGAAATGGATGCTAAAGGGCCTGTAATATTTATTGATGAAGAATTAATTTTGTTTAGTTGATACAAAAACTTAGGAAATGTCTTAATTTATGTTTAAATTCTTTAGGCCAAAAAAATGTAAATTAAACATGACTTTTAAAAAATCAGGTAATGTCTAAACTAAGAAATATAAATAGCAGCAGCCAAACACATCAAAGAAATTCATAATTTGAAATGTAAAAACAAACAAAAAAAATGTGAACTAAACATAAATTTTGTAAAAATCAGAGAAATTTTAAGCTGGAAAATATAAAAACCAACAACCAAACACCTCCTAAGAAATTCACAATTCAGTTATTTAGAAATTATTATACTAACAATTGCAATTCAATCCAAACTTCAGCGTGGCCATGGTATATTGAAAGCGGATATGAAAATTAAACTTAAGTTATTTTCTAACTTCTGAATTGCATATACCTTCCCAAGTATTGATAACTAGGCTCCAAATTGCAATTGCAATGACTTTAAAAAAATAAAATGTAATTACAATTTGGTCATGAATGAACATATTCAATTGTTATTGCAATTCAATTCAATTACACATCCAAATGCACCCTTGGTGATTTTAATCATTTTCTCATTCATGAAAATATAACCATAGTTAGAGGCCATGAGCCGATAGTCATGTGCCAATGCAAAAATGCAGCCCGCGCCAACTACGTGTCCTCTGTTTGGACAGTCACCTTGTGTTAGAAACTAATTCCAAGATTATGAAATAAATGCAATCATTTGAACTTGGAAACATGTTAGAATTGGAGTCAGCTAGAAATAACAATTGTAATTTATCTCGTATGTAGAAATTCACCGAATTACTGCAATGGTTGGGACACATAAAGTCAAGATCTTGCTTACAAGCCTCTGAAACATTAGCAAGTATTCCTGCCCAATACAGAGGAAAAACAGAATCAGTGTCCATAACCAACTATTTATGGGTTCCTGAACATCATTCATTGGTTTCATGGCTCAAACCATTCAACCAAGACAGATCATCATCCATTGCTTTTTCCACATTTCAAGAAGTTAGAGAGAGAGAGAGAGAGTAGAACCAAACTAAAAGCATACCATTCTCCACAAAATCACATTTCTTTGAGGTTTTAACAAACAACTCCTATGCATTTTTTTCCAATACTAAGAGAGAGTTAAGACAAAAGAAAAAAAAAAACATGAAAACATAATAAAAAGGCTAGCAAATGAATAAAGAATGTGTCAATCTTGATATGAAGGCTCCCATTTTACCAATTTATAATCTATTCCTTGCATATATGTCATAGAAAACAACACAAACAACACAAGCTCTCTCTGTCATGAAACATTTTCAAAGAAATGTGCTGATTTAGGAACTCTACACCATTGCCAGTGGATTTTGACAGAGTAGGCTGAGGAAAAGAGAATAAGTGAAGGGCGAAAAGTCCAGCTCGAGCACAAAGTTATTATTGGAGTTGTGCATAAAAGAAAGCAACTTTATTAGAAAACCAAAAAAATGCCTACAAAAATCAAGAAAGAAAGAAAATATAGAAATAATAGAAACAGGAGCAATGAGAATTCTTCTTGCCTTAGTATCATGATGCAAATCCCTACATGGGCCCCAAGGGCTCACCAATGATCATAGGCCATTCAAGTCCTGAAAAATGCTCATTATTTCCATTTTACAGTTCCGTATTCAAATGGACATAATCATCCAGTAAGGGTACATCTTGGGCCATTTATGATCGATGGTGGAGCCATCCAATCCAACAGTCATTGTGACCACTTGGGCCCCACATAGGAAATCCACTGGCTGACCTGACCAAGGAACCAAACCTCATAGAGCATGTAGCAGGAAGCAATATAAGAGTTGTAAACAATGAGAATTGGATAAGTGTGGAAGATGCTAGGATCCCAATTAGCCATGGAGGTCCTGTTCTAGTTACTGGCTTGACCTCTACTCCTGCTCCAAAGTCATCAACTGAGGAATTATTTTTTAAAGAAGTCACAAATGGCATGGTCACCGACCCTTCTATTGCAGCTGATGAAGCTACCGACTGTGAAATATGAATACCGGAGGTAACCATCTGAAGAGGCAAAGTTTTTAATTTTCGAGTTCGTTTCCTTAACAAGAGATTGACTTCCCATGGCAGTCCCTTTAGCACAACTGAGCTAGATATGGCAGAGCTTTGTGTTTGTGTGTGTGTTTGTTTCTTTCAATCTTTCCTACCATTGATACAACAGATACATCTCTGGTCATTGTCGGAACTATAGTTAATCAATATCTACAATGTGCAGATGATAATGGCCAGGGTGTTTCATGTTGTAATGCAACATGTGAATACAATAGTGGTCTTGGATCCTGCATCTTTGTTGAAATGAAATATCTGGCTATCATAGATTGTCCAAGTACATTTTTTAACAGACTATAAAGCTCAGCTATCTTTTTTTCTCAACAAGATTGAAATTGATGTGGGCATTATAAATTGGAAATTGACACCATTTCATAACATATATAACTGTACAACCTATATAGTCCATATGGTTGTATAAAATTGCCTACAATACTATTATTTTAGTAATTTTTAAGGCTATTGCAAACTACCTGAATGGTTTAAGTTGTGCCAATTTTAACCCAACCTATTGTTGGAAGGCTGCTACCACCAAGCTGGTTATGGGGTTGGTGCACGAATGTCAACCTTAGAAAAAATAATATATTAATAATCTGAAAGGACTAACAAGCTAAATTTGGAATGGCCATCCTAAGTACAGTAGTGCAGTTGAAAAAAAAAAAACAACGTGGCTAATATTGGTAACCTAACATTGTTGATGGGGCCTATATCTGGTGGGGTGTCCAGCCTCATTTTTAGGATGCCACACATATAAAGGCCTTGCATTGCCAGCCAGATCTCGCATGAAGTGCCACAATTGGACAGATTTTGAAATCTAATTCTATTTGCTAAATCTTAGCAGCTTAGAACACCAACAATTTTCTTTCTTTGATTACAGCCCCAGCCTATGCCATCTACATTCATCAAGTTATCAAAGGCATGTCTCTGTCCTACCTGCCTGCAATGCACTTGAAACTGGTCACACACACACACACACACACACACACACACATGGCCAGCCACTTGGCAGCTACAATGCACATCAAATTCAATCAAACATGGCACTTGCTTGGTTAGTGAACAAGGATTAACAACAACAGTCTCTCAACCAAAGGCATACTACTACCAACTAAATATGTATAAAAATATATAGAAGAAGAGAATCAGAACCAGCCATTCCACAAGATTAAGATCTTCACAGGCATTCTATCAAACACCTGTCAAGCAAGATCGATGGGCCCCCTAATTAGATCCCATTAGATCCAGGACCTAATGGGATATTCAATCAAACATAATCACCCAAATAACATCACCACATTAAGGCCAGAACAGCCTGCAAGTCCCAAGCATGCGCATGCTAGGCCTCACCTGATGGAAGTGCACGATCTATTATACAGTGCTGATTGGCACCTGTGGGAGCATCCACGCCATTTCATGAACGTATAACCTTAATGCTCTTGCATAGAGAGAGAGAGAGAGAGAGAGAGAGAGAGAGAGAGAGATCTAGGCAGGCGAGAGGGAGAGGTAGCGGCGTCTGCACGGGTGATAAGAGAGGCAGGGTCGTGGACACGGAGGAGATTGATGGCAGAATCGATGGCAATCCACACTACCAAACAAGGAAGATGGAGAGAGAGAGGGGGAAACAGAGAGGAAATTGGGGGCAGAGAAAGTGAGAGTCGCGGCAGGGCGAGAGAAATGGGGGGTGGGGAGAGAGGGACAGAGACAAAATTGCAGGAAATAAGGTTAGGTTTTTTTATTTGGTATATATAGGGATTTTTTACCAACGCCCTGTTTTAGTTAGCGCCAGTAAAGGAACCCCTCCAGTGTCGGCTTTGCACTGTTTTCTTGTAGTGTCCTGCTGTTGTCATGATTATGGGAGCCATAAAAGTTTTGAATCAACCTGATATTTGTGTTTTCCCTTCATCCAGATGTGTGATCTCATTAACATGTTAGATGGCGAATAAAAAAGTACAGTGGACATACATCATTGGTGGGGCCCACAAGAGTTGCAAGGTCACTGCTGGCAATGTCTATAAGCAATCCGCATCCCTTGTGTTCACCAGACATCCCAAAGAAACGTCCCTTGTGGCACGACTGAGACTTTAAAGGCCAGAGTTCCTGTTTGTTCCTTCATTTTGGTGTGGCCCACATGATGATTGGGCAAGATGAATCCCACATTACATCTGGGAGTTTCTATATTGTGTGTTGCCTACCAATTTTTGCATTTGGTGGAATGGTGGGGGGAAATCAAAGGTTATTAGCAAAGGTATCAGTTTTCGATCTTATTGAATACGACAAGATGAGGCTGTAAACGGAGACTAGGTAATTTAGCATGGTTATTATGATCTGTTGTTTATTTATGTTATAGCCAATGAGAACAAGTTTTAATGATCTTATATGAGGTTGATGATGTAGGACGAAAGCCCTAAACTAGTATGAATGCATTGAGATAATCAAATCATAAGTTAACTAAAGTAATTAGAATGCAAAATCAGACTTTCCTTCCACCATTTGAGAAAATTCAAATTTACAACTAGCATGAAATTCAAAACATAAATGTTTCCACAAATAGATAATCATAAGATAAAGAGGAAAATTGTCCTACGGAAGATGGAACTCCCATTTAACGTTGGCAATAACTCGATTTATGTGTAAACCTTGTATGCACATCATGAATCCTACAATAACAAGGCTATTTTGGATGGGAGGGATGGTTTGAGTTTTAATAAATTCAAAATTATAGTTAGGATGATGGAATTGAAGGAAATTAAGGTTTGGATAGGCTAGAATTGGGGAATTAGGCATTTAGGTTAGGATTTGAAATTAGAGTTAGGAAATTTAGTGGTTTTGGGGTAAAATGGGAAAATTAGGGTTTTAGATAGCTAAGGGTTAAGAATTTGGAAGGTGGGAAAGTGGGGATTTAGATGAATTTGGGAATTTGGCAAATTGGGAAAAATTAGAATCCTCGTTCTAGGGAAGAAAGGAGAGAAAGAGAGAAAAAAGAAGAAGGGCCACACACGTGGCTGGTGGTACGAATGCATGTGCGTTCATGAAGGTGTGTAGGTGTACGTGCATACCTTTGGGATAGTTTGGATGTGGGTAGAGGGACGGAGAGATTAGATTGGGTTGGGTTTGGCAAGAAGAAGAAAGAAAATAAAGGTAATGACGGAGAAAGAAGTAGAGATAAAATGGGGAATAAGAGATGCTTACCTTGGAACAACGGGAAAGAGAAGAAGGATAAAGTGGAATCACTCCATTCGGGCCTCGCATCCTTCTCCAATCACTGAAGATACAGTAAGAAAATTGGCTTTTTACCGACTACGAAATTGATTTCGTCGATAAAAATAACTTTTCCTATTTCGCCGGCAAAAGATTCCCGCCACGACCAAATATATTCCCGCCACCATTTATAACAACAGTCTGGAAACTTTTTCCGATGAAATTATTTATCGTAAGTGAAAACTCTTTTCCCACGATTATTTCGTTAGTAAATGTAAATCTTCTCGACAAACCAAATAGTTCGTCGGCAAAAGATTGGAGAGGCTATTTTTCCGTCGTTATACAATATCGTCGGTAAAGGAACTTTTTACTAATGAAAACAATCGTCGGTAAAGAAGTTTTTACCGACGAAATACATACATCGTTGACAAAAATCGGCATTTTGAATTTTTTGATAAAAATAAAATAAAATTTGATAAAATTTTTAAGATTTTGACAATGAAAATTTAGAATTTGTATTTTATTTTATTTTTTGAAATATTTGATAATAAATATGATATTTTGTTAAAAGTTTTGACAGAAAAATTAAGAGTAAAAAAAATATACATTTTGAAAAAAAATGTGATTTGTGAAAAAAAAAACGTGATTTTTAAATGGAAATTGAGATTTATCTATGAAAAAAATAACATTTTTTACTATATTATTAGGCACATCTACTAATTGAACCTTTAACCGTTTTTTGACAATTTTAATCCGTCCAAATTGAAGAGTAAATAACTTTAGATGTTTAAATCAATTTTCACTCAAATTGTTGATCAATCTTGTATGCCTAATATCTCTCTCATATGCAGCCTGATCGGGGCGAGTAACTAGTCAAATTAAGGGTATTGATCAGTAAAATAGAGTGAATGGACCAAATCACATGTAAAATAAGCCAAATGTTTTGGTCAAAATTGTGACCCAACTTATTGACCTCGTGAGAACCTAAGAATTGATGTTAGTAAGTTTTGTGGAGCTCATCATGATGTGTGTCGAACATCAACACCGTGCATTTGATGTGTCTCCTTTATGTTATGAGATATCTCAAAACTCATCCATATACAAAACTCAAGGGGGCCATACCATATAAAACTATGTGAAGACATCCTAAAAAATATAAAAGCACTTGGTGGGGCCCACGTAAGTTTTGGATGCGGCTGAAACTTGGTCTAACCCCTTATCTTAGTGGGACACACATAATGAGTAGGTTGGATATGTGAATCACATCTAGGCAGGCACAATATATGATTATGAATGTTTTAAGGAAAACCATCTCCACTACATTTAGGAGAGTTACTCATTACCCTTAGCATACTGAGTAAATTCTGTGGGGTCCACCGTTATTTATTTATTTTATCCACTCCGTTCATCCATGTTAACAGATAATTTGAGGTCTAAAGAACAAAAAGGAAGCATATCCAAAGCTCAAGTGAACCACACCACAAGAAATAGTGTGATTGAACCTCTACCATTGAAAATTTCTTGGAGGCCATAGAAGTTTTGGATCAAGCTGATGTTTGTGTTTTCTCTTCATTTATATCTTTTTGATATTATGAATAACCTTTAACTGTTTTTCGACAAT
Source organism: Magnolia sinica (assembly GCF_029962835.1). Lineage (NCBI taxonomy): Eukaryota > Viridiplantae > Streptophyta > Magnoliopsida > Magnoliales > Magnoliaceae > Magnolia > Magnolia sinica. The sequence continues at coordinate 90,044,436 of NC_080580.1, forward strand.
TCTAATCAGTCCAAATTGAAGAATAAATAACTTCAGATGTTTAAATCAAAATTCACTCAAATTGTTGATCAATCTTGTATGCCTAATATCTTTCTCATATGTAGCCTGATCAGGGCGAGTAACTGGTCAAATTGAGGGTATTGATCAGTAAAATAGAGTAAATGAACCAGATCACTTGTAAAATGGGCCAAATATTTTGGTCAAAATTGTAACCCAACTTATTGACCTTGTGTGAGATCCTAAGAATTGATGTTAGTAAGTTTTCTGGGGCCCATCATGATGTGTGTCGAACATCAACACCGTGCATTTGATGTGTCCTCTTTAGGTTATGAGATATCTCAAAACTCATCCGTATACAGAACTCAAGAGCGCCATACCATCTAAAACTATGTGAAGACATCCTAAAAAATATAAAAGCACTTGGTGAGGCCCACATAAGTTTTGGATGCGGCTGAAACTTGGTCTGACTACTCATCCAATTGGGACACACATAATGAATGAGCTGGATATGTGAATCACATCTAGGTGGGCCCAATATATGATTATGAATGAGACAGGTCCAAGGCTTAAGTGGAGCACAAAGTGGGGATTGAACGTCCACCAATAAAAACTTCTTGGGAGTTGGAGAAGTTTCAGATCAAGCTGATATTTGTGTTTTCACTTCATCCACGTCTACATGACATTATGCATAGGTTGGATGGTAAAAAAACATCACGGTGGCCCTTGGAAAGGTTTCAATGGTGGGTGTCATTATCACTACAGCTTCCTTTAGTGTGGTCCACAGGAGCTGTGAACCTGCTTCATTTTTAGGATCATACCTTAAAATGATCTGAGAAAAGTGATGAACGGAATGGATAAAACAGTTACATCATGGTGGGCCCCACAGAGCCCTGTCGGACGAATTGATTTCCGACGAACTTATATATTACTTTTACCAACGAAATCATATTTCGTCTGAAAAAGATTCCTGCCCATACCAAACATATTCCCACCAAGAGGCTATTTTTACCAACGTTAGCCAATATCGTCCGTAAAGGAGATTTTTATCAGTAAAGGGGGACAAAATGAATGGTGGACATATTATTTCACTTTGTGTGGTTGATCATAGATGTTGATTTGTAATTTTTTTTTTTTGGTGTAGCTCATAAGTATATTTAAAAACATATATGCAGAGTGGATGAGGCTGATAGAGTACGGGTGGACCCAAATATTTTTACAGCCTTTTACCGACGAAAATTTTCATCAGCAATAAGGTTTTGTTTTAAGCCGAAACGACTCTAGCACCCATCCATCTCTCTCTCTCTCTCTCTCTCTCTCTCTCTCTCTCTCTCTCTCTCGCTGTTGCTCTCTCTCTCACCAAGTGCTTTTATATTTTTTAGGATGTCTTCACATAGTTTTAGATGGTATGGCCCACTTGAATTTTGAATACAGATGAGTTTTGAGAAATCTCATAACCTAAAGGGGACACATCAAATGCACGGTGTTGATGTTCGACACACATCATGATGGGCCCCACAAAACTTACTAACATCAATTCTTAGGTTCTCACGAGGTCAATAAGTTGGGTCACAATTTTGACCAAAATATTTGGCCCATTCTACATGTGATCTGGTCCATTCACTCTATTTTACTGATTAATACCCTCAATTTGACTAGTTACTCGCCTCGATCAGGCTACATATGAGAAAGATATTAGGCATACAAGATTGATCAACAATTTGAGTGAATTTTGATTTAAACATATGAAGTTATTTACTCTTCAATTTGGACTGATTAGAATTGTCGAAAAACGGTGAAAGGTTCAATTAGTAGATGTGCCTAATAACTTAGTAAAAAATGTTATTTTTTTCACAGATAAATCTCAATTTCCATTTAAAAATCACATTTTTTTTCAAAAATCACGTTTTTTTTCAAAATGTATATTTTTTACTCTTAATTTTTCTACCAAAACTTTTAACAAAATATCATATTTATTATCAAATATTTCAAAAAAAAAATACAAATTCTAAATTTTTATTGTCAAAATCTTAAAAAATTTATCAAATTTTATTTTATTTTTATCAAAAAATTCAAAATACCGATTTTTGCCGACAATGTATGTATTTCATCGGTAAAAACTCCTTTACCGACGATATTGTATAACGTTGGAAAAATAACCTCTTCGAACTTTTGCAGACGAACTATTTGGTTCATTGGGAAAAATTACATTTACCAACGAAATAATCGTCGGGAAAAGAGTTTTCACCGACGATAAATAATTTCATCGAGAAAAGTTTGCAGGCCGTCATTGTAAATAATGGTAGGAACATATTCAGTCGTGGCGGGAATCTTTTGCCAATGAAATCATATTTCGTTAATGATCTTTTACCGACGAAATTGATTTCGTCGGAAATAAGGTTGTTGGTAAAAGGCCAATTTCTTGTAATGATGTTTTGGAGTTCGATACTAATGTTGGAGCCCACTCCATATCCCTCATAGAATGCAAATAGCAATACACCTTGCTCATTTCTGCAGACACCCCACCGCTTGACATACCTGGATTGCCCCTCGCCGACCCATCTACGTTTATCTTAACCCAACCACATGGGGGTCTCCTCCATTTCACCACTAGAGATGAAGGGGGACCACGGGTGCTATTACCATTGAAAAAAGAAGAATCAGCAACCACTTCTAGGTTGAAACCGTTGGCTTGGAGAGATCCTCGTGAATGGAGATTGTTAGAAACAGGGGTAAACTGACTCCTCATGAATGGAGAGAGCCTCGTGAATGGAGATGGAGATTGTTAGAAACAGGTTGTGCGCCCCTAACGATACCCCGATCAAAAGTTATGCCCAATTTATGATTCGCCTTTTTTGGTCCAACTATGCTAAGAATGTATATGTACCACGTCGTACATCATTTGCTTTTATACTTTTTAGAAATTTTAATTACAAAATTGCCTCTACACTTAAATAAAACGTGGCTTACTTTAAAATAAGCCATCTAAAACAAATAAAACCAATATAAAATATTCATCATATCCAAAATAAATAATAGCTAAGGAAGAAAAAAGGGACACATAAGGTCTAAGATCTAGTGGTCTAAGTAGTCCAATAGCTCAATCATCATAATCTGATGGTCTGATTGGCCACATGAAATCCAATGGTCAAAATCTCCAATAAAAGAAACCCATATAAATCTTTCCAGTATGGAGTCTTACAAATGTACAAACCATGCATATGGGGTCTTCATATCAACCTACAGGGCCCCACATATTAATTGTCCCACCATAATGAAACTGAGACCTTAGTTAAGGTCTTTCTACTCCTCTAGTATACACGATAGGATGATGCTCTGATGTCATCGTCAATTCTCTCCGTCTAAAAAGAATTCACCATTCTAACAAAGTATGGGTGCGGAAGCGCTCGAGGAGGTCTAGGTTGAAACGATGAAACTCTAATTCTATGATCCACATGTTATCCAATGTTGGCATGTTCTCGCACTTCACGAGATACTTCTAGTATCCTCCATTTTGGGCGAAAACCATGCAGAATATCCTCTATCCCTTCTCTTTATTAAGGTATAGATCCTAGAGAAGGTAAAGGATGAGAAGAATAGTTGGGCACGAGCCATGGGCTTCGGGAAGGGTCAGGGTCATTATCGTCTAGAACAAAGTGAGGGTTTGTAGGTATGAATGCTAGGGGGTGAAGTTGTGGGTCAATCACAAGACACAAGGTCTTCCACATTGAATGTGGAGCTAATGCCCATGTTAGATGGAAGATCCACCACATACATATTAAAGCCCATTCTTCTCAATATTTTATAAGGATCTACATTGAGGGCATGTAATTTCTTCATGATTCCTTGCAGAGAAACCGCTCAGGCCTTATGCAAACCATGACATGCATGGTTACCCACCATAAACTCTTTAAATCTGCGTTGAGAGTCAGTAGTGATTTTATATTTCTCATTACTTGCGTTAATTTGTTTTCTAATCCCGTTATGCAAATCATGAATATGACATGCAAACTCATGTGCTGACTTTGAAGGCTTATTGGACCCTGACAAGGGTATAACATCTATAGGGATCATAAGCTCATATACTTGTCTTTCCAGATTCATTTCCTCTCCAGGACTGATGTAGAGCAGGTCGTGGACAGTTTCACAGCCATAGGGTGAGATGAATCTATTGTGCCCTTTACTTAACTGGGCTGGGCTTATCCCATTTAGGGTTTGAAGGGCATATTCCAGTCAAGGTCTGCCAAGAACAGCCCACAAAATAACACCTAGGACCCAGCTTGGCCCAGGCAACGGATGGGCCAAGTAGGCCCTAATCAAGCCTGTGAAATCTGGGCTGTTCATCAGAGGTGTCCCATGCATCATGCATGACATATGACAAAAATGCCCTTGAATGAGCTTAAATTGAAGTAACGGGCCCCAAATTCCAGCCAAGCCCAACCATTGATGCACCTTACAGCTTTGAAAAAAATGGTGGTCTTTTCAATGGTACACATGTCATAGTTGTACGGGTTTTACGGCACTACAGACTGTCGATGATCAGCATAACCTAAAAATTACATTGAGAGCTAATATTAATGCTTAGAATTTTTGCTTGAAAAATCAAACAATTTCACTCTTCTTGTGGCCCACAATCTATGAAGCAAATTCAATGATTATGTATATATCGCTGACGAAAAATTCAATTGTTTTAATTTGTTGTTATGAAATTCAACCTAAGTTTTTTTTTTCTTTTTTTTCTTTTTTTTTTAAAGCATCCTAATGGAAGGGGAGCCCATTAAATAAATGGTTTGTGTCATTGAAAGAAATCAAAATCCAAAGGCAAGTCCCTACTTATTGCAACACGTAAGGTATGTAAATAAGAAAACCTTTTTAGGACGAAAATATGATTAGGTTACTAAATTAGAGTTGGGTGGGACATTATTAAGATGCACACAGTTGATCAGGTACAATGCCCCATGTTTAGCGTCCATCAAAAAAATCATTGTGATCCAACACTAAGTGTATCCATAGGAATTAGTTGGCATGGGACACCCACCGTAAGTTTTGTGTAGGTCCCACCATGGTGTGTGTGTGTGTATTGATGTGCCTCAGTATGATGAAGTAATTATTTAAAAAAATCAAAAGTCATGTAGACCAAGAAGTTTAAGGTGTAATATATATATGGGGGTGACCCACTTAACCATTGAATGCTAGCTGGCAATCAAATGACTGAGGCTTACTGGTGTTACATGCAAATAAAATGAATATACATTTTTTAAAAAAAAGTTATAGAAATAAAAAATTGAGAGAAATAATTTAAAATTTTTTTTATATATAAACACAGATGTGTTAGCCGGCAATTTGTAACACCTTAAAAAAGAATAATAAGAAAAAGTGAATAAATAAATAAATAAATAAGAAGAAGAAACAAAGAAGAAGAGGAAGAAGAAGAAGAAGAAGAAGAAGAAAAGAGACCTAAAAAACCAATTCTTTTAATCTTAGGAAAAATAGGGAGCAATGTTGTGTATTATTATTATTTTATTATATCAATCTTGCAATCACATCAATCACCACTACCCAATGCCAATAGTTGCTAAATTTATTATTGGTTTGTGGGTTGTGAGTTATACCTTGTATTTTTGGTTTCCTCCAATATTTCAATGCTATTTGAGTAAATTTACACTATTCAATCACAAACAAATAAATAATTATGTTAAACAATGATAATCAAGAGAGAAGTAATATATATATATATATACCTTTGGAAACTGTAACATATCTATGCATCTCAACCTGTTCTTGATGTAGTGGAATTCCATCACATGTATCATACTTTTATAAGCCATAATCACATTAAAACAGGAGAAATCACACTAAAGATATAAGTTTTGCATATCACAAGCCTTTTATTCCCATCCGAAACCGAAACCGGTATGTCATGAAAATCAGTAGGAGAATCTCATATCGATCATTTATTTCTTGCCTTTGCCCCACCTACAGGAATTCACTACAGTGGGAAGCTACGCCGAACCTACCAAGATGTCCGTGCGAAATCCAACCCATCCAGCCATTTCTCCAGCTCATGTTAGGGTATTAATTGCAGGTCCACAAAGCGTTTATTATGTTAATATTTTTGTTTTTAGTTCATCCCAGTTAGGCTGACCTTATGAACGGTTTGGATGACATATATAAACAATCCAGGAAAGTTTCAATGGCCGGCATTTCCAACCCCACTATTTCCTACAGTGTGGTTCACTTAAGTTTTGAATCTGCCTCATTTTTTTTGAACAGCTTGGTGGGCCCCACATAGCTTTTGATTGCAGTAACTGCCTTCGAGTATGTATCACCACCATGCAGGAAAATCAATTGACGGTGTGGATTAAATTCGCAGTAGACAGCCCACCACCATCTTTAACTTTCAAAAATAAACTGAAATCGAATTGTTTGAATAATTTTGGGTGGTGACACTCTATCTACAATGACGTAATTTAAAACAGGCAGTTCGCAAACTACACTTCTTTTCTCACCATGTGTCATGTGTAGGACATTTCGAACCACACAATAAGTGGGCCCATCATCATGAAGTTCACCCAGAGTGAGATTTAGGCAATCAAAAACCATACAATTGCTGGCCATCTGATTGACTTTTGATGGACTTGTACCAAATTCAAAAAGAAAATTTAGAATAGGGAAGTTATATACAGATGAATGCATGTTGGTTGGGCCATGTCAAGGTGCAAGTTCCGAGCCTTTATCATGGACGTCCTAAGAAAATAACAGTGTAGCCTACATATCAGTCCAAATCCGGCCAAGTCAGCGGATGGGCCCTACATATTGAATGTGGGCCATTGGATATTCTCTTTAAAATACATGTGGCACATGTTCAAATTCCAAGTGTCGGAACTCTGTGGATCTGCCATGATGTATTTCTTTTTATCGTCATCCATCGGTTTTGCCAACTAATTTTAAGGCATGAGCCCAAATTTTCTCTACGTTGCCCATCCGATTTTGCCAGCTTATTTTAAGGCTTGGGCCCAAAATCAAAGCATATCATCACAAGGAACAGTGAGGATTGAACACAATCGAAAACTTCTCGTGACCACAAAAGTTTTGGATCAAGCTGATATTTGTGTTTTCCACTCATCTAATAGGCTTTGAAGCCAGCAACCAAAAGCTATTGTGCTCTCATAAGTTTTTCAGCTAGGTTTGTATGACCTTATGAACAATTTGGATGATCGAATAAACATTATCGTGGCCACTAGTAAGGTTCCAACCATGTTTCTTGTGGTGTGGTACACTTGAGCTTTGGATATACTTCAATTTTGAATTGTCAAAATAAATGGACATATGGCATGTATAAAATAATTATAATGAGTTTAGTTTAATTTGAGTTGCATTCTTTCTTTATAATTTCTACTTTCACAGTGATCATTTATTGCTTTGTGCCGTGATTTTTTTTAAAAAGGATTTTTCCATGTTAAATGGATGTGTTCTTCTCCTGTTTGTTTGGTGCTTTTGGATTACTATCGTAGACTCATCTATGTGTGTTTTTGTGGTTCTCCCAACATCTGACATACTGGAAGTGTTGGATTAAGTTGGAAGTTATGGCTAACTATATATTGGGTGACTATAATTTGTGGTTTAATCAGTTAAATGTCAGGCATTCTTTACAAGTATACCTGATTGTTAGAGTAAGGGTATACTGTATCAGATAATTTTATACAGTATCATATATTTTACAAAATATTTTTATTAATATAAATATAAATAGAATGTATTTGCAGTTTCTTTCACTCATTATAGGGAACAATAGAAGGAAGAGAAGAAAATATCTTTCGGTGTTCAAAGTGTTTTCTTGGCTAACTTGGACACCTCTATCATGATTCAAGTGTGTATGAAGCTCTGACATATCATAATTGGCTGCTCTAATTTCCTTAACATGTATCCATAGGGCCGTCAATGGGTCAGACATGGGATTGATTTGTGCCGGATCCATTCGAAATTTGGATTTTGTCAGGTGTAAACCTAACCTATTAATAGCCCTAAACATCATCTATAGGATTTTCAACTGCTGGACCCCACCTGTAGTAATATATTGATTTTAAATATATTTTAATAACATATATATATATATATATATATATGTGTGTGTGTGTGTGTGTGTGTGTGTGTGTGTGTGTGTGTGTGTGTGTGCAAGCACGCGCAGGCGTGCAATCCCACAACACAAGATTGCAGTTGATGAAACTCTATCGTGCTGGAATTAGGATATGTGTTCGGATTCAACCTGTCAACAAAATAATAAAGAATACAAAGTGCTCCAGATGTTTTGTACAAAGTGCACCTGATGGGCAGAATGGATTTATATATAAAACATGGTGGGCTACAAATCTTGGGTGTTTTTAGGTATATGTCCAAAACACTTGTTTTAGGTGAGGTAGGTGCAGCCTAACATCTGTAGCATGTTCATGGTTAGTGATACGACCATGTCTGCTACTTAACCCAGTACCATGTGCAAGAGAATGTGCATTAGATCAACCCCGCCCATTAGATTTGCCACTACATTTTCATCATGTATCTTAAAAATCATTCAAATTAAAGAATTAGGTGAGCCGCGCCATAGAAAATAATGTAAATCGTGTTTTAAGAACTTTAAATGCACATGGTGTGTTCCACATAAATCTTGGAATGTCCTATTTTTCCTAGAGAATTCATTCATCCTCTACTGCTCCATCAGATGAATGAATTGGATGCCATGTACACACCAAAATGTAACATCGAAATCAAATAAAATTAATCTAAATTATTCATTGTGTTCAAAAGGAATAATAATTAAGAGAGAAAAAAAAGAAGTACATATAAGTATAAGATCCGGTGGTCCAAATGGTCAAATAGCCTGATTGCTATGATCTGACGGTCTGATGAGTCACCGGAAGAAATCAGATGGTAAAAAAAATCTCAAATAAAAGCAACTCACGTGCATTATTCCGGTATATCTTTCATATGCATGAATCATGCATTTGGGACTTTCAATGCAATTCAATGGGCCCCACGTATCAACCGTGCATTACAGAGAAACCACGGACCGAGTCGGGCTATTACTCCTCTGTGTTGTACTCATCCGTCTGAGTCAGATCGTAGTAAGGCTTCACATTTAAAATATCAAATAATCTTTTACTCTCTTTATTTTTTAAGAGTTATCTTCCGCTACTCCACTACCTTCCTTTTCTCCTCCATCTCATATCACTATAGAGATTCACATCATCATCATCTTATTCCGCTATAGTGTCATTTTTTGTTTCATTAGTTTGTGCAGATATAGTGGAATTAGCTGCGTTAGCAAATCTCGCGCCAACCCCTTTACTAGAGAACTTGCAATAAGAAGCAATAAAACACTCTCATGCAAACCATACACAATAGAAAATTATTCAATTTCTCAGAGAGGAAATCTCCATCTAATTTTCTGCAATGGGAAACGAAAGATTAAGACAATAGAAAGCTGCAAGATAAAGATCAGACTGTTTCAATCACGTAGCATAAAAATAAATAAAATTTATTAACATAAATTTATTCTAAATATTTTATCCCAAAACTACTTGAATATTAAAAATCTATTAAAACACATGAACATCATGAAAATTGTTGCAAAATTACCCCTCTTTATACTTCCGGTTTACTATATTGTATAATGAGGATCTCATTCTCAACCCTGTATAGAAAACCACTCTTTAAATGTTTACTAATTGCACATGATTATACAAATCAACATGTAAGCACATGAAAATATAAAATCCTTATGTGAGATCCGAGTATTATATAAGGCCCCAAATAATTATGCTTAGATTTTTTGCTTGAAAAATCAAACAATATCATTATTCCTGTGGCCCACAATCTATGAAGCAAATTCAATGATTATGTATCATTGACGGAACATTCAACTGTTTTGATTTATTGTGGCCCACCTCAGGTGTGAGTAGCCTTATTTTTATGGCATCATACCTAAACAATGTAGCTCAACTAATGAAAAGCTCAGATCTCACACATCGGTCACATTTAGAGGTGCCTTGGAATGTGGTTGGCCGTACACAATGGTGGGTGTTCCATCCCAACCGTTTCCAATGGTGTGGTTGAACTGGGTTTCAAATGATACATGAAATATGGCAAGCTGAGACTTTTAGGCATTAAACCTAGTTATAATCTAAACCCTTTATATGACAAGACTCCCTTTTTTCGTTGGAAAGACAACGAATAACAGCTCTAAATTGGATTAGTTCAACCATCCGTGGTTCGGCACTTTTACTTGAACATGAATGGTTATCAAAACCTTTCTAATATGAAATTTTTTTATTTTTATTTTTTTTCATAAAGGATCTATTCATTTCACAAGATGAAACAGGATTTACAAGGCTAACAGCTCGACTCCCTACCTTGGGACTCCCCCTAATAAAAGCGCAGAAGGAGCCTATCATATGAAAGAAAAACCGGCAAAACACCCCGTGAACACAGGAGAGACAGGGAGCACTAGCTCCTGAACCTCCTCTCTATCAGGAAAAAGGAGTCCCCTAACCACCGGAGGAAGGTTGGCTTGGGCTGAAAACAGAGCCGACCCTTGCTTCTCGCTGCACATTCTGGCCATCCCATCCGCCGGCCTATTACCCTCTCTACAACATGGACAAACTTTACATAGCAGATAAGGCTAAGATTCCGGATTCTGTCTACCCAATACTTCCATTTCCAGCCCGAGTAAGAGATACCAGAAAGGAAATGCACCACCAGAAGAGAGTCGGATTCTACTAAGATGTTTTTGAGGACGTGCTGGAGGCGATGCACAAGGCCGTCGTGGACTGCTCGAAGCTCTGCCCTCCAGTTGGAAGGGAAGCCATAACCTGCATAAAAACCAAAGCGGAAATTCAACCTGAATTATTTTTTTTAAAGCATCCTCATGGAAGGGGAGCCCCATTAAATAAATGGTTTGTGTCATTGAAAGAAATAAATGACAGTTGGGTGGGACGTTATTAAGATGCATACAGTTGATCAGGTACAAGGCCTCATGTTCATCATCCATCTAAAAAATCATTGTGATCCAACACTCAAGTGTATCACAGCATAGGGATTAGTTGAGATGGAACCCACCATAAGTTTTGTGTAGGTCCCACCATGGTGTTTATATACTTCAATTCATCCATTTGATGTGCTTGAATATGATGAAATAATTATTTAAAAAATCAAAAGTTAGGTAGGCCATGCGCATAGAGGTTTAAGGTGTATTTTTATGGGGTGGCCCACTTGACCATTGAATGCTAGCTAGCAATCAAATGACTGAGGCTTATAAGTGTTGCATACAAATAAAATGAACATAAATTTAAAAATAAAGTCATAAAAATAAAAAATTAAGAGAAATAAATAAACAAGTTATATAAACGTGTTAGCCGGCAATTTCTAACACCTTAAAAAAGAATAATAACAAAAAGTAAAAATAGAAGAAAAAAAAATGAGGAAAAAAAAAAACATAAGATCCTGATAATAAGAATATCAAATGAGAATTGAATTCTTTTAATCTTAGAAAAAATAGGTAGTGGTGATGTGTATTATTATTATTATTATTATTATTATTATTATTACTACGTTGATCTTTTAATTACATCAATCACCAACACACAATGCCAATAGTTGCTAAATTCGTTGTTGGTTTGCAGGTTATAAGTTATACCTTGTACTTTTGGTTTCCTCCAATATGTCAATGGTATTTGAGTTGATTTACACTATCCAATTAAAAAAAAAAAAATTTATGTTAAACAATGATAATCAAGAGAGAAGTAATATTATATTTTCTGAAAAAATATATATATATATTATCTTTGAAAAATGTAACATATCTAGGCATCATGCCGTGTAATTCCATCACATATCATACTTTTATAAGCCAAAATCACATTAAAGATATGAGTTTTGCATGTCACAGGACTTTTATTCCCATCCGAAATAGGTATGTTAGTAAAATCAAGGGGAGAATTTCATATGGATCATTTATTTCTTGCCTTTGCCCCACATGTTACTACAGTGGGAGCTATTGGGCCCACCAAGATGTCCGTGCAAAATCCAAGCCATCCAACAATTTCTCCTGCTCATGTTAGGATATTAATTGCAGGTCCACAAAGCCCTTAGTAGGCTAATATTTGTGTTTTTAGTTCACCCTAGTTAGGCTGACCTTATGAACTGTTTGGATGGCATATAAACATCCCAGGAAGGTTTCAAGGGCAGGCATTTCCATCCCTACAATTTCCTGTAGCATGTTTCACTTTAAGTTTTGGATCTAACTCATTTTTCTGAACAGCTTGGTGGGCCCCACGTATCTTCTGATTGCAGGAACTGCCTGCAAGTATGTCTCACCACCAGGAAAAACAATTGACGGTGTGGATTACATTCATAGTAGACACAGCCCACCACCATGTTTAACTTTCAAAAATCAACTTAAATCGAATTGCTAGGATAATTTTGGGTGTTCACACTCTATCCACAATGTCACCCAAGATAGAATGTAATTTAAAACAGGGCAGTTAGCAAACTACACTGCTTTTCTCACTACATGTCATGTGTAGGACATTCCAACCACACAATAAGTGGGCCCATCATGAAGTTCACCCAGAGTGAGATTGAGGCAATAAAAAATCATACAATTGCTGGCCATCTGATTGATGATCAAAACTAAGATGGACTGGGACCAAATTCAAGAAGAAAATTTAGAATAAGGCAGTAATAGATGAATGCATGTTGGTTGGTCCATGTCAAAGTGCAAGTTCTAAGCCTTCATCATTGTACATGATTATTTGCATTGATATTTATATTTATATATTTATATATATATTAGAAAATTAATATAAAAAAGAAAAAGGCAAATTAGATGATGGAAGAAAGAAAGAAGAGTTAGAACTTATTTTAATATATTTTTATTTTAAACAACCCAATTTATTGGGTTTAATAATCATTCCCGGAGAAGTCAAGACTATTATATATGCACAGGGACAAGAGAGGAAAATAATAATTTATATGGATATTTAAACAGATATAGCACCCTAAATCCATTGGAGAGTAGGAGGATAAAAGCTATAAAGACTATTGTATGTGTGATTACTCTTCCTTCTATGTGGAAGAATTCTATAAGGTGGGTTTAATTGATAAATGGTTTGGATCTCCCTAAAGGTTGGATAATATGATCGGGCATATCAGTGGACCCCACTTAAGTTGTGATTAATTTATAATTGTAGGGTTGGTGCACTATTGTGTTAGACGCACAGTGTTCTAATTGGACTAGTTTTGTTTAATTCGTGTGGAGTCTAAGGGAGAGAAGTAAGATCCCGGTTATTCATTCTAATGGCTTTCCCAATTACGTATGCCTTTAATTTAGTTAATCTGATCTTAATACGTGATGTATAGCACGGTCCATTTCAATTCTGCATAAGGTTTACAGTTGGTATTAGAATCATCTGTGCATTGACTATGGCAGATCGGTACAGATTGTTGAATTTGTTTAGAACCCTCTGAGCCGGATCTGTCAGTTCTAGTCTTAATTAATCGGACTTAGATATGTGCCTTGGATTGTTTTTACATCCATTTCTGGCATCCAGCCACAACAATGTTATATATAGATTGCCATTGTTGCCACATTTTTGTCATCCATCAGATCTCGATCAAGGTCAGTGACCAGATTCCGGCAAATCGGCAGAGGTGGAACCTCATTTGCCAACTCCACCAGCAACGACTAGCATCTTCTATTCTTCTCGATCACGGCAATGGCATGGTCAGCCATTGTTGCTCCAGGAGTTGCTAAAATCCAGCAAAGGTTTTTTTTTTTTTTTTTTTTTTTTTTAAAAAATTTTAAAAACACAAATAAACAAATAGACCTTTTTGGTGGGATCATGGTTGATATGGTAAGGAAAGTAACAACAGAACGTTATCAAAATTGAAAAGTAGTTACATTGGTAGATCCATCAGATGGATAATGGGGATCAAAATCTTGCATGGAAGTGTTAGGGTGACCTAAGCAGTATTTTGTAAGATGATTCCTCATAGTCTAAGTTGCATGCTTCACTCTCTTGGCCATTTTTTTCACTTCCTTTTAGAAAGATTTTTTATGCCATTAAAGAGTAATTGACATTTTTTTTTAATGCAATAGGGACTTTCACCTTTAAGGAGTCAAGTTTGCATTTCAGTTTCTCAAACCTTGCTAATATATACTGTTATGCCATTTTGGTATCTAGTTTGTAACCTCTAGCAGGTTTAATTCATACTCTCATGTTTCTTTGGCCTAGACAGATGATTTTGGTTTGATGGTTATATTGCATTTTAGCTTACCCCAATTAGTTGGTTAAGGCTTAAATGACAATGATATATATTTGTATTGTATTTATAGCGGATTTTGTTCTCTTTGCTTCTTTTTTTTTTTTCAATAACTATTTATAATGGGGCATGATTGAGGGCGATCCTCATGGTGAGTCGAACGTATTGGAGGGGTTGGATGTCCCAGTAGATTAGAAGTTATCCAACTAGTGTATGCTATGTGTACCATAATTCGTGGCCCAATCAGTTGGATCTCATACATTCTCTAGTAATATTGTCTGATTCCTAGAGTGAGGATTTGTCCTCAAAATTATCATATAATTTTCAGAATAGTTTTATTTATATAAATATAAATAGAATATATTGGTTGGTGGTATCATTGCTGAGTGATCGCTTGCTATCTGGCTGGAAAAGGTGGTCCGAGAGCTTCCTCTCTCCCAGGATTTGCTGATTTATTTGGTAGTCTCCAATTAAAAGGAGATTTTCTCGATCTTTGTTATAGCTATTGTAGTTGCTAAAGCAGCTATTGGTCAAGCTAATTTTTCATTGATCTACCAGTTGAGAGAGTTGCTTTCTAAACACCTTGCAATTAGGTAAAGACACTAGACTAGGTGAGCCTTAGTAAAAAAGAAAAAAATCTTTTAGATTAGATCTCTTGCCCTTTTTTTTTTTACAATTTGTATATATAATGTTCCCAAATAAATTATCTTGAGTCACCCATCTCTGCACCACAATCTGTCAAAGACCTTATGGTAGCGTGATTAGTTGAAGAGCCTCACTCTAATCCCTCCATCAATGATGTGACCCGTTATGGATGCATTTATCAACCCGTGCAGCTTAGAGGGCAAGGGCCTTTCGGCTTTTGTTAAGAAGGCAGTCTCATGGACCGGTCGCCAATCCGAAAGAGAATCCAATACCTCTTGGTTGTGATTATCTAATTAGGATGAACTTGCCTGTGGACAATGCTCTTACACAAGAAGAGGTCTTTTGGAAGCAGTGCTCTAAGGTTACTTGTAACAAATAAGGTGATAGGAACACTCCATTTTTCCATGGCATTGCCCAAACAAAGCTTACAACTAGGCCTTTTCAAATCTGAAGGGGAGCTTATGAATCCGGATGATGGGACATTGAAGCAATGTATCTATCAAACAATGACTCTAGTAAAGCAATCGCATCAAACATATTTTTTCAGGAAAGAAAATTCTTTTCCTCAAGATTCTCACGAGTAGAAATAGTGAAGGAAGCATTTTAAAACAATTAAGGATCACCGAAGTAATATATAAACCCAATGATTCATGAGTGCCGGTGGTTCAAGCAGGTCATTCTTAACCACCAACCGGAGTAGAATATACCATAACAAGATGGAATCCCTAGACATTCTACTACATCACAATTGACTATATTCTAAATCAGTAAGAAAAAAATGAGAGAAAAAAAAATGAACCATACCTCTTTTTTTCATTTTAATTATTGATAGGGGAATGGATGAATAAAGAAGATGAGAGATACAATAAATTCTTTGTGACCCACTCTTCTTCTTCTTTTTTTTTTAATTCTTTACTATAATAAGAAATGGGAAAGGGTAAAAAGGTAGATGAAATGCCTCAAGTCACTGAAACCAGAACAGAACATAGAACACATCACCATAACTCTCAAGAGTGGCCATCCCCGTGTTAAGAAACACGTCTCAGATACTTAACTCTAATTACCCGATTTGACTGCACTCCTTACCCCTTGGCCCATCACCATAGCATGAAACCCTACCATCACCTTAACAACCCATACAACTAACACAATTCCGTAAGGTCTGGCATGAGATTAGCTAATTCTTGGCCATTGCTAGCTATCACTAGCACTTTTTATTACGATCCCGCATATCTCGTGAACTAAATCTCATTTAGAAACGTTATCAACATCTATCTTTAAGCAACATAACACTCTTTCACTGATAATAGGGAAGAATAGGAACACAAGAGAGAGATTGCAGAGATTTTGTTAAACATCTTCTCCTATTTAACTTCATGTCTTTGTTAAAATTCAAGTGTATGAAGCTCTAGCGTATCATGATTGAACATTCTCATTTCACTGATATTCATTTAGCTTGAGCAACTACCTCACCATAGCTTTGTTAATTAAAACATCCATTTCATGAGATAAGATTCAAAACATAAAAGGATAAATAGCATTCGGATAGTCTGTAATTAGTCAGTGACAACCAATCTTTGCCATGCCGTTTCATTAGCTTTAGCAATGCCGTTTCATGGGCAAGAATCAATGTATATATCCCATAACACAAGATCTCAATTGGAGTGAGTGACAGCCATACTATGGGGCGGAGTCCTAGAGATCGATTGGTGTAGCCCATCAAGTTTTGATCGAGCTGATCTTTTATATATACAGTTAAAATAATTATTTGCACCATGTGGATGGAGCGAATTTAGATATAAAACATGGTCGGCCAGCAAAACTCAGGTGTTCTTACAGTAGAAGGGCAAAACACTTGTTTTAGGTGATTCGGGTGGGGCAAACCATCTCTTTCACTCCTTTGCTTCACATTGTATTGTGCTAGTTTGGCTATGGTTAATCAAACGACTGTGCCTACAACTTAACCTACCACCACATGCGAGAGAATGTGCTGCCACATTTTCTTCTTGGATCTTAAAATCATTCCAATTGAAGAATGCCTTAAAGATTCTAAATTCACATGGTGTGTTCCACAGGTCTTGTAATATCCTGATTTTCAGAAAATCCATTCATCCTCTTGTGCTGTGTCAGATGGGTGAATTGGATGCCATATACACACCAAAATGGACCCATGCACAATTTGGAAGATTTGAATGTGGGACTTCCCATCTCAATTGTTTCCCATGCTGTAGCCCACCTTAGTTTTGAATTGGGCTGATCTTGGGACACAGCTCAAACACAAGATGGCATACGTAATGGACAGGTTGGATCTCATCCGCATGAAGTTCTCTGAAGCATTGCATCAGTAGCATCGTCATTTTTTAAAAAAATTGAAACGTAGCTTTCCATAAAACTCACTTTCAAATGTTTGTCAACACTTTCTTTATAGGAATTCCTAAAAAACACCATTTCCCATTTTCTTTCTTAGAAAATAAAGAAATTTATTTGTGCTAATGTACCACATCTACCACCATTAATCTTACCATGTGCAAAGAACTCCACATGTTTCATCATTCATCTTCAATCGCTCCCGCATGTGCCAATGGTGTCAATTGTACAAGTGTTGCCATTTAACTTCAAGTGCCCACTTGTCAAATGCACCAATATGTATCTTGTGGCACAAGTGCCACCGTATATCATCAAGTGACTCACATATGTCACATGTGTCACAATTCAAGTGCTCACGTATAGCTATGTCACATGTGCTACTATTTATTTTCAAGCATTCCACGTTTATGTCACACATGCTAGTGATTAGCTTAATTTCATTAAGGATTTTTTATTTTTATTTTTTTTTTTTGCCAAATAATAAATTTGAAAGTAGATACTAAACAAACATGATATATATTGATTATTAAATTATTAGACGGATTACATGTGAATTTGGATTTCTTTAGGTGGTGTGAATTTGGATTTTTACGATAAGGCCCAACCAATGATTGGATCCACCATATTTTCTTTTCATCTAATCATCATGGTTGGATATATTTGTTGGATGCCTTATATGGCATACACATGTCAATTGAGCCCCACAATTTTCAAATTCAACACTTGAAAACAAAAAATACAAGATCCATTTTGGTAATTTCACACTTTCAAATGAACTAACTGGAATCATTATATAGTAAATTCCAAATTAGAAATGAATCTTGTATTAAAAATCTCAAAAACATAAAACAAAAATATCTAACAGGGTTTTTTCCACCAAATTGTTCAAGGAATTGGATTTTAGCACTATTAAGAGGAGAAATTATATTGCAGCTCTACTTTACTTTTTTCTCGATAACAAAGTGGAAAATCCATAGTTGTGAAACTGGCTTGTATCTTACATCTACCTGTCCAACAAATGCACACCAATATTATTATTAGATTAGTCAAAAATATGATGAATCCAATCATAAGGTGGGCCAATTTATGAATAAAAATAATTTGCACAATTCAAAACATCCCAATTCAAGTGTAACTTATCATATTATCTGATTCACCTAATGTTTTGTTCATATTATCACCTTAAGAGGTTGGATGTCATGCACGGACCCATGACTCCACAAATCTTGAGTTCCACTACTTTTTAAAAGAAAAAAATAAATAAATGAAGGCATTCTTATAATTTCATCCTTCAAAAAACATTTTTTAATTTTTAATTGTCAAGGCATTATTTGATCAAATATAATTTTCTTAGATATTTTGCACTAAAATTTCCTAACTAATATTATACATAATCAATAACCTATGTAGGGGTGCACATTTAACCATTGGAACCGGACCGGAACCGTTGGATCGGTCCGGTTTGGTCCGGTTCCAGGGTGTTAATTGTTCGGTTCCGGTTTCCAAATTTTGAAAACCGTTGATTACAGATCAGTTCCGGTTTAGGGTCCTGTAGAACCGAACCGAACCGTTGATCCGAACCGTATATCCGAACCATAGAACTGATCCGTGACAAGAACCGTGGATCCGAACCGTCAATCCGATGTTTTTAAAACAAAAAAAAAATCCTAAAGTTGCTTAAGTCCACGCCCTACCCTCTCTCGCGCCGCACTCCCTACCCTCTCTCTCGCCGCACTCCCTCTGCCCTCCCTTCCCTCTGCCATCTCTCTCTCTCTCTCTCTCTCTCTCTCTCTCTCTCTCTCTCTCTCTCTCGTCATCCTGTTCCCAGACACCGGCACCCCCCTAGCCCGAAGGCCGTGCGGCTGCAGCGCGTTTGCGGTGATGGTGGCAGCCTCTTAAACTCGAAATCAAGGTACTATTCTTCTATCCTCTGAAATTTCAGATGCATGTTGATATCATTTCTCTAGTTTGATAGTTTTTTAGTAATGCTCAACATTTCTATATATATATATATATATATATATATATATATATATATATATATATCTGCTAATGACAATTTCTCGATCAAAGAAAACTCGCTCAAAGATCAGAAAGAGTGAAATCTGTGGATCTATATCTGACAGAACCATGGTAATTATTGTCATTTTCAATTCAGATTACTGCAATATATCATGCATGGTTGCTAATATATTATATTTATTATTAATGACATTTGCATGTTTAAGAGTATAACAGTAATAGATCTGGATGGTTTTTCATTTTAGTTGTTCCATTGAGAAGAAAAAAAAAAAAAAAAAAGTGAAAAAGAAAAAAAAGAAGAAGAAATAAGGAAAAAGACAGCAGAAAACATAGAAGGAACAAGATAGTGGATGTTATTGACTCAACAAGACACAGTGGATTTCACTCTTTTTTCTGTTTTTTTAATGTGGATCCCTCTTGTCGATATTTCTATTTGAGCATGTATGATTTTCTTTGAAATCTTGGGTTTGATTTATTTATGGGTTGCGATCCTTTCTTACTATCTGTTTTGAGATTCACCTGTGCCTGAATCGGATTTTGTGTTTTTTCCTCTTTTTCTTTTCGTCGGAATTCTCTCTCTATGGTGCAATGGATCATGGAGTTTTATGATCTTTAGTTATTGGAAAAAGCTTTGATGTCTAGGAAGAGATTGTGGTATCGAAACAAGGATTAAATTAGGGATCTTGCTGAGTCTATGGAAAGGACTAGAATTGAAGTATGATATTTTTGTGCGCTGGTCGTGAAGTCAGCTGATGGGAAATTTTCTTTTTGTTTTTTGTTTTTTTTTCAAATCAACCAACTGGGCTGGATTTTTAAAAGCGTAAAATCGTGGATCCGATCCGGGACCGAACCGTTCTTCACGGTCCGGTTCGGTTCTAGGGTGCAAACGGTTCAGTTCCGGTTCCAATATTTGCAGAACCGTTAGGAACGGTTCGGTTCCGGTTTCACCCCAAAATCGGACCAAACCGACCCATGTGCACTCCTAAACCTATGTAGATGATTAAACAAAATAACTCATATTGATAAAGTAATGATATATAATTATGTTCTACACATACCACTTTTCAGTTCATTCCAATATCTTAGTTGGCATGCATAAACAGAGTAAGAGAAATTAAAAGTATGAATGTTAGTATCATAATACTAAAATAAATTATATATCATCTAAGTTTGAAAAGAGAATAAAAATAACTCTTAAATGAACTAGTTGCATGCCTAAGTTGCTATGTCGCGTAAATTTAATAGATGAATTAACATGCAGTCAACATGATATACTAACCAACATTCAACATGTATGTTTAATTATGTAATCTGGGTGGTTGCATCTAATACGACACCATTGTTATGTGAGTTGGGACCAGATAAGGCGGGGTTTGAAGAACAAAACTTAGAAGATCCATCTTGCACTACACGTGGCAAGGTGGCTTAACGATCAGGACCATTCATTTAATTTCACATATTGTTGAAAGAAAATGGTTCAAAATGGACATTCATAAGATGATCTTATCCAACTAATAAAATAGACATTCATAAGATCATCTTATTTAAAAGGGGCAATTTTTGGTAGGACTGCCAAGGAAAGTAACAGATGGGATCGTGTACCACACACACCGACCTGATTGGTGTGTGGTACGGATATGGGTGCTGGAAAAACTCTGTCGACCAACATGATGTATGTGTTTTATCGTCCATCCATTTTTCCAGCTGATTTCAGGACATGAGCCTAAAAATGAGGCAGATCCAGGATAAAAATGAGGCAGATCTAAATCTTAGGTGGACAACATCATAGGAAATGTTCACCATTAAAAACTTCTTAGAGCCACAAAAGATTTGATCAAGTTAATTTTTATGTTTTCATTTTATCTAAGTCCTGTGATGTAAGCAATAGGTTGGATGGAAAATAAACATTATTGTGGGCCCTACGAAGTTTTTTTTTTTATTGAGGCCTTCCAATCACCACTATTTCTTGTGGTGTAGACTTGCAGTCCACTGAGATTCGGACCTGCCTCATTTTTTGGTCATGTTGTCAAATTAACTGGAAAAATGGATAGACAGCTTCAATCAAACACAGGCATTATAGTAGGGCCCACAAAGCACTGACTAATAACCACCCCACCCACAAGGATGAAGGGAAAACACACATATACACATGATCCAAGATCAGGACCCACAGTGTTCAATAGCCATAGAAAATTATTTCTATGGTGTAGCCAACCTAAGTTTTGGATCTGTTGCAAAAACTGATGTACCAAGTGGAAGTCAGCGTACATTAGGGTAGGTCCCATAGAGATTTATGCCTGATAGAATCCGGCCAACAGATACATCTCAAGGACTGAGGATGGCAACTTATGGAGGAACCGGAATGGCTACTCCCCCTACCACCAGCCCGGTAGCTAGGGGTCGGTGCTCTGTGGGCCCCACCATGATGTATGTGTTTTATCCATTTTTACGGATCATTTTAGGACTTGATCCCAAAAATTAGAGGGATATAAATATCAGGTGGACCACACCACAGGAAAACAATAGTGATTAGATATCCACCATTAAAATCCTCCTAAGGACCACTGTACTGTTTATTTGACATCCAATCTGTTGATTAGGTCATACAGACCCATGAAGGGAAAATAACAAAGATCGGCTTGATCCAAAACTTTTATGACCCCAAAAAAAATGTTAATAGCCGACGTTCATTCAACACTGTTTCCTGTAATGTGGTCTACTTGAGTTTAGGATATAACTCATTTTTGGTCTAGCTAATACCATAAAATGATCTATAAAAATAGATTGACGGCATGGATGAAACACATACGTCATGGTGAAGCCCATAGAGCACTGACTGACCAGCCATTGGTTGGTGGCAGGGGGAGTAGCCACTCTGTTTCCACTTTTGGGCTGTAGGAAGCCTGACAGCCTCATTATGAGATGGAAAAAAAAAAAACTAATGCATCAAGGGGAGGGGAGGTCCGGTACATTACAACAGCCCATCAGCCAGTCGCGGCCCCGTAAGTTTGCTAAGGAACTTTTATGATATACACAATATGTGAAACGGATTGGCTACTCCCCCTGCCACCAGCCATGTTTGGTTCTCCGTGGCCCCCACCATGATGTAATTGTTTCATCCATGCCGTCCATCTATTTTTATAGATCATTTTAGGATATTATACAAAAAACAAGGTATATCCCAATCTCAAGTGTACCACATTACAGGAAACAGTTTTGAATGAACGTCGACAATTAAAAACTTTTTGGAGACCATAAAAGTATTGGATCAAGCTGATCTTTGTTTTTTCCCTTCATCTGGGTCTTTATGACCTAATCAACAGATTGGATGTCAGATAAACAGTACAGTGGGCCTTAGGAGGATTTAAATGATGGATATTCAATCACTATTGTTTTCTTGTGGTGTGGTCTACCTAAGATTTATATCCCTCTTATTTTTAGATTAAAGCCCTAAAATGATCTTTAAAAATGGATGAACGGAATGGATGAAACACATACATCATGGTGAGGCCCACATAGCACCAACCACCTACCACGAGGATGGTGTCAGTTATCCACTAAATGTATATTGGGTGGATCATAATTTATGTTAAGATGAGTTACACATTCTTTAATTAGTTCACTTAATTGTTAGTGTGAAGGCATATCGTATTAGGTAGTCTTATAAATTATCATATATTTTATAGAATATTTTTGTTAATGTAAATATAAATAGAAAATATTTGCAGTGTCTTCCACCCATCATAAATAGAAAAATAGAAGGAATAGAATATCTATTTCCGTGTTAAACATATTCTCCCGGACATCTCTATCACAGTTCAAGTCTGTGAGAAGTTATGACATATTATAATTGACCGGTTTAATTTCATCAGCATGCAAGTACATCAAGGTATGGGATATAAGGTTGTATTCTTCCCAGATTTTGAACGGTTTCCCACCGGGTATATATGAAATATGAATTTTCTCTGTTACAAACTGATCATATGCATATCTATAAGGTTGTCAATGTGCTGAAACTTAATTTCACTCTGAATCATACTTTTAATTGTCTCTTGTCGGCTCTATCAAGATTCAAATCTGCAGTGATAAAGAGCATTAGTAATTAATTAGTGAGACACATGCGATCTTGTAAAGGAAGAATACATATATATCCCAGATTTTGAACTGTTTCCCACCGGGTATATATGAAATATGAATTTTCTCTGTTACAAACTTATCATATGCATATCTATGGAAATGGTACTATGAGGTCGTCGAGCTACGTGGGCCCCACCGTGATGTATGTTGAACATTACCCCATCCATCAGATGCACCATTCCATGGTGGTCCATGGGCTTAAAAATCAGGTCAATTCATTACTTGGGTGGGCCACACCACATACAACAGTTGAGATGAGTTACCCTCCCATTAAAACATTCATAATCATTTATTAGGCCCACTGAGATGTGGTTCACAAATCCAGACCATTCACTGTGTATGTCCCACTTGGATTAGGGGTTCAGATCAATCTTCAGCCACATCCAAAACTCAGGTAGACCCTACCAAGTACTTTTATATATTTTAGGCATGTCTTCACATGATTTTATATGGTATGGCCCACCTGAGTTTCGTACATAGCTGATTTTTGGGATATCCCATAACCTAAAGGGGACCCATCAAATGCACGGTGTTGATGTTTGACACACATCACGGTGGGCCATGAAAAATGAAAATTGTTTCTACATTGATTTGCATTTCTCTTTGCTATGGCCCACCAGAAGTTTAGATCAGGGTGAAAAATTTTCCACCGAGGTTTCATGGGATTCCGCATTACATGGACCGTTTGGATTAGACTCCCATGATATGTGAGCAAAGGCGCGCACACACGTGCGTAGGTGCGCAGGTGAGCATGACTCTCTCTCTCTCTCTCTCTCTCTCTCTCTCTCTCTCTCTCTCTCTCTCTCTATATATATATATATATATATATATATATATATATTTATATATATATATATATAGGGGTGCACATGGGTCGGTTCAGTCCAGTTTTGGGGTGAAACTGGAACCGAACCGTTTATAACGGTTCTGCAAATATTAGAACCGGAACCGAACCGTTAACACCCTAAAACCAAACAGGAACCGGAACCGGACCGTGAAGAACGGTTCGGTCCCAGATCGGATCCATGGTTCTGGGCTTTTAAAAATCCAGCCCAGTTGGTTGATTTGAAAAACAAAAAAAATAAAAAAAAATAAAAAAAAATAAAAAAAATAAAAAAGAAATTTTCCATCAGTTGACTTCACGACCAGCGCACGAAAATCCCATACTTCAATTCTAGTCCTTTCCATAGATTGAGTAAGATCCCTAATCCAATCCTCGTTTCGATACCACAATCTCTTCCTAGACATCAAAGCATTTTCCAATAACTAAAGATCATAAAACTCCATGATCCATTGCACTGTAGAGAGAGAATTCCGACGAAAAGAAGAAGAGGAAAAAAAACAAAATCGATTCAGGCACAGGTGAATCTCGAAATAGATAGTAAGAAAGGATCGCAACCCATAAATAAATCAAACCTAAGATTTCAAAGAAATGTGGGACTTAATCTATATGCGGAATGGCCCACGGATCTGTCTGTGCAAGGGACATGGCGATCAGGGGTTCAGATGGCTTACCTAGATGGGACGCCGCCATGGAAGCCGGATAAGAATACCAGAATACCAGAATTCCTGTAGAGCTTAGGATCTTCCTCTCCTTCACACCCTTTCTGCAATTCACAAGATGGGACTCGAATTTCTGCCGTGGTGTAGGATTGGGGACCCAGCTCTCTTTTATAGAATCTGTGGAGAGAGAGTTTGAAACCCATCACAACTCTCTCTCTCATGCTCCACATTGTAGCATCCTAATACAACTCAAATTACTGTCTGCGTAAGACAGTTATAGCATTCCAGCCCTAGTACGCAAAGCTGCGCAGATAGACTGCGCAGCGCATCACCTGAAGTGGGGCCCACTATTCTACTCAATCATCCAGTCCAACTGAATGACAATCCAGACCGTTGATCAGTAAGGCCCACTAAACAGAGTTCTTACATTCTCCTACTTGGGCCTCATTGAGCAACGTCAATGATAGTCATATAGAATAATTTTGAAAACAAGTTTTGATCCTTTAAAAAAATATCTAAATGGTTAACCAATGAAACAGTTGGACAGTATGAGTAATGCTATTTAATCTGGTCCATTAAGACAGTCAGTATCGAAACGCGGTAGTCATCACAACATTTAATTTAGGCGAAGTGAGTCTAAGCACGATCACAAATACTTTCAATCTTAACAACATATATCACGAACTAGGAAATGTGGTATAAGGATTACACACTTTAGTGTGATAATATGTGCCTATCCTTAAGAGGTCTTGAAGCTTTTTCATTTCTCCAACGAGACATAACTGTAGTTCTACTTACTTAAAATTTGCGCATATATATAAATAAGCAGAAATAAATCTTTATATCAAAATCATCCAAACAAATTGAATAAAATGAGATCTCTAAGTGTCTGTGAAAATCAAAGTACGCTCAACTCCCACTAATTGAAAACATCTGTGGGATCAATGACTCCCATGGATGTTACATGTTCCTGAAATGGCGTGATAGGGAGGCCTTTAGTGAGCGGATCTGCAATCATCTGCTTAGTGCCGATGAATTCCACGGACACTTGATGATTCTGAACTCTTTCCTTTACAACAAGGTACTTGATGTCGATATGCCTCGACCTTGACGAATGCTTGTTGTTACTAAAGAAGGAAATAGCAGCCGAATTATCGTAAAATATTCCCAATGGTTTCGGGATATGCTCCAGTACCCGCAAACCTGAGAAGAAACTCTGCAACCATAGTGCCTGATTAGATGCCTCATGGCAGGCAATAAATTCAGCTTCCATAGTGGATGAGGCTGTGGTAGATTGTTTCACGCTTTTCCACGACACAGCTCCTCCCACCATCATGAAGATGTATCCTGAAGTAGACTTCTTAGTGTCAACGCAACCTGCGAAGTCTGCGTCTAAATATCCGATCAACTCCAATTGATTAGATCTTCTATATGTGAGTCCGAACTCTTTCGTTCTCTGAAGATACTGTAATACTTTCTTTGCAGCTATCCAATGTTGCATTCCTGGGTTAGATAGATATCTTTCCAACATTCCAGTGACAAAGGCAATGTCCGGTCGCGTACAGACTTGAGCATACATGATGCTCCCTGCTACTGATGCGTAAGGAAATTCTTTCATTTGATTCTTTTCTAAATCATTCTTTGGACACTGAAATAAACCAAATTTGTCGCCCTTGACAATGAGCAACTTTCCTGAAGCACAATTTTGCATGCCATACCTTTCGAGTACCCTAGTAATATAGGCTCTCTGTGGCAAGCTGAGCAATCCAAGTGTTCTCTCACGGCGAATCTCAATGCCAATGACGTAAGAAGCTTCACCAAGGTCTTTCATTTCAAACCTTTGAGATAAAAATTTCTTGGTGTCGCTCAACATCCTGGTATCACTGCTAGCTAACAGAATGTCATCAACATACAAAATCATCATAATGAACTTACTCTCACTGGTTTTAATGTAGATGCATTCATCTGCAGTGTTTTCTGCAAAGCCATATGAAGAAATTACTTCATGAAACTTAAGGTACCACTGCCGCGATACCTGTTTCAACCCATAGATGAACTTCTTAAGTTTGCAAACCAAATGTTCTGAGCCAGTAGCTATAAAACCTTCGGGCTGCAACATGTACACATTCTCATTCAGATCCCCATTGAGAAATGCAGTCTTTACATCCATCTGATGTAACTCTAAATCCATATGAGCTACAAGAGCCATTATGATCCTGAACGAGTCTTTCTTGGATACTGGTGAGAAAGTCTCCTTAAAGTCAATGCCCACACGTTGGTTAAAACCCTTGGCAACAAGTCTGGCTTTATATCATTCGACATTACCTTTGGAGTCCCGTTTGGTTTTAAATATTCATTTATAACTAATCGACCTTATTCCAGTGGGTAAATCTACAAGATCCCATACTTTATTGTCCTGCATGGATTTCAACTCATCTTTCATGGCATTAAACCAACGAGAAGGATCAGCACTTTGTTTGACTTGTGTAAAGGATTCAGGATCCTTTTCCACCCCTATGTCAAAGTCGTGTTCCTGTAAGTATACGATGTAATCGTCTCGATTTACAGGCTTTCTCTCTCTTTCAGATCTTCTTAATGGTTCAGCTTGTTGGGTCTGATCTTGATTTTCCTCATCAGTGGTTTGTATATGAGGTTCTACGTGGTGCTCTACAGTGACTGCAGAATCGACTGCATTGTTAATGTCCACGTGATCTGGATTGACTATGACAGGAGTCACAGTCCTTTGTTTCTCAAATACAAAATTTCTTATGTTCGTGCTCCCACTGTTTTCAGTGTCCTCAATGAATCTGGCATTCCCAGTCTCAACAATCCTGATGGAGTGGGAAGGACAGTAGAATCGATAGCCTTTTGATCTTTCTAGGTATCCAATGAAGAAACAACTTATGGTTCTAGGATCAAGCTTCTTTTCATGCGGGTTATAAATTTTGGCCTCAGCAGAACAACCCCAAACATGTAGATATCGGAGACTTGGTTTTCTCCCATTCCACAACTCAAAAGGAGTTTTGCTTACTGCTTTATTGGGAACCCTGTTTAATATATGAACTGCAATTTTAATCGCATTACCCCACAGAGATTCTGGCAATGTTGAATTTCTGACTATACTTCGCACCATATCCATAAGGGTGCGATTACGTCTCTCAGCAACTCCATTCTACTCTGGAGTACCAGGCATAGTGTACTGAGCAACAATGCCACAATCCTGCAGGTATTTAGCGAATGGCCCTGAATTGCATCCTGATTCGCCATATCTGTCATAGTATTCACCACCATGGTTAGATCTGACAACTTTAATTTTCTTATCGAGTTGATTTTCAACCTCTGCCTTATAGATTTTAAAAGCATCTAGGGCATCTGATTTCTCACTAATAAGGTATAGGTACCCAAAGCGAGAGTAGTCATCTATAAAGGTAATGAAATATTTGTGGCCACTCCATGAGACTGTAGGGAATGGTCCATAGATATCTGTATGTATAACCTCTAATAGATCTACACTCCTGGTTGCACCTTTCTTTCTCGTTCTAGTCTGTTTCCCTTTTATGCAATCAATGCATACTTTAAGTCAGAGAAGTCTAGAGAATGCAAAATTCCTTCTCGTACAAGCCTGTCTAATCTCTCACGAGATATATGGCATCGCCGCCTGTGCCACAACATGGAGGAATTCTCATAGTCTAGTCTTCGCTTAGATCCCACTACATTTCCATGCAAGGTATTAATATTATAGACGTGAGAGGCAATCAAGTCTAACTGGTATAAGTTATTTACTAAAGAGCCGGTTCCAACTTTAATCGAATTAAAGTAAATACTAAAACTTTTATTTCCAAAGTGGAACGAATATCCCAACTTATCCAAACAGGAAATTGAAACTAAATTGCGCCTTATAGACAGCACACAGAATGTATTTACTAAATTCAAAAAATGACCAGTCTTCAACTTAAGCCTATAGACTCTTATTGCCTCCACGTCAACTTTGACACCATTGCCTACGTATACTGAGCGCTCCGCATCAGTTGGTAGCCTGGCCTGTAGTAATTCCTGCATAGAAGTGCATATGTGAATAGTAGTTCCTGAATCTATCCACCAGGAATCCACTGACACATCGGTCAAATTAGATTCAAAACAGACAAGAACAGAATGATTACCTTTCATTATGAGCCAATCCTTAAAACTTTTGCAGTCTTTCTTTAGATGACCCGTCTTTTTACAAAAGAAGCACGATTTGCCTTTTACCCGTTTGCGTTTAGATCCATTTTCAGATTGATTCCCATGGTTTCCAGATGGAGGACCAAAGAATCCATTATTAGAACTTTGTTTCCTCTTCCTTCTACCTTTATTCCCTTGTCCATGCCCTTGTCCTGAAGTCACCATGTTAACATTTTGAACCTTTATCATCTGTCTGATCCTGTCTTCTTCTTGGACGCACTGAGTGATGAGTTCATCCAATGTCCACATGTCCTTCAGAGTGTTATAGTTTACCAGGAACGTGCCGAATTGGGGAGGTAAGTTGTCCATGATCAAATGAACCAGTTGATCATCAGTAAGTACAAGCCCTAGAGCACGGATCTTAGAAACAACTTCGATCTGCTCTACAATGTATTCACGGATGTTGCCTTTTCCATCGTAGGACGAGCGAGTCAATTTATTCAGAAGAATGCCCACTTCAGATTTATCAGATTTCTTAAATCGTTTTCTCATTTCAATCAGGAAAACTTTAGCCTTATCTATTTCAGGCATGGCACCCTTCATCGATTCAGAAATTGAATATTTAATGACTTTCAGGCATTTATCATTTGATCTAAACCATACAACCCATCTATTATATTCAGCTTCAGTGGCATTATCAGATGGCTTTGGCGGTTCTGGTGTTATCAGGGCAAGATCTAATTAAAGACAGCCCAGTACAACTTCAATGGCATTCTTCCATTGAGCGTAATTAGACCCATTGAGGGCAGGGACTTGATTCTGGTTAGTTGGAATTGAGACTGAAATAAAAGAGATGCATTTATACTCACATTATTTCATAATTTCACAAAGCAATTTAGTGAATGTAAACAAATATCAGGCAAAGTTAATCAATTCAGTTGCTAAGGGAGGCATCAACTGAATCATCCAGGATGACGATGGGCCCAACCATCTCATCCTAGTGAGAATCTGTTACATCATCATCATTCCTCCTGTGGGTGGTAATAATAATATGCTAGTGATTCTCCTGAACATGAAGCTAAGTGATGCCAGTCATGTAAATCTGAGACACTCAACACCTGTGGGTGAGATGAGTCTTTCAGCTTTACATCACTAGCACCATTTAGTTCACCCGTTCACGTGTCTGCAAACGATAATCGTCTACGTTTTCGTTACCATAAGCATGAAAATGTGAGCGCAACTGTATGTTATCCTCCTTATCCCAATGTTACAAGTCTGTACTTGTAGAATTTTCATTGATTGAGGTCACTATGGTGGCTAACACAACCGAATCCAATGTTACTAATACAGACTTAGGATAACAATTATAATCCTGCCTTTCAATGGATTATATGTTAATCAATCTGATACGGCCCACAAGACGATTGGTATTGATCATTGGAAAAATAGTAACCTTAATGTGAAACAAACTGAAAGGTTTCACACCATATATTCCAATGGTCCATATCAACTCCTAAGGATGGGTGATGGGCCAACGATAGGGCCGAATCTGAATTCTGTATGATCAGAACGTGTCTAATGAGCATGACTAAATCAGTCCCTGAATAGCATGGAGTTATATATAATTAGATGGGTAGGTTCTTGCACAAGTGTTCACAATACGAATAGATTAGTCTTAATGCTTAATACTTAGCATATAAGGTTTTCACAAATGCCCAGTGCATGAGTTAGTTAATATGCTCATGAGACAGTTCAGATCTAATAAACATGGAACGTTATTTCAACGGTCCAAAACTTTGCATTAAATGTACTAGATGGAAATCATGGCCCACCATCAAAACAGCATACCGGGCCCACTACCAGCGACAGGCCCAGAAGAGAGTGGGAACACGTCCCGTTCGCGGTTACTGTGGTCGGACCCGAGTACATGTAGTTGGGTCCAAAGACCCGAAACCTATTAAGGTCGATTTCGACCTAATAACCGCTGTATACGACCGAGCAGCAACCGTCTTTGACCTATTAAGGGCAACAACGAAGGAGAGTGCGAGTGAAAAATCTCCCCTTCCTGAGATGAATCTCCAGCCAGACGAAAATCTCTACGCCTCCATCATCCCTGACGCCGACGACCATGAAATCTTCCTCGAATCCG
Organism: Magnolia sinica; assembly: GCF_029962835.1. Taxonomy (NCBI): domain Eukaryota; kingdom Viridiplantae; phylum Streptophyta; class Magnoliopsida; order Magnoliales; family Magnoliaceae; genus Magnolia; species Magnolia sinica. The sequence goes on from NC_080580.1 coordinate 90,075,733, forward strand.
TATGAGGAGTTCGTCAACACGATGATGATGGTCGCTAGCAGACGGTGTGGCAATCATCAGGATTCATCGGCCATGAATGGAGGTGGTGGGTTTGGATCCAGTTGAATCGAGGGTTATAGACGGCATCCGTGAGATAATCCAAGTATCCATGACTGTCTTCCACAAACCGCTGGTAAGGGTATCGAAAAACCTCAACTCAGGGATTTCAGAATTCCTAACTGCTGGTTCTGGATGCTGAATCCATAATCAGATTACTTGATTCAGGGATTTCAAAATCCCTAATCACCACCTGGATTTGGGGATTAGAATCCGAAATCCCTAATCAAGTGGATTTAGGGATCTGGGTTCAGAAAATCCCTAATTAGAATCTGGAATATGGGTTGGGGATCTGAAATTCCCCGTAGCTGTTTTGGGAATTGAAATCCCTAATTTGGATTTGAGATTCGAATCTGAAATCCATAATATGGATGGCTGGATTTGGGGTTTAGGACTGAAATTCCCAAATTAACTAGATTTGGGTTTCGAATAATCCCTATTTAATGTCTAGATTTGGGATTTGAATTCGAAGCCCCTAATTATGGTATTGAGGATGAAAATCCCTAATCGGATTCGAAAATCCAAATCCCAATTTAGCTGATTTGGGAATTCGAAATCTGATCTGGAATTAGAATCCCTAGAGGATGAATCTGATTGTGAAATAGATAATCTGATCATCCATGCCTTTGCATAGTCACTCTGATACCAACTGTGGGACTTAATCTATATGCAGAATGGCCCACGGATCTGTCTGTGCAAGGGACATGGCGATCAGGGGTTCAGATGGCTTACCTAGATGGGATGCCGCCATGGAAGCCGTATAAGAATACCAGAATTCTTGTAGAGCTTAGGATCTTCCTCTCCTTCACACCCTTTCTGCAATTCACAAGATGGGATTCGAATTTCTGCCGTGGTGTAGGATTGAGGACCCAGCTCTCTTTTATAGAATCTATGGAGAGAGAGTTTGAAACCCATCACAACTCTCTCTCTCATGCTCCACATTGTAGCATCCTAATACAACTCAAATTACTGTCTGCGTAAGACAGTTATAGCATTCCAGCCCTAGTAAGCAAAGCTGCGCAGATAGACTGCGCAGCGCATCACCTGAAGTGGGGCCCACTATTCTACTCAATCTCCAGTCCAACTGGATGACAATCCAGACCGTTGATCAGTAAGGCCCACTAAACAGAGTTCATACAAGAAAATCATACATGCTCAAGTAGAAATATCGACAACAGGTATCCACATTAAAAAATAGAAAAAAGAGTGAAATCCACTGTCTTGCTGAGTCAATAACATCCAGTGTGTCTTGTTCCTTCTATGTTTTTTGTTGTCTTTTTCCTTAATTCTTCTTCTTCTTCTTTTTTTCTTTTTCACTTTCTGTTACTTTTTTTCTTCTCGATGGAACAACTAAAATGAAAAACCATCCAGATCTATTACTGTTATACTCCTAAACATGCAAATCTCATTAATAATAAATATAATATATTAGCAACTATGCATTATATATTGCAGTAATCTGAACTGAAAATGACAATAATTACCATGGTTCTGTCAGATGCAGATCCACAGATTTCACTCTTTCTGATCTTTGAGCGAGTTTTCTTTGATCGAGAAATTGTCATTAGCAGATATGTATAGAAATGTGGAGCATTACTAAAAAAACTATCAAACTAGAGAAATGATATCAACATGCATCTGAAATTTCAGAGGACGGAAGAACAGTACCTTGATTTCGAGTTTGAGAGGCTGCCACCATCACCGCAAACGCGCTGTAGCCGCATAGCCTTCGGGCTAGGGGGTGCCGGTGTCTGGGAATGGGACGGCGAGAGAGAGAGAGAGAGAGAGAGAGAGAGAGAGAGAGAGAGAGATGGCAGAGGGAAGGGAGGGCAGAGGGAGTGCGGCGAGAGAGAGGGCAGAGGGAGTGCGGCGAGAAAGAGGACAGAGGGCAGGGAGTGCGACGCGAGAGAGGGTAGGGCGTGGACTTAGGCAACTTTAGGTTTTTTTTTTTGTTTTAAAAACATCGAATCCACGGTTCCTGTCACGGATCGGTTCTACGGTTCGGATCAACGGTTCAGTTCGGATCCATAGGACCCTAAACCGGAACCGATCCGTAATCAACGGTTTTCAAAATTTGGGAACCGAAACCGGACCATTAGCACCTTGGAACTGGACCAATCCAACGGTTTTGGTTCGGTTCCACGGTTCCAACGGTTAATGTGCACCCCTATATATATATATATATATATATATATATATATATATATATATATATATATATATATATATATATATATATATGAATCTTGCTTGAATTAGGATTCCTGGGATCGGCTTCAAATTTTCAACAAAATAATAAAGAAAACGAAGTGCTCCATATGTTTCATCATTACACGGATAGCAACTGTAAGCTAATGGGCCCATCAAGTTTTTATCAAGCTGATTTTTTATATATACAATTAAAATAATTATTTGCACCTGATGGACAGAATGGATTTACGTATACAAATAATTATTTGCACCTGATGGACGAAATGGAATTACGAAGGTGGGCCTGCAAAACTAAGGGTGTTTTTACTGTAACTGCCCAATAGGTGATGCATGGTCATTAGGGATTTTTACGGAAAAATTCTTCAAAAATTCTAAATTGCTTTTTGGGGGAGAAAATTACCTAAATGTCTCATTTAGTTTTCCCTTCAAAAATTTAATAAAGTCAACAATTGTAAGGCGCAATTGATCTGACATCCAACCTATCCAACATATGATGCAGAACATGGTAATCACCTTAACAAAAAGTTGTGGCTATTATGTCATTAGATTGATTGCAAGTGAATTTGGATATTTTTTGGGTGGTGTAAAATATTTTATGATGAGGACACTTAATGATTCAATTCATTTTTTTTTTTTTTGTTCATTTGACCATTTTGGTAATTTCACACCTTCGGAAGCACTGCTCAGTAGTTTTCAATCATGAAATACTCTTTTGGTAAATTTTAAATTAATAATGAGTTTGTCGGTAATCTTAACCGTGAAGTAATTATTTTGTAAAATCTAAATCAATAGGAATTTTTGTATAAAAATCTCAAAACCATAAAACAAAATTAACTAATAAAGTCTTTCAAGGCAAATGTTATTCCCAGCAATGTTATTTAAGAGGAGAAATTACACGGCTCTCCTCCAGTTTTTCTTGACAAAGTGTGAAAAAAGTTGCAGAGGCTACATGTTATGTGTCTCACATCTAACCCATTCAACATGTGCACACCAACATTATTATTAGTAAGATAAAAATTATGGCAATTCCAATCATATGGTGAGCGAATCCATAAAATATAATGTACACCATTCAAAATATCTCAATTATAAGTATAGCACATCTGATGATCTAATTGATCAACTGTTTTGTTCATGCTATCACCGTGGTGTGGTCCATATGCTTAATGGGTTGGATGTTATACATCTAAAAAATTAATGGCATTATTTGGTAAAATATATTTTTCTAAGGAATTTTGTGGTAAACTTTTAATATCATGCATAATCAATCACATATGTAAAGTATTAAACAATATTACTCATATTAATAAAAGTATGACATAACTATGTTTTACTAAAAATACTTAACTAATACTATCCACATTCAACAACTTATTTAAACCATTAAACAAAATTACACGTATTAATAAAAGCATACCATATAAGTATATTTTATACATACCAATTTTTAGTTCACTCCAATATCTTAGTTAGCCTAAATACAACAACTCTTGAATAATAGAAATCATGGTATGTGTTGTATTATGATCATATTGCTTAAATAAATTGTAAATCATCTAAGCCTGAAAAAAGATATATGAAACAACTACTAAATGAACTACTTGTGTAGTTTATAAGTTGTTATGTCATATAAATTTTATGAATAGAGCCTGTTACGTTATGTAGCATGAATGGGCATACAGTGAGCATGATAAACTAACAAACACGTTGTCTAGCAAGTAATGTAATATGGGTGGTTAATAAAAAACTGCGCAGTTGTTATGTGAGTTGGGACGAGATAAGTCAGGGTTTGAAGATCGAAAAATAATACAATCTCTGCAGTACATATGGCAAGGTGTCTTAATGATTAGGACCATTCATTTAATTTCACACATTGTTGAAAGAAAATGGTTTAAAATGGACATTGATAAGATGATCTTATCTAACTAATAAGTGACCTTCAAAATGGATACTTTTTGGGAGGAATGCAAAGGGAAGTAAGGGATGGGATTGTCTAATATGATTGATTTCTAAAACATAGGCCATCCAAATTCGATATCCCTGCATGGAGGGCTTCGATCTGTACATCACTCTGCCATGTGTACCATCTAAATATGGACTCGGATTCGGTAGTGACCCTCCAGCATGGAGGTCTATATTAGTCATTGTTGTAAAAGCTTTGAAGGCCCTGTTAGGGGCCTTGCACAAAACCTTAGGATCTAGCCTCCCGAAACGAACCAGAATTATGGAATAATAATACAATGAACTAAATCAAAACATAAACCATACCACACCAGGGATTTTTACGTAGAAAACCCTCAAGGAAGTAAAAAACCACAGGACCTTGTCCAGATCAACAATCCATTATAAATAGAACATTACAACCGATCACAAGCACACACCGCTTGGATCAAGCCTTCTTCACTCACGCAGGAGTGGATAAACAATAAGAGAAACAAAGAAGACGGAGAGATTTCATCGATTACTAGGACGTGGAAGTGCTGGGATATGGTAGATCACCTCTACAAGCATAGCCTCCATTCCACAAGCTTCCTCTCTCTCTTTCTCTCTCTCTCTCACACCTTTGATAACCCTAAGCCCTTTAACAAACCCTTGCAAAGTTTTAGGAAACTCTAAAATACCCTGGAATACACCCCAATCCTGCATACACCCCTTTATAAGAATAGAAAGAGGTAAAATCAAAATAGGAAACAAAATCTGCAAAATCTGTGTTTCCGCAAACGCATCTGTAGAACTCTTCGATGATACCGACGAGCTCTCGATAACAGCTTCGATATCATCGACGATCCTTCGATGATATCAAAACAGGACCAAAATTGTCCAGCGACCTGGGTGAAAAATTCCAACAATTATCGATGTCATTGAACCACTCTCGATGACAGCATCGATATCATCTAAAGTCCATCAATAATATCGACATAACCAAAAAACTGTTCAGCAACCAGCGGTGAAAAATTCAGCAATTATCGATGATATCGAAACTGGTTCGATTTCATCGAACCCAGTAATGAGGAGAAAATCGCCATCAAATCTCTCCCTTTTTTACTCAGGAGGAATCCACCTTCTTTAAGCCAGCCCAGTTTCTACAAACTTCAAACTTGCCCTTGAGCAAAGCCTTAGTCATCATGTCTGACCCATTATCATCTGTGTGGACCTTGTCAAGCTGTAACACCTTCTGTTCCAAAGTATCCCTGATCCAGTGATACCGAATCTTTATGTGCTTCGACTTGGAGACTGACTTGGATTCTTGCTCAAGTGTATAGCACTTTGACTATTGCAATAGACCACGTGTTACTCCTTCTTCAGGCTAAGTTCCTTTAGGAACCTCTTCATCCAAAGCATTTCTTTACATGCCTCTGTGACTGCAATGTACTCGGCCTCTATCGTCGACAATGCTACGACCTTCTGTAGCTCGCTCTGCCAAGAAACCGCTCCCCCTGCAAACGTGAACATGGACCCCGATGTAGACTTCCTGGAGTCTATATCAACTGTCATATCTGCATCTGTGTAGCCCTCTAACACAAGTTTTTCGTCACCATAGCATAGGTTCAACCTGGATGAGCCTCTTAGATACCGCAGTATCCACTTCACCATATCATAGGTGTGGTTCTTATGCAAAGATCTCGTCTCCTCTTGCATAGCTCTCAACCACTCCCCCTTATGCTCGTTGGCTAGGGCCTCAAAAATAATCTTCTGGCTCTCCCCCACCAGTGAGCATAATGTACTCATGCGGCAAGTACATCTTGAGCGACTGTCTGTCCCTATATGACCTCCTCACTTGTGGCTCAACAGCTGGATCAAGTGGGGGCTGCTCTCCCGGTCCATCTTCTGTAGGAATTCCCTCGTCCTCTGCACCTTGCTATACTCCCTCGTTATCAGGAACCACGGGATGAATAACCGGATCCATGTCCTCTAGCTCACCTGAACTAGGTTAGTTCTTCTTTGGCTTATTATGTCTTCTATACACTGATCTTCAAAGAAAACCACATCTCTGCTCTTGACGAGCTTGTTCTTGGTCGAATTCCACAATTTGTAACCGAACTTTTCATCACCGTACCCCAAGAACACACACTGCCTGATCTTCATATCGAGCTTAGACCTCTCGTCCTTTAGTACGTGAACGGATGCCCTGCATCCAAACACCCTGAGATGACTGTATAATGGATCCTGTCCAGTCCACACCTTCTCAGGTACTTATCCATTCAACGGGGCTGATGGAGACCTATTTATCAAATACACCGCCGTGTGCATTGCTTCTCCTCAGAACGTCTTGGGCAACTTCGCATGTGATAACATGCATCTGATTCTCTCTACAATAGTGCGATTCATTCGCTCAGCTACACCATTATGCTGGGGGGTCTTGGGAACCGTCTGTTCATGCCGTATACCCAGGGACTTGCAGTACTTATAAAAGTCGCCAATGTATTCACCACTATTGTTAGTGTGGATGTACTTCAATGATCTATCTGTCTCTCTTTCAACCATAGCATGAAACAATTTAAACACACCAAAGACCTCATATTGGATTTCTAAGCATAAACTCAAACCCTCCTAGATGTATCATCTATAAAAGTGACAAAATACAATGCCCCACCCAAGGTTTTTGTCATCATAGGACCACAAACATCAGAATAAACCAAATCTAATACATGCACTTTATTAACATGAGAAGCAGTTTTAACAAATGAAACTCTATATTGTTTCCCTGATAAACAATCAAGATAGGTTTTGAGAAGTGTACCTGTCACGTCTGGAAGGAGCCGCTTCCTCGTTAGTAGCTAAAGCCCTTTTTCACTCATATGGTCTAGACACTTGTGCCACATATCAATCGCTGAATCTTCCGCTGCGTTCAACAGACCCTTGCACATAATGACACTTGCCTTGTAAAGGGTGCAGCACTTCTTTCCTCTAGCTGTAATCAACAAATCCTTGATGAGCTTCTAGCGCCCACCAACAAACCGGCTTTCATAGCCATCATCATCCAACCTTCACGTCGACATCAAGTTGAGGCGAAGATCTGGGATATGCCTCACATCCCTGAGAACCAATGTGCAGCCCACATCGGTCTTCACACAAATATCACCGACCCTTATGATCTTCAATACGCCAGAATTTCCCATCTTCATGGTCCCAAAGTCACCTGATTGGTAGCTTGTGAAGAAATCCCTACGTGGAGTCGCATGAAAAGAGGCTCCTGAGTCTATCACCCAGTCGGTGTCCTGACTCGTAGCCATGAGATATACATCATGATCTACTGAAAGAATAATAACAATGTCGTCATCTGTAGCGACCGCAGTTGAATCTGATTCATCTTCCTTCTCCTTTCCCTTTCCTTTCTTGTCATTCTTCTTACCACGACATTTATATTTGTAGTGGCCCTTCTTGCCACAATTCCAGCATTCAATATTCTTCCTGGTACTCGACTTGCCTCTTGATTTATCTCGGGCCTTTCCCCCCTTCCTGTTCTTTCCTCTCCCCCGTTCCTGTGTCACAAGGGCCTCTTGCTGAGTAGACCCCTGAGACTTCCTCCTTATCTCCTCATTGAAGAGACAACTGGTTACCTGTTCCATAGATATCTTTCTGTCTGGCGCAGAGTTACTTAGAGACACCACCAATGTCTCCCAACTGTCAGGCAATGAACTAAGCAATAACAAAGCCTACAATTCATCATTCAGAACCATCTTCATAGAGGAGAGTTGGTTCACTATATTGCTGACTTCATTCATGTGCTCGGCCACAGAACCACCATCTTTGAACTTAAGATTCATAAGTCGTCTTATCAGAAAGATTTTATTACCGGCTGTCTTCCTCTCGTACAGCTCTTTCAATTTCAATCATAGGCTAGTGGCTGAGGTCTCTGTAAACACATGGTGGAACACAGAATCATTCAGTCATTGTCTAATAAACTCCACCGCCTTCCGGTCCATCTTCTTCCAATCATCATCAGACATATCCTTAGATTATGAAATAATAATGCAATGAACTAAATCAAAACATAAACCATACCACACCAGAGATTTTTACGTGGATTCTCAAAGAGGGAAAAACCATGGGACCTTGTCCAGATCAACAATCCACTATAAAGCAGAACGTTACAATTGATCACAAGCACACACCGCTTGGATCAAACCTTCTTCACTCACGTAGGAGTGGATAAACAATAAGAGAAACAAAGAAGATGGAGAGATCTCACCGATTACGAGGACGTGGTAGCGCTAAGATATGGTAGATCACCTTTACAAGCATAGCCTCCCTTCCACAAGCTTCCTCTCTCTCTTTCTCTCTCTCTCTCTCTCTCTCTCTCTCTCTCTCACACACTCCTTTAATAACCCTAAGCCCTTTAGCAAACCCTTGTAAAGCTTTAGGAAACCCTAGAATACCCTAGAATACACCTCAATCCTGCATACACCCCTTTATATAAGAATAAAAAGAGGTAAAATCAAAATAGGAAACAAAATCCACAAAATCTGCGTTTCTGCAAACGCATCTACGAAACTCTTCGATGATATCGACGGGCTCTTGATAACAGTTTCGATATCATCCACGGTCCTTCGATAATATCGAAACAGGACCAAAACTGTCCAGCAACCAGGGTGAAAATTTTCAACAATTATCGATGTCATCGAACCACTCTCAAAGACAGCATCGATATCATCTAAAGTTCATTGATGATATCAACCGGACCAAAAAACTGTCCAGCGACCAGCGGTGAAAAATTCAACAATTATCGATGATATCGAAACTGATTCTTTAAGACCCGTATCCTAGTCCGTACTGTTCCGTCGACTGCCGCGATCCTTCCCGTCGAATTTCGGCAACCTGCGATGTATAATCGACGTTTGCTCGTGACCGTAAGTCGAATCCCGTAGATTTAAGTCGGCTTAATTCGAGACTTGTACCATTGCGACCGCACCGTCGTCGCGGTTCTAACGCCGCGACTCGCACACTGATCTGATACCCTGGCTAAGAGATGTGAGCCAGCGTTTATTTCGAAGAAAACGCCGCGCATTTGCAATCCCAAGAGAATCTCTACAACATGTCAAATCAATCCCATCCATCACCTCATGTCAAGTACAAGAGCACCCATGCTTTCTTTCTCCACAAGTTAAGCAACCACCAAGTCAACTCTCTCTCACCCTCTCTCTTACACACCCATACATGTCAAGTACACCATCACCTCACCCATCACTCACATCCATCACTCTCTCCTTACAACTCTCTCTCTCTCCCTCATTTCCCAAGCAACAAATCCCAAGCAAAAGAAGTGCTCACGTCCAAGCTATTCCATAATTCCATATGAGAGAAAAGTGATTTTTGGTGGCCCACTTTCCCATCCCTTTAACATTCATCCTAGCCATTCAAACCTCATCTCCCTCCATCAAAGTGAAGCACAAGGAGATTGACGTTCCAACGGACCGAGAAGATCGAACGGTGGGTGCTCTATTAGGCTTAGATTTTCTTTTTTTGATGAAGGGCCAAGTGAGGCCTACTAATTGATGGTATGGATCTCACTTTGGACCCTAGGTGTGGCCGATGGCCCACCTTGATCCTCATGATCATTCCATGATGGGGCCATTTTCCATGGACCCCATCATGATGTTTATTTTCTTGCATAAATAGGGTCACTTAGACCTTTCATTTTGGTGGAGAAAGGATCTCCACCGTTGATTTTTAATTTGATGGGCCCGCATGCAATGGGACCCACTTGATGTATATCGATTTCAAGGGAGGGCCCATAGTGTTGGGGTCCCTCCATCATGCGTGTCCCACTCTCTCTCTCTCTCTCTCTCTCTCTCTCTCTCTCTCTCTCTCCCTTTTTGTGATGATGCATGTGTGTGGCCCGCTTGGATGGACCCCACCTTAATGTATGTTTTATCCATACCATGTATCCATTTGGTGGTCCACCGGAGCAAGGCCACCTTATGCATGTGTTATACCAAGACCGTCCAGCGTCCAAGGACGCTAGACGTGGAAAGAAAACACAAATATTAGCTTGGATTTACAAGCTTTTGGGTGGACCACTTGGGAAAGCCCTACCTTGGTGTATGTTTTTAATCCAAGCCATCCATACCGTTCCCTAGCTCATTTTAGGCGTTGAGCTGAAAAATAGGGCCAATCCAATTTTCTGGCGGGCTATACTTTTGAAAACAATGATTTTCACCGTTTAAATACACTTAAATTTTTCTACACTCCTAAGGATGCCCAATATTGGGCTTGATGGATTGCTTATTGAGTATAGAACCCATTAGGTGGGGCGGATGCTTCCGATGCCGGCCCCACACGTGAAAAACCTCAAAGAAACAGATTTCAAATATATATATATATATGCATGCAGCAGACGCTGCTGCTGTCAGAGACGCAGGTAGCGCCTGCTGCTGGTGGGCGGGCGGACGACAACAAACCCACGGCCCTAGTCGTGGGCCCCACCCTGATGTATATTTGCCATCCAACCCGTTCATATGGTGGGTCACCTCCATCAGTGGGCCCCCTCCAAATTTCAGCTACATCTAAGACTCAGGTGGCCCACATCAGAGGAAACAATGGGGTTAAATTGTTTGCCATTGAAACCCATTTTTGGGTCCACATAAGTTTTGGATCAAGATGAAATTTGTTTTTCTTCGGCGTCCAGGTCTGCATGACCTCATGGACAGATTGGATTGCAAATAACCATTATGGTGGGCCCCACATGGGACCCACAGTGATGTATGTGTTTGTCTCCCACCGTCAGGCGAACAGTGGAGCCCACTATAATGTATGCGTTTTCTTTATACCGTCCAGGCAGACGGTGGAAAACCCCCCAGCACGTGTGTGCTTTATTCAAGCTGTCCATCTATATGGGGTCCACCATGATGCATGTGTTGCATCCAAACCGTCAATCCATTTTGCAAGCTCATTTTTGGGCATGAGCTAAAGAATGAGTCAGATCCATCCACCTATGGGATCCATCATGATGCATGTGTTGCATCCAAGCCTCCCAACCATTTGGGAAGCTCATTTTTGGGCATGAGCTGAAGAATGAGGCAGATTTAGGATCAAGTGGACCACATTGCAAATAGTAGTAGGGATTGAGTCCCTGCCATTGAAATCCTTTGTTGTCACAAAAGTTTGGATTAATAGGAAATGTGTTTTCCTCTTAATCCAGGTTTGTGTGACCTTATGACCGGATTAGATAGAAAATAAATGTTAGTGTGGGCTTTGGGAACCTTAATGGTGGAAAAAAATCACTATCTCCACTTATATTTGGGTGTGGCCCATTTGGTATGCATGGGGCCCAATTGGTGTGGTCCATTTGAGATATATAAAGCCCATGTGATTAGGCCCATTTTGATGTATTCTAAGGCCCATGGGTTATGGCCCATTACAATGTACATAAGGCCCGTTGGTGAGGCCCATTAATGCGGCCCATTTGATGAATGTAAGGCCCATGTAATACGGCCCATTTGATGTACCTAAGGCCCATGGGTCGAGGCCCAATAGGTTGTCCTTAGGGTCCATTGCAATGCGTGATTTCTCCATGGTTTGTGGCAGGCTGTGCCTTGGGAGCAATGTTGGTTTGACGTTCACATTACAAGTATAATGTTGGTTAAATGTCCGCATTACGACTCTCCCTAGGGCCCATTGATAGGCCGTACTTGTTGTGTATAGGCCGTCTAGGCCCATCTACATTGTAAGGATAATTCATCACTTTATAACATGCTTAGTATAGCTCCATGATACATGCCAATACGCATTATATATATGCTTGATATGAGGAATCTTTGATCATAGCATAAGTCGTTGGGCTGAGGCATTTACGGGACTCCTTATGAGATGGAGTGTCCCCACATGAATGCGTGGTGCGCACAAGATTACTGCATGATTTGACGATATGACTCATGCATTCCGCATATGTGTGACTTGATCACTACACGCCCTAGCGACATCAGAGCCGTGGCCTCCACAGGCTCATCGTGGATGGTCGTATCGGATACCGAAAATATTGGATCTAGCATTGTGGGCACTTAAGATGTCCTTGGGTGAAAATTTCAAAACCTTTTTGGTACCAGGAGATGCTCCAACGTCTAGACCGAGTGGATACACGAGGGCCCGAGTACCGAATACCAATAGGCCGCGTCTCCCACTGTGTCGTGATCGGTTGGAAGGGGGTGTGGCCTTATCCGCCCGAGTGAGGTAGCTATAAGGTAGGCTGAGTTTGACCAGCTCGCAAATGAGTCCGTTATCGACGAGCCGGGTAAGTATTGGCAGACTACTGGTCAGGCGGATAGTGTGGTCTCTTCCACTTGCTTGACTGTGCAGCTAGGGAGGAGGCAGTCAGTGTGAGGTGTATTAGACCCCGGTGATATCCAGAGAGGAACTGTACTGATATGTGTACTTGATGAGGACTGGCATGCTTCTTTTGTATCTTGCATATGACATTCGGCTACATAGGTCTCGCATCGCATGGCCTTGGTATGGCCGATAGCATTCATGCCTTGCATCATATAGCTTTAGTACAGCTGATAGCATTCATGGACTTACCGCATATTTCCGCATTACTCCGATATTGTACACTTGGCACTTGCCTTACGCACACACTTACACCACCCTCTAAGCTTTTGTAAGCTTATGCATGACCGTTGCGTGCGGGTGTCGTTGGACAGCAGCAGCGTTAAGGTAGGAGCGCACGTCTGATCATTTTAGAGCTTTTTGATCACCCTGTATTTCCTTTTCCGCATTGTACTTAAAGTTTTTGATTTAGTGGATATATGGTGATGTTATTATAGTGACTTGGTTATGCTTGTAGTTATGCTCCATTACAAAAAAAAAAAAAAAAAATCATACTGAAAATCCTCCTTATAGGATCCCAGGATCGGAATCTGGCATGTGAGTGCTGAGATCCGAGAATGGGGCACTACGGAGGTAGTCGGCGCCGGATTCGGCGATCGGAAATTTTGTGAGCCCGTTTTCCGAGTTTGGGGCGTGACAGGTTCGATTTCATCGAATCCAGCAATGAGGAGAAAATCCCCATCAGGCCCCACCATGATGTATATATTTTATCCACTAACGGATTGGCTACTCCCCCTACCACTAGCCTCGTGGCTGGTGGTCGGTGCTCTGTGGGCCCCACAATGATGTATATGCTTCATCCATGCCGTTCATCCATTTTTACAGATTATTTTATGGCTTGATCCCAAAAATTAGAGGGATATAAATCTCAGGTGGAACACACCACAGGAAAACAATAGTGATTGGATATCTACTATTCAAATCCTCCTAAGGTCCACTGTGTTGTTTATTTGACATCCAATCTGTTGATTAGGTCATACCTAGATGAAGGGCAAAAGACAAAGATGAGCTTGATACAAAACTTTTATGGCCCCAAAAAGTTTTTAATGGTTGACACTCATTCAACACTGTTTCCTGTAATGTGGTCCACTTGAGATTGGGATATACCTCATTTTTTGTTGCATACCGTAAAATGATCTAGAAAAATAGATGGACGAAACTGTTTCATACATCATGGTGGGGCCCACATAGCACCGACCACCAGCCATTGGCTGGTGGCAGGGGGAGTAGCCAATCCGTTTCCAATCCAAGTCCTTCAATTGAGTTCTTTCTATGTAAATTGCGTCCAACAACTTGCTGGACCGAGAAATAAAAAATAAAAAATAAAAAAATTGCTGGACCGAGACTCTCCGAGCTTACAATTGAAACCTCATAGGATAGACCGTTGTATTTACATGCCATCCAAACCATTCATACGGTGATTCCCACCAGGATAAAGGAAAAACACACATACAAGCGTAATCCAAGATTTATGTGGACCCCAAAGTGCTCAACACCAGCTGTTTCATGGTGTAGCTAGCTCACTTGAGTTTGATTAGTCATGGGAACTCACCTTTACATGAGCTGGATAAACTGATGTAGTGAGTGGATGTAAGCCTCCACAGAGTTTTATGCTGGAATTAATGGGCTCCATTCAATAAGTATATCTATAGTACATCTTAACATGACAGTTAGGGCTGTCAGTGGGTTGGGCTAGCCTATTGAGCTTTTGAGCTGAGCTTGGGTAGAGTAGCAGGCCTGACGTCAAGGCAGGCTCGGGCTTAAAGTTTAGGCCCATTCCTCAATCGTGCTGGGTTTGGACTAGACCGTGTACAACGGCCTATTAGCCTAGCCCGGCCAATTTTTAGAGACCATTTTTGGGCATGATCTTTAATGATTAAGATCCAAAGCTGGAGTGGACTCCACCACAGAAAGAAGTGGAGAGAGTGACGCCCACCATTAAAAACTTCTAAGGCCACAAAAGTTTTCGATGAAGCTGATATTTGTTTTTTTACCTTCTTTAATGTCTGTGTTAACTTATTAACAGATTGGATCTCAAATAAACATCATGGTGGACCTTAGAAAGATTTCAATGGTGGGCATCACTCTCTCCACTGTTTTCTGTGGTGGGGTCCATTATAGCTTTGGATCTGAATCATTCTTTGGATGATACTGTAAAATGATCTATTCAAATGGATGGACGGTGTGGATACAACACAAAGATCATGATAGGACCCACAGAACTTGGTGACATCACTTTGGTAGCGAGTCTCGCTACTCAACCTATCAGTAGCTAATCCGCGTCCCGGCCAATTAAGGTTTGAAAGAGCGATTTTATAATATAGATAATGCATAGAAATCCTCATTTATTCCTCTTGTCACGTCTCATGGGTTTATAAAATCCTCATTTACTACTCTTGTGATTACTCAGGCCCTCTCTCTCTCTCTCTCTTTCTCTCTCTCTCCGACTGGACTAACCATTGGGCTCGGACTCAGTCCAGCATAAAAATTTAGGGCCAGGCTCAAGCCTATTTTGGTTTGTCACGGGTTCAAGTTAGGCTTGGGCCTATGTTGAACAGTGTGGGCTGGATAAATCTTGGCTAGGACTAACCCAACCTAGACCTAATGACAACTAGGACCAACCCATTGACAACTCCACTGTGAATAAGTCATTTAGGGCTCAACTTGGGCTATTTGGATGGGACCCGGTCGGACTCAATCCCGCTCAAAGTCAGCCTTGACAAAGGTGAGTCATGACTTGAGATTAAGTGAGTCAATTTGAGTTGTGGACTCATTTAACTATGTTTTTACATTTAACATCTGAAAAAAATATTTTCTCACAATAAAACGAAAATGAGTTTCTAAAGAGGGTTAAGTCGAAACGTGCCACACTATTCACTTTCGATCATCTCAAATGTGCCACATGTGCCAATGTGTCAAATGAGTCATTATTCATCTTCAGTCATGCACCACACATGTTAGTATGTCACATGTGCCAATGTGTCATATGTGTGACCATCCATCTTCTCTTGTTCCGTATATAAAGCATCCCACATATGCTAATGTCCCATATGTGACACTGCCATATCCCTCTTCTTGCACCCCACATGTGCTAACACTACAAATGGAGGCTAACTGTCTATTATTTTAGCCTTGATTGAAAAAATGGAGGCTAAATGTACTTTTTAACCTCACTTACTAAGGAACTAAGGCTTAAAGCTTGTTTTTCACCTCGGTTACTAAGAAATCGAAGCTAAAAGTTCGTTATTTTGTCTTGGTTGTAAAAAATCGATGCTAGAAGTCTACTATTTCACTTCAGTTAGTAAGAAGCCGAAATTAAAAGTCTAACATTTTGCCTCGGTAAAAAACCGAGGCTAAAAGCCCGTTAAAAGTTAACTTTTTTGCCTAGGTTGGTGATAAATTTAGGCTAAAAGTCTACCATTTTACCTTAGTTAATAAGAAATTGAGGTTATAAGTTCACTTTTTTACCTCAGTTAGCAAGAAACCGAAGCTAAAAGTTTAATTTTTTTGCCTCGGTTGATGAAAAACCGAGGCTAAAAGTCTACCATTTTGCCTTGGTAAGAAATTAATGCTAAAAGTTTATCATTTTGCCTTACTTAGTAAGAAATTAAGGTTAAAAGTTCACTTTTTAACCTCAATTGTTATGAAATTAAGGTTAAAAGTTCACTTTTTAACCTTGGTTGGTGAAAAACCAAGGCTAAAAGTCTACCATTTTGTCTCAATTGATGAGAAATTGATGTTAAAAGTCTGTCATTTTTCTTCAGTAAGAAATTGAGGTTAAAAGTTCACTTTTTAATCTCGATTGGTAAGAAATTGAGGCTAAAAGTTTACTTTTTTGCTTCGATTGATAAGAAACTGAGGTTAAAAGTTCACTTTTTTTACCCAGTCTACCATTTTTTCTATCAAAA
Source organism: Magnolia sinica (assembly GCF_029962835.1). Taxonomy (NCBI): domain Eukaryota; kingdom Viridiplantae; phylum Streptophyta; class Magnoliopsida; order Magnoliales; family Magnoliaceae; genus Magnolia; species Magnolia sinica. Next base: position 90,092,274 of record NC_080580.1, read on the forward strand.
CTAAAAGTCAACTTTTTTGTTTCAGTTGGTAATAAACTAAGGCTAAAAGTTTATCATTTTACCTCGCTTGGTAAAAAATTAGAGTAAACGTCAACTATAAATTAAGGTTAAAAGTTCTCTTTTTAACCTCAGTTGTTAAAAATTTAAGACTAAAAGCTTATATTTTTACCTCAGTTTGCAGCAAACCAAGGCTGAAAGTACAGCATTTTGCCTTAACAGGTGGGAAACAATGGCTTTGCACCTCAATCAAATCATTCAACTCATTGGTCGCTCTCCATATAGATGGGGCATAAGCCAAATTTAAATTGATTGGGTGCACTATACTCCAATTGGTTAACAAACGTCCATCGAATTTAAACCATTAAGTATTTATTGTTTAAACCATCCATTTATCAGCCACAAATTGGACGGTGAGGATCATTTGCTCTTCATGATTCTGGATACCCCTTTTTCATGCAAAGGCTTCTACGGGTCCATTCCTTTCTCCATGCGTTAACGATGGAGATTTCTCACGGTCATCAAGTCCGGAGATCATGGAGATTCCATGAATAACCGTATATATCGGGGGACCGGATTTCATGGAAAGGCTTTTGCAGGAACTTCCTGTAATGGTAAGAATAGTGGGGCCTATCGTGTTGTTTGTGAGAAATCCACTCCTTCCATCCAATTTTATGTTTTTTTTTATCATGTTCGGATACAGTCTCAAAACTGAATCAAATCCAAAATTCAAGTGAGCCACACGGCAAAATATTAAACATGTACCGTTGTAAGATGCGTGGGGCCACAGAAATTTTGAATTAGGCCAATTTTTATTATTTCAGTTCATCCTAGTAAGAATGACCTTATGAACGGTATGGATGTTATATAAACAATATGGTGGACCCCAGGAAAGTTTCAAGGGTAAGAATTTGACTACACAAGTTTTCCAAATGTAAAGCACGCTTAAGTTTTGGATTTAGATCATTCTTTGGCTCATCGACTTTTAAAAACTGATGAAAGTAGTGGATTTTCCATCAACATCACAGTGGGCCCCACCTAGCTTCCAATCGCAGAAAGTAATCCCCCTCCAACAAGGAATTGGATTGCGTACTGAGTTACCCAGGGCCCACCGTGAATGTATGTGGTTAATCCATACCGTCCATACGCTTTTCCAGCTCATTTTAAGGGGTTAAAACCAAAATTGAAGCATATAAAAAGCTCAGCTGAACCATACCACGGGAAAAAGAGGGAATAATGATTTCCACGTTGAAACCTTACTAGGCCCCACGTTGAAGTTTACTTGTCATCCAAACTATTCATAAGATCAAAAAATAAAAATAAAAAAATTGGACGAAAGGAAAACATAAATATAAGCTTGATTCAAAACTTTAGTGGCCCTCAAAAAATTTTCAACTGTAGACGTTCAATTCACGCTTTTTCCCGTGGTGTGGTCCATTTGAGTTTACTCAGTACGCTTAGCATAATGAGTTACTCACTACTCAATCAGCTTCCGTCCAACAATGGGTATGTGCGTGCGAAGTGTATTGTTTGGTGAAGCACACACCACGGGAATCGGATTGTGTACTGAGCAACTCAATACGCTAAGGTGTACTAAGTTGTGTATTGAGGTTAACGTGTCACAAGTCTATTGGCTCTAAGATGTGGGGCTACATCCTTCCTCTAAACATCAAAACAAATTACATTAGTTTCTCTCTCTTTCTCTCTCTTCTGTGCAAGGAGGAAACGTAGAAGGATCTACCGTTCCTCTCTACCTAACAGAAAAAATAAAAATAAAAAAATAACAATATGAAATTCAGTATACTCAATTCTTTTTCTTTATCAAAACTAAAGGTTTTGATACAGCAGAGTCAACTAAGTTATAGTGAGGATACAGGTGAAGTTCCCCTCCTGTATAAACATGACTTGTAGCTCAAATCCCAGCCTCCCCAATGCGGGACCCATTGTAGATGGATTATCACCCAAAATCTACACTTAAGCTATGTTCTTAACTGGTCGATTGGCAAACACCTAATGCATTGCAAAACTTGGTTTGTGTAAAGCTCTAACTATATCCCTATTGTTACACAAAACTCATCATTAGAAGTACTACATAAATAGTTACGTTTTACACATACTGACTTTTCAATTCACTCCAATATCTTAGTTTGCCTAAACACAACACATTGAGAAAGAGTAACTAAAATTATCCATGGACACAATAATATTAAAGAAAACTACAAAGCATATAACTTTCATAATTAAAAACATCTTAAATAACTCCTAAATGAAACATGTGAACTCACCTCTCACACAAGTTGTTATATTACACAAATTTCATGAATTGTGTTGGTTATGCTTACTTGCATGAATGGACATATACTTGGCATGACACAACAAGCCAAGAGATCAACACCTGATGAGGGTTATTCGTCAATCATGTTGCATTGTGGTAGGTGGAAGAGCCCGAATATGGCAGATTTATCCCTTTAACATTGCATTATGGCCGGTCCGACCTGGCACATGATTTCCTACAAATAAAACTAGTCCACTCAACATGTAGTCCCAATATTGGAAATAGGTAGATGGATTAGAAAACTTCAGGTTATTCGGAGCTGTACATTTGTTTGGCAAACTGTGGCCCATCATTCCATGGAATACAGGTCATGCTCTTTTAACATATGTCGAATATTGGAACCATCATTCCAGGCAGATATGGCTGGTGGCATATGTTGTTGGGCACTAAAACCTCTTGATAGATGCATAAGCAACCCCTGAACGAATTAAACACACAATAAATAACAATAAAGAATGGAAAAAAAAAAAAAACAAGCAAACATAAAGAACACAAAGATTTAGATATTTTTACGTGGAAAGCCCCTGCAAGAAAAACTACAGCACAAAGTGACGAACAATCCACCATAATCAAAAGATTTATAAGAGATAGAACAACTTACAAATAGAAAACCCTAACTCCCTTCAAAACCATTTATTCTACGTTCTACTCTATTCGACTTAGCTCTAATCATGTAATTAACAATGTTTTTATATACTTTCGAACACAATTAGAAACAAATTCTGCGCTTATATAAAACTTGCGCACACCGCTGATCTGATTGTCGATCAAATTGACAGGACTCGACAAACCATCAATTGAATCGATACCTCTATCGATCAAATCGACAACATCCAAAAACATCCAATGAGCAAATTGGAATTTCATGAAATATTTCAATCGAATCAAAAACTCCGCTTTTGGCACTTTGATTGAGGGCACATGATCAATAATCTCCAATGTGGCTTTAATCCTCCATATCCATTGCTCTAAGCTATTATCACCATCTCTAATCTTCAATAGTAACACTATCATTATCACTTCTTGCTTTAATAGTAACGCTATTGTAGTGTATCAACCAGATATTCATAAGACTCCAAGAAAGATGTCAACAAAATTAGGGCTTTGTCTTCTTCATCGATTTTCACCTCCATGCTTGTCAACTTACAAATTAATTTGTTGAAGACGTTAATGTGCTCAGAGATATCTGACCCTTCCACTATCCTCAAAGTATAGAATTGTCTCTTTAGATATAGATGATTAGTGAACGACTTCGTCATTTATATGCTCTCCAGCTTCTCCCATAATCCTACGGTAATCATCTCATCAATGACATTGCTTATGACTTCATCGGCGAAGCATAATTGGATTATATTAATCGCCTTCTGATCAAGTTCATCACAATCCTCTTCCTTCAAGGATTTTGGATGTTTCACTGTTTCCAAAGAATGCATGTTACAACCCTTACTAAAATAGAAAGGCTTTCATCTTCAACTTCCATGATTCAAAATTAATTTCACATGTGAACTTTTTTGTCTCGAACTTCATATTTGATCTCATCAATGTCATGTTTTCAGATTCAATATGATAACCCAACATACGCTCCGATACCACTTGTTAGGCGTTGAAACCCCTTAATGGGTGCAAAAGCAACCTCAAAACGAATCAAACAAGCAATAGGACTGAAAAAGAGCAAGCAAACACAAAGATATAAAGATTTTTATGTGGAAAATTCTTGCAAGAAAAAATATATCACAAAATGACTATCAATTCATTATAATCAAAAGAAGTACAATAGATAGAACAACTTACAGATGGAAAACCCTAGCTCCCTTCAAAACATTTGATTCTATGTTCAGCTGTATTTGTCTTAACCATAATCATATAATTAATAAGAATATTTTTACACTTCATATGTAATTAGAAACAAAACCCATGCTTACACAAACCTTGCACCATCAATCTTACGGTTGATCAAATTGACAAGACTCGAAAAACCATCAATCAAATTAGCAACATAAAAAAAAACATCCAATGAGCAAACTGAAATTTTTGAAGACATTTCGATCAAATCGACAATCCTATCAGTCGAATCGAAAACTCTACTTTTGACATTATGATTAAAGGCACATGATTGACACATGTGTGGCATGTACATTAGCAAAATACAAAGCTATTCTTCTGTCTCTTTGTCTGTATGGCACATGTAAACAGATCATCACAATCAATTTGATAGGCAATGAAGGGTTGTTTGACAACATAATTGATGTGAAGCTGTAATGATTGGTATGCTTGGGAAAAGTGTGTTTGAGGTGAATTACAATTCAACCATGTCAAAACACATTTTTGTAAATCACAGCAAAATCAGATAATTTCATTTGACATGGATTTCGTTTGACATTGATGGAATTCACAAGTCAATGTCATCTCTTTCACTTTCTCCCCCTCTTCAAAATATAGGCTACTAAACACAATTTGATGATTGTGATAACCATATTGTAGGATTCTCATGAATTTTAATTATCAGTGCTGTCAAACACAATTGATGATTCCAATTCAAATGAATTCATGATAATTGCAATGCATATTAAATTCATGCTCACCAGAAGACCTCATAGCTTAAAAATCAAGACAATCAAACTTTGGTGGCCCATCTGATTATTAGCTTAATTTCAATTTAAATTAATAAACTAGTGGGCCAAGCTAGATCAGAGCCCAAAGTGGGCAGGCCCTTCCCATTGCCAAACCTGACCAATGATTTACTAGGGCAGTAGAGACGGAATAGATGAGCAGAGCAATCTATCCACCTTAATACAGTAGGGAACTGTATCAACTGTCCATGTAGTTCCATCTACTTGCAGGATGGGAGAATTGTATAGATTGAATGATCCTATCCATTCAATCACTGTACAGGAAACAGACAATCAAGAACAAAATTTGCTGTTGGTCAGAATTCATTGAGGGAAGGTGCAGAAAAATGATGGTGGGACCGACATGAGGAGTAATTTTCAACAGCAAATCATCATTAAATAAGCTTTGGTATATGTATGGTACGGATCAACCCTTAGTTCTGCCATGGGGGCATCTCTCAAGGAAAAAAAATAAAATCTATGTGGTTATATCATTTGAGTTATTTATGCTTTATGCTTGTCAAATTTTCAACCTCTTCTCTCTTGTTGTAATGTGAGATTGTTTGCGGAGATTAGGGAATACTGTGAGATGATTCATTTCTTACTTTCTCTTCAAAGTATAATAATTGTTATTCACAAAAAGCAATATGAGAAGGCTAACTGAATTGTTCAGTTGCATTTCCCCAGAAATTGAGAAGACAAGAAGAGAGCTAACCTGGCAGAGCCTAGAGTACCGATTATAACAAATCAAAATCTGATCCAACACTTGTAGATGACAAGCAAGAAAATGCCGACGGCATCTGCAACAGATACAATTTTATAAGTCTCATTGAAATGTTAAATGAAGCTTCTAATGTAGGGGTATTTTCAAACCGGGCTCGAGTAGGGTGGCCTGTGGTATACAAGAGCACACTCGAGGTGGGCGGCCCATGTGAGGCAGGTGGCTCATATGAGGCAGGCCCCACACGTGTGAGGCGGGTGGCTCGTGTGAAGCGGAACCCATGTGAATTGGGGCCCACGAGGGGATTCAGCTAAGGTCCTAGCCCATGCGATGTGGGGCCTGGGTTGTGAGATAAAGGAATTGACTCTTATCAGTTTGAGCTTTTAGAGCAAGCAGTTATCTGTCCTGCATCAGCTTAGTGAATAATTGCAAATGAAATAGACCCATTTGGTTATCCATGGTGTGATGGTCTGTACAATTTATAAGATGGTTCGACCTTGAATGGCCTATGTCACAAAAATCTCATTGCTACGAGAGATCCCCAAGTTCCCTACAAGGGTAAGTCAGAAACAACAGTCCAGTTTGCCACATGTGTATCATCAGTGGGACCCACTGCTTGAATGGTCAAACTCCACATTGTTGGGCATAATGGGCAAACCAAGCTACCTAGCAAATCTCAAACACGGCACATGTATATGCTAAATCATGGCCTGTTGTGGTAAGCATAGCCCCAAAAACACATGATTAAGTGATCCTAATCATCGAACTGGTGGACATTGAATTGACAGTTAAAAGCATGGCCCACCGTGGCTTTATTATGGATGACCATTCATAGCCCAAAAATCACACGATCGAGCCATCCTAACCATCCAATTGGTGGACATCAAATTGACACTTAGGAAGGAGTTTAGGGGACTGAATCTCATGGCCAAAATCAAATGGTTGAGGTCATATGGGCACAACCCCCAAAAGCACAAAATCAAGCAATCCTAACCATGCAACTGGTAGACATTTAATTGACAATTGAAAAGGTGGCCCATTATGGCCTTATTCTGGGTGGTCATTTATGGCCCAAAAACCAAAACTGAGTGATCCTAATCATCGAATTGACGGTTAAAGGGTGACTATGAGCCAAATCAAAGGCCAGATGTTTAGGGTCATCTGATCAGCTCAATCTTTGATCTACACCGGATCGGCCCTAGGACCAATGATATGGACGGCTTGGATTGGTATAAATCCACATAACATGTACAATGGACAAGTCAACTTCATTTAAAACGGTTCAGAAAATCCAATTCAATCATTTAAACAGAAATCATTAGCAATTGATGGTGGACATTCAAGAACCGAACCAAATCAATTTCCAAGATCTTTGGGGCATCCTCCATCCACAGTGGGCCCCATCATGTCAGCGGTCCAGATCAACATACCATGGGTCCCACATGCACGGAATCCTGCGCCTCAGCAAAATATCTATTTGTTGAGGCTCAGGACCCAACGATTATTCCTCTACGGCCAAAAAAAAAAATTATTCAGCCCTCCACTCTGCAACAAAAAGCCTAGTTTTTTAATGAAATTTACAAAAAGACCAGATTATAGAAACAGAAAAATGACAGTAATTACCACCTAATCTTGTAAAGGGGTTATTTCCAAAAATAAAATATAAAAATTACAATTTAAGTACTGTATTTTAACATAATTTACGAATTAAGCCCAGATTTTGCAACAGGAAACGAGTGTAAGTTCTTACACCGAAGGAGGGATGGAGGTGTAGTAGGTTAGCGTTTATTCACCTTTGAGACGTAGAGAGAGAGGAGCAACCGCAGCAAAAACTGCAGTCCCCGCTCCTTTTTTTCGTGTGTTTGGGAATAAACGGGACGTGCAGATAAGACCTTGTCAATGATGCTAACGGTGCGCAGTGTGCATGGAGGGGAAGTAGTATTGCGTGGTGTGACACACACCACCGACCTCCGTGGTGTGTTGACATCACCAAGTTATGTAGATCCCACCATGATACATGTGTCATATCCACGCCGTCTATCCACGTTGTATGTGTTTCATCCATGCCGTCCATCTATTTTCAAAACTGTTTGTTTTTTTAAGAATGATGAACAGTTATCAAGGTAGTTTTCAAGGTAGTTACCAAGATCAAGACTGTTATCAAGGTACTTTAAATATCGTTGGCTCTCGTAGGAGTTTTATTGTTCGTCCGTGTGTTGGGTTCTAGCGTAGGAAGCTGACGCGAAGGAGAGCTGGGGCTCCTGCACAGCCGTTGCTGCATTTCAACGTTATGCGACGACCCCGTACACCACGTGTCCCGATCCCACAGCTAGAGTAGCCACTTGCATCCCAGAGCAGCCACGTGTCATGATTCCATCCATGGATGACACAGGGCCAACGATCGCATCCACGGATGACACGTGCCGACGATCCCATCAATGGATGACACGGCCATCCCAGGGCCCAACACCATTAATAATCAATTCCTTTAGGTGGTACACCAAGCACAACACATACGACTTTTCAATTCACTCTAATATCTTAGTTTGCCTAAACACAATAAATTGAGAAAGAGTAACTAAAATTATCATGGGCAAAATAATATTAAAGAAAATTACAAAGCATCTAACTTTCATAATTAAAAACATCTTAAATAACTCCTAAATGAAAGATGTGAACTCACCTCTTACACATAAGTTGTTATATTACACAAATTTCATGAATCGTATTGGTTATGCTTACTTGCATGAATGGACATATACTTGGCATGACACAACAAGCCAGGTGGAAGAGCCCGAATATGGCAGATTTATCCCTTTAACATTGCATTATGGTTGGTCCGACCTTGCACATGATTTGCTACAAATAAAATTGGTTCACTCAGCATATGGGGAGTGGGGTTTGGAGTTGTCACTAGTCACTTAATTTCTAAATTCCGCAATCGGCTAGAACCTGCAAAATGTGTAAAGCTAGAGAATCTAAAGACTCTCTCGCTTTAAGTTGACTCCTGGTCTGTGATCCGGGATTCCGAGTAAGGGACCTTGGTTACAAAGAGAGAATGTGTTAGGCACCCTCTCTGCCCGTGTAAATGTACTGGCTCTACTCCGTTTGGTAAACAATCTTAAGGGATGATATGATCGAGATAGGACTAGGCAAACCCAGATTTCTGATATAGCAAGATTCGAAATTCCAGCAAGCCACAGAGCATTCGTCTAAGGAATGTCTAGAAAAGCGGATGTGATGATGCTAATGGCATGATGCTAATATGGTTTTTTTAAGGACTAGGCTACCATGAGTTTCTGATGTAACAGGATTTGAATAGTTGACAAATCACAGAGCATACGTTCAATGGTGATCCAGAAGATCAAGGGAGTTGAGAAGGACGAGAATTTGAAAAAAAACACATCGAACCAAGTTTACTATTCACCCTAGAAGCATGAAGATGTATCAGGATGTGAAGAAATTATTTTGGTGGCCGAACATAAAGAGGGAGATCATAGATTATATTTATCGATGTTTTATTTGCCAACAGGTGAAGTCAAACCATCAGAATTCATCAGGTTTGTTGTAGCCATTGAAAATACCTGAGTAGAAGTGGGATTGTATTTCTATGAATTTTATAACTGGTCTCCCCAAGACTTAGAAAAAGCACGATGCGATTTGGGTCTGACAAAGTTAGCACTTCTCCTTCCCATCTGTATCAACTATTCAATGGATGAGTACACTAAGTTGTATATCAAGAAAGTTGTAAGACTCCATGGCATCCTTAGTTCTATCATGTTAATTAGATCTGGATTCTCGTTTCACTTCGCGATTCTAGATCAGCCTATAGGAAGCTATGAGAACTACTACAGATTACAATACAGCATATCATTCGTAATCCAATGGGCGGACCGAACGTGTGAACTAGATATTGGAAGATTTGTTGCGTGCTTGTACCCTCGATTTTAAAAGAAGTTGGGATGAAAATTTACATTTTACTGAGTTTGCCTACAACAATATTTATTAGACAGGCATAGGAATAGCCCCATATGAAGCTTTATAGGGCGGCCTTGTCGTGCACCTAATTATTAGACCGAAGTAGGTGAGAAGAGTTTGGTCAGACCAGATATTGTTCAAGAAGCTACTGAAAAGGTCGAGATCATTCGTAAGCGTTTGCAAACTGCGTAAAGTCGTCAGAAGAGTTATGCCGATAATAGAAGACATGATCTGGAGTTCGCAGTGGGAGATCATGTATTTCTGAAGGTCTCTCTGATGAAGGGGCTTATGCGGTTTGGTACAAAAGGAAAACTTGCACCGCAATTTATTGGACCTTTTGAGATTCCTGAACGTGTTGGAGCAGTAGCATACCGACTCACTTTACCTCCTCGATTGGCAAGTATTCATAATATTTTTCATGTATCGTTGTTGCGGAAATATGAACGAGATGTTTCCCATGTTATTGATTGACAAGACCTTGAGCTACAAGAAAACACTTCTTATATAGAAAAACCGGGTCGAATTTTAGACTATAAGGAGCATGTCTTACGTACAAAAACTATAACATTAGTCAAAATCTTATGGTTACATCATGGAGCAGATGAAGCGTCTTAAGAATTAAAAGTTGAAATTCACAAGAAGTATCCTTATCTCTTTGAGGAATGACTTCAAGTAAATTTTAAGGACGAAATTTTTCTTTAAGGGGGGGTAGAATGTAATGCCCATATTTTTTTAAATTTTAAATTTTAAATTTTAAGTTTTAAACTTTGAGTGGAAAAGAGATCCACCGATCTCATTATCATTCCTCTTATCTCTCGTTATACAAAATTTTTCTCGTATCTCGTAGTTTCTCAATGAACCTTCTTTCTTAAAAAGGAAACATAAAAGAGCAAGAGTTCTATTTAAACTAAAAAAAACTCGTAAAAAAAAAAACACGAAAGGGAAAGTGGGAAGGATGATTTTTGGAATTTGTTTATTTAGGTTAGTAGTTTTTTTTTTTTTTTATGCAGTAGTTAATTTGGCATGATCTACACATTAGATGAATTGGATCAATCAAACATCCATTGTGTATATTTAATTCATTCATGTAAAAAGGCATGCGCATGACTTTAAGGCTAAAGCATGGAATGTAAGATTTTAAGATATACACATGACTTTAAGGCTAATGTATAAAATATGAGATTTTTTTCACGATAGACAGCGATCAGTATGATTTATATTGTTCATAGGTGTCATAGGACTTAATTATGTAATATTTTTAAGAATCAGACCAATTCAACGCCTTAATGGACCGTACTGATCATATATCTACCAATTTTCTTCATTAATCTAACGAAATTGAATAAAAAATGAAAAAATAATTCTCTACGCAAGATACAATTTAGCATAAAGCATAATTTGAAATGTGCAATGAAATCATCACCATTCATTAGTTTCTTAATATTAAAATAAATTAAAATCTTAAATTCTAACCCAATCAGACCATTGGATGGGCAATATTGATTTGAATAAATTATAAATAATAAACCATATGTTTTATTCATCATGTGTAATCGTAAGATTAAAGAAAATTTTTTATGTGATTTTAAAAAGTCCTAATTCAATTCAAACCGTTGGTTCACGGAATCATATCCACCACATCAAGGTGAGTGATCCCGATGTGTTTTCCATTTATCAAGTTAAAATATATGGATTGTTTGATGTGTTGCATTATTACCCTGATTTAATTGTCATGTACTATTAGTTGATTTAAATGACTGTGTGATTTCTGTATTAATAACAATATAATTTGATTAATGTATTGGACTATATTGATTCAAATGTGATAATCGAAATAATCTATGCAATACATGATTCATGATTACTTGGTACATCTATCAATTCAATGCACAACACGTGCTGAATTCCTGGGGGACCTCCCTGAATGGTATATCCTGGTAGAATCATTACCAGAAGCCCACTGTAGTAGTGGAAGCCTACTTAAGGAGTAGATGCGGGTCTTGCCTATGCTTACCAAATGGTAGAAGCCTACCAATGAGCAGATGCGGGTTGACGGGTTTCTAACTCAAGCAAGTGAACGGATTCCCACTTGATGCATTGATGCATTACATTTACATTTTAAAAAAATAAATAAATTATATTGTATATGATTATTAGAATTCTATTATAATTTGATGTGAAGAACCATGTCCGGAATGCTCATTAGGATTGGCCAACTTATCATTTTTTTGATATAAAACCATACAAATATTAATGAAGGTGAGATGGTGGCTCAAGAATAGGAATATATGGCCGAGCCGGAAGAGGATTTAAGGGACACGTGACCCTACTTAGCAGAGGAAGAAGTTGCTGCCCTCGAGTAGCCATGATTTTTTTTACTTTAATTACATTTGATTTTCTTATATTGTTAATTAATTATTTCAAGTTGTTGGACATACTTATTTCATTTCATAAGACCCTGGGAGGGTCTTTAAATATGTTTATGATTGATTATTAAAATAAATGGTAGTTTCTTATTTATGAGATGGTGTTGAGTATGAATGGAATGTATATCTACTAGGTATATGAAATTTTTTTGTAAACAATTTAACAGTTTAAATACACTTAGTATACAAGTCATGATATGAATCTCGGGTCCGAAGTATATGCCAGGTACCCAAAATCTGGGTCGTGACCCTAACTCCCTTCAAAACCCTTTATTCTGCGTTATGCTCTATTCATCTTAACCCTAATCATGTAATTAACAATGTATTTATATACTTTCAAATACAATTAGAAACAAATTATGCACTTACATAAAACTTGCGCACATCATCGATTTGACTGTTAATCGAATTAACAGGACTCGACAAACCATCAATCGAATCAATACCTCTGTCAATTAAATCGACAACGTCCAAAAACGTCCAACAAGCAAATTGGAACTTCAAGGAATATTTTGATCGAATTGAAAACTCTACTTTTGGCACTATGATTGAAGGCACACGATCAACAATGTCCACTGTGACTTTAATCATTCATCTCTACTACTGTAAGCTATTATTACCATCTCTAATCTTCAATAGTAACAACATCATTATCGCTTCTCGCTTCAATAGTAACACTATTGCAGAGTATCAACTAAATATTTGTAAGACTTCGGGAAAGACGTCAACAAAATTAAGACTTTGTCTTCTTTATCAATCTTCACCTCCACACTTGTCGACTTGCAAATTAATTTGTTGAAAATGTTAATGTACTTAACGATATCTAACCCTTCTACCATCCTCAAAGTATAGAATTGTCTCTTTATATATAAACGATTGGTGAATGACTTTGCCATATAAATGCTCTCCAACTTCTCTCATAATCCTGCGCGGTAGTCATCTCATCAATGACATTGTTCATAACTTCATTGGCCAAACATAATTGGATTATGCTAATCGCCATCTGATCAAATTCATCCCAATCTTCTTTCTTCATAGATTATAGACGTTTCGCTTTTTCCAAAGAATGCATGCTACAACCCTTGCTAAAATAGGAGGGCTTTCATCTTCAACCTCAATAATTCAAAATTAATTTCATATGTAAACCTTTCGGTCTCGAACTTTATATTTGATCCCATCAATGTCATGTTTTCAAATTCAATTTGATAACCCAACGTATGCTCCGATACCACTTGTTAGGCGCTGAAACCCCTTAGTGGGTGCAAAAACAACCTCAAAACGATTCAAACAGGCAATAGAAACCAAAAAAGAACAAGTAAACACAAAGATACAAAGATTTTTACGTGAAAAATCCTTGCAAGAAAAAATATGACACAAAGTAACGATCAATTCATTATAATCAAAAGAATTACAATAGATAGAACAACTTACAGATGGAAAAACCCTAGCTCCATTCAAAACATTTAATTCTATGTTCTGCTCTATTGGTCTTAACCATAATCATGTAATTAATAAGAGTATTTTTACACTTCATATGCAATTAGAAACAAAACCCATACTCATACAAAACTTATGTGCACCATCAATCTTACTATCGATTGAATTGCCAAGACTCAAAAAACCATCAATCAAAAAAAATAAAAAAAGCCGTTCGACAAGCAAACTAAAATTTTCAGAGATATTTCGATCAAATCAACAATCCTATTGATTGAATCGAAAACTCTACTTTTGACATTATGATTAAAGGCACATGATCAACACGTGTGGCATATACATTAGCAAAATACAAAGTTAATCCTCCGATCTCTTTGTCTGCATGGCACATGTAAACAAATCATCACAGTCAAATTGATGTGCCATGAAGTAAGGGTTGGTTGACAACATAATTGGTGTGAAGCTGTAATAATTGTTATCCTTGGGAAAAGTGTATTCGAGGTGAATTACAATCCAACTATGTCAAAACACATTTTTGTAAATCACCGCAAAATCAGATAATTTCATTTGACACGGATTTCATTTGACATTGATGGAATTCACAAGTCAAAGTCATCTCTTTCACTTTCTCTCCCTTTTCAAAATACAGGTTACTAAACACAATTTGATTATTGTGACAACCAGATTGCAAGATTCTCATGAATTTTAATTATCGGTGCTATCAAATACAATTGATGATTTCAATTTAAATGGATTCATAATAATTGCAATGCATATCAAATTCGCGCTCCTCAGAAGACCTCCAAGCTCAAAAATCAAAACAAACGAACTTTGGTGGCCTATCTGACTATTAGCTTAATTTCAATTCAAAGGGCAAGCTAGATCAGATCCCAAAGTGGGCAGGCCCTTCCCATTGCGAAACCTGACTGATGATTTGCTAAGGCAGTAGAGACCGTATAGGGCAGAGCAATCTGTCCACCTTAATACAGTATGGGATTGTATCAACTGTCCATGTAGTTGCATCTACTCGCAGGATGGGAGATTTTCATAAAATTGTATAGTTTGAATGATCCTATCCATTCAATCACCGGAAGCGGATTGGCTGGTGTACCGCACACCAGCTACATAGCTGATGTGATGATGTCAGCAAATTTTGTGGATCCCATCACGAGGTATGTGTTATATCCAAACCATCCATCCATTTTCCGAGCCCATGTTAAGCCTTGAGACGAAAAATAAGACATATCTAACGATCGAGTGGATCAAACTGCAAAAAGCAGTGGGGGATTGAACATCTACCATTGAAACTCAGCCCTTTGTGTTTTTCGTAAACAACCTTCTCTCTCACGCAGTCACACATCATTTATGATATTTCTGTTGGTTGGTATACATCGGTCTCAGTATCCGTGATCTCTCTACTCTAAGTAGTCTTTGTGACCACGCAAAATTGTAGCCCTGCAAAGACTATCAAAACCCTGGTGGGCCCACCTTTGAGGATGCCATAATTGCCTTACCGGTTTGGTTTTCATACATGTAAATCACCGCTAAACGAGTAATTATTACTTTTTCACCCTGTTTGAGATTATGAAAGTAATTTCACCTCGAAAATTGGAACAAAAGTGTTGACTTAAATAAGTGGACCCTACAGTAATGTATATGATATATCCACACCATCCATCTATTTTATTTGAACATTTTGGAACAGGAACCTAAAAATGAGGCAGATCCAACACTCAAATGGCCAACACTAAAGGAAACAATGGCCTTAATTCATCCACCATTGAAAGTTATTTTTTTCACTGGGCCCACATTAAGGTTTTTTCATCATCTAACTCGTTCATAGGGTTGCACAAGTGTGGATGAGGAGAAAACACAAATATCAAATTGATCCAAAACTTCTAAAGGCCCCAAGAAGATTTTAATGGTAGGCATTCGATTCCCATAGGAAAATTGTTTCCTATGGCTGATCCACTTGACCTTTGGATCTACCTCTTTTTTTTGCTCACGCCAAAAATTCGGCTAACATAACAAATGAACGGTGTGGATAAATAACATACATCACACTAGGCCCAACGTTGATGCTTAAAATTTCTTCATTAAAGTGTTAAAAAAGTATGTTGTCACATCTGCATTGGGGAAGATGTGGAACAGTAAAATAAATGCTGATCGATGAGTGAGATTTGTGGCCCATTGCATCTCATCTAGCCGTTCCAAGAGTGTGAAAGTGGGCCTGCTGGGCCATATATCAACACACAAAGTAAAAATTGGGCGTTGATGGATCTGACCGCTTTACTTCATGTATAGGTCCGTTGTACGGGCACATCTGACTGGGCACAACCTTGATCTTGAGGCTGATTAAGTTCTACTGGGTGGTCCGGCCGATCCTAGTAGTCTTGTAGCCGTACACGATCAGGTCCACTAAACTTCGCCCAACTCACTGCACCAGGGACCACCAAATGGAATGGGATTGGTTTGTACTTTACTCTGGGCCATCCACGGCAGGGCCCACTGGAGAAATTGGGTAGGGTTTTGCTGCTGACCCCGGGACAGAGATATTCCTTTTCCGGAACTGTACGGGGCCCACAGAGATTCAAATTCACTACGACCACAGTAAGATAGGATTTAAAAATCAGGCGGATCCAAAACTCAGGCGGGCAATACCAATGAAACCGTTGAATAGAAACATTGGGTTATTATGACATAGGGACGACGGTGATGAGGTCGAGCAATGTATTCTTCAAAGATAACTATTCTGAATCACCTAACTTCCCTGAACTCCTCGCAGAGACACCACGAATCTACTAGGAAAAGAAGGATATAGGAAAATCATTTCTAAAAAATTCAAATAATTTTATTGTTCATGAAAAACGACATTACAACTATTTAAATAAGGCTATGAACCCTCGAGAGAATTTTCATAATTAGAGTACAACTAAAACTCCTATATAAATTGTGACTTACTATAAATAGTAAAATTACTAGATAGTTGTGATTCCTAACTAGTGCATGGTTTTTGGCCAAAAATAATAAGTGTCCTATTTAGCTGAACCATGACGTTGCCATAACTAATTATTCTAAGCACTTTTCATGTTGGTTATAACTCCTAAAGCTCAACTGATGAAAAGTTATACTCAAAACAAAATTAAAGCAAGATTTCAACCGTCGATTTGATGGTATTTCGCAAATTTGGCGTGGGCAACCCTGCGTAGATTAGCTCGTCATACTCCAAAATCATATATAGCCTGTCCAATAGCTTATTTCGGTTCGTGAGATATGTCCATTATAAGTTTTGACGGTCCGGATCATCTCCATCTCCGATCAGACCGTTTCTGGTCCATCTTGGCCATGAAAGTGTCTGCGATCGGATCTTTTCTAGTCCATCTTGGCCATTTCCATCTTGGCCATGAAACTGTCCGCGATCGGACCTTTTCTGGTCCATCTTGGCCATAAAACTGTCCGTAACCCGCTATGCATCATATTACAAGTCAGATAAAGTGTAGGAACAAAAATATCACCTTGAGACAACTTTTGTCATCCCGACGTTCAATCCTCACTATTTCTTGTGGTGTGGCACACATGAGTTTTGAATATGCCTAAATTTTAGAATCTTCTCATATTGTGTGGTCTTTCCAAACAGATGGATGGAATGGATTTGTCACGGACATCTCTATGGCCCCACAAGGGTCACAGGTAATCCGCTTCCACGAGGGGAGGAATCTAACTGTATGATTCTCATCACGAAACATGCAAAGTATACACGGGTTTTCCTTTTTGCACAAATGCGACCAATGGATCAGTGATCCAGAGCTTAGGTCTATTGGACCCACTGCGGATGGACAGAGAAAATAAAATAAAAATCGTTAGATGATCTCATCCACCAATCTTAGGCATTTTTCAAATGAATGCTAACCGTTGCTCTTTTATTCTTGGCCTATATTCAGGCAATCGATGGGAAGGCCAGTATTTTTATATCTCCAAGAATTTTGGAGGCATCAAATCCACCTCGTACATCAGGTGCATCACCCCTTTTCAAGCTTTGATATCCAAAATGAGGATGATTCAACACTCGAGTGGGCCACCCTACAAATTTATACATCAAAATCTCTAAATTTACGTAGTATGGCCCACCTGAGTTTTGTTATACTGTAGTTTTTGAGTAATTCTTTCATATCCCGATGGGGAGCGTAACTGAATAGATTGGATGGTGTATAAACACATCGGTGCACCCTCCACAAAACTAACTATCGGCGTCCTGATGTACGGGTCTGTACAATTTCATAGCCAAGATGTACCAGAAAGGGCCTGATCAAAGGCGAATGTGATCCAGACAGCCGGAACCTTAAAATAGGCGTATCTCGCAAATCGGCATTAGCTAACCAACATGCCAAATCAGTAGAGCCACCCAACCCCACTATGCCAGGTTGCTTACGCTGATTTGATTGTAATTCTTTATTTGCTGGCTTTAGGAGTTGTGTCCAACACGAAAAATACTTAGAAAAATTAGGAGAATAGCATAGTTAAACTAAATAGGACAGTTATTATTTTTGGCAAAAAACCATGTTATCTAGTAGAAATCATGATTGTCTACTGGCCATGATTTCTGAAAGTTTTTGTTGTAGTTTGATTCCGAAACTTAATCCTAAGGTTTATGTCACTGTTTAAGGGGTTGTAAGCTCTTTTTTTTTTTTATAATCGATTAATTTATTTAAAATTTTATTAGGATTATTTTCTATTTCTCCTAACAGATTCGAGTCATCCATGTGAGGAATACAAAGAAACTTTGTAGATTCAGAGTAACTATCCCTTCCGGAAGACCATGCTCGACCACAACACGTCATTCACTTCATCCGTTTTTTCAATTATTCGGGCCCAAAATTAAAGCAGATCTAAATGTTAAGTAGACCACATCACAGGAAATATTGTTAATGGAACACCCACTGTTAAAACCTTCTTTAGCCTACAAAAGTTTTAAACAGAGAGCCTAATATTGAAAGAGAAATTATAATCTTTGATATTTATGAATGGTTTCATATTATACAATGATGATCACCACATTATTAGTTATTATCTCCCTAACTGAAACTTTGCAGTTTTGGTTCCAACCACCTTGGGCCCTGATCCTATGTGGGATGGACGATGTTATTTAGCTCAACTTTAAGTGCAGTAGCAGGGGGGTCAATACAGGACCAGCTGGCTGTCAAATAAATATAGCAGTGGATTGTTGGAAGATTTTAATGTTGGACATTCAGTTACTATTGTCCTTTTGTAATCCTAGTCCCCTTGAGATCTAGATCGGCTTTATTTTAGGATCCACCTCTAAAACAATATGAAAAAATAAATGGATGTGGTGGATAAAACACGTGATATGGTAGTGAAACATCAGTACATCACTAACTAATAGCCACCTGATTACCAGCAATGTCACCGGCCAAACAGCGTTTGTAGCTTTCTAAGGGGTCGTTTGGCACCATAGATTAAAGGGGATTTCCGCCGTTGTTTGGCAGCATAAAGTAACTGGGGTTTTCAACCTTTGAGGGGGTTTGCGATCCACCGTGTAACATGTGTCACTATACTATCATTTTATTGGGCACATGGCCCACTAATGATGATCAACACCGTCCAAACATTGTCCAGCACCATCCAATCATTGTTCAGTACCGTCCAAACATTGTCCATATTAATCAATGATTAAAATTTAATCATTGGTTAGTCACTCATACATGATCTTGTGCTTGCGGCCCATCTGAGACTTGGAATTTCATCATTTTCAGCCAAAGCATATATTTCAGCGCGCTTATCACAACCATTGTGTGAAAAATTATATCTTACCAATTAGAGATATTAAAGTTGATTTAGTAATTAAATTCAAACCACTTTAAGTCCATAAACATACCATCCACGGGTACTTTTGGATTAAAGTTGATTCATACTCTAGGATGCCAAACGAACTCGAAGGATTGCAAATTTAGGGGGTTTTAAATCTTGGAGGATCTGAATCCAAGGGGTTCCAAATCCATGCTCCCAAATAGGGAAGCAGATTGGTTGGTGTACCTCACACCAGCTATATATTGTGCTGATGTCAACAAGTTCTGTGGGTCTGTTCATGAGGTATGTGTTATATCCAAATTGTCCATCCGTTTGACAAGCTCGTCATAAGGCTTGAAACGAAAAATAAAATTGATCTAACTATCAAGTGGACCACACTAAAAAAAGCAATATGGGATTAAACATCTACCATTGAAACCCTTTTTGGGGTCACAGAAGTTTTGGATCAATATGAAATTTGTTTTCCTTCTTCATTCAGGTCTTTATGACTTAATGAACAGATCGGATGTAAAATAAACATAACGGTGGGCCCTACGAATTGTTTAACGGCGAAAATCATTATCTTCGCTGCTATTTGTGGTGTGTCCAGATGATCTATGGATGTGATTCATTTTTTTGAATAATTCTTTAAAATGATCTCTAAAAATTAATAAATAGTGTAGATATAATAAATACATCACTGTGGGGTCCATGTAACTTTGGTCTCCTATGAACCATTCATACAACTTAGAGCTCGACGAGCGTCAGTGCTCATCCTACGGCAGCTATATAGCTGGTGCGTGGTACACCAGCCAATCCGCTTCCCCCAAACAGGCCCTATACCACATGAGTTTTGAATGGTCATGATTATTGGATTGCTAAGTTAGCATAGGTTCTAAAGGGAGTAGTACCTCCACCATCACCTTGTTAGAGATATACAGTCTCATAAGTGAATCCGTGGAGTTTATTGTGATGTATATGTTTTATTCAAGCCGCCCATCTATTTTAATCATCAGCGTAAAAGGAAGCATAGTCAAAGACACCCCAGGAAGCGGTCGCTATTAAAAGCTTACACCACAATATTTTGAAATTTTCTTTGACGATGATATTCATGTTTTCCCTTTGTACAACTCCATGTGATCTTACCAACAGGTTAGATGATGGCAAATAAACATCACCTTAATTTTGGAAAATTTTCAAAGGTAGGAATTCAATTCCCTCTGCTTCTTGTGATGTGGTCCACTTGATTCTTCGGTATAAGTCCTCTTTGTACTCATGCCATAAAATGATCTGTCAAAGTGGATGAATGGTGTGGATAAAACATTTATATCACAGTGGACCCCACAGTTCCGCAGACAGTACTGTCCGTCTCTAACTAAGTCCTGGTTGGCCTTCCCCAATCCGCGCCCGTGAACATGAGGCAGCGTGCTTGATGGATGGACGGTGTGGATCTCATGAAAGTTTGATCCACGTGGCTTTCGGGGCACGAAGAGGTAAGCTAGCGCGGCTCTTACAAAATTCTTCCTCGTCGGTAGCCAATCAGCCATTAAAGGGGATAAAAATACAAAAAACGTATAACAGATACAGGGAAGAAAAAAAAAAGCAGAACAGAAAAAGCTGAAATTTCGTTTTTCTGAGAGAGGGAGAGAGAGAGACAGAGAGAAAGAGGAGTCAAAATGAACGACGCAGATGTATCTAAGCAGATCCAACAGATGGTCAGATTTATCCGACAGGAAGCAGAGGAGAAAGCCAACGAGATCCTAGTCTCTTCCGAAGAGGTACTTAAAACACCCTGTTTCTTTTTCTTTTTATTTCAATAAATATAAATATCTTTTTTAAATTTTTATACATATTTTTAAATGACATGCTGTTATGATTTTATTTTCTATATTTATTTCCAATTTTCCGAATATCTCTTTAATTCGATTTTTGTCTTTTTTAATATATAATTTTTTAATCTTCATTTCTTCTTTTTTCATTTTATTTATTTATATAAATAAAATTCGGGATTTTAATTACTGTATCTGGAGGCTGGATCCACTACAAATCTTTGTAGGTTAAGCTTAACCTACAACGCGATATGCGGGCCCACCGTGGTATTTGCATGAAATCTAATCCGTCCATCATGTGCGCCGCCTCAGATTTTCTGGGCATCCAACCGTTAGATCGATCCAAACTCAAGTGGGAGACACCACAAGGAACATCTGCGTTGGGTACGCCCACCATAAAAAGTCCCAGATTTTGAGTGGGGCCCACCGTGTATTTTATCTTCCATCCAATCTATTCAGAAGTTGCGCCCCACTAGGATGAATGGATGCTCCAAAAATAAAGCCATTCGAACACTAAGGTGGGCCACACCTCTTGATCTTAGAGTTTGTGTGGCCCACCTGAGTTTTGGATCTGCCTGATTTTGGGGAACTGAGGAGAACACATGAGTGCACGTGATGGGCGGGTTGGATGTCGTGCACAAATCACGGTGGGCCCCCCACATCTCGTTGTAGGTTTAGTTGATCCAGCCGCCTCTATCAAACCCACTAGTTTTTTTTTTTTCACATAGATTATTTTTTGTTTGTGTGTGTGTGTGTGTGCCCACTCTTATTTTATTTTATTTATTTGTTTTTAATCAAACCCATCTCCTACTTTATGTAATGAGTTGATTTTGTTTTTGGGGTTTTTTTAATAATATTTCATTTTTTATTGATAATGTTTTCATTTTTAATCGTTTTTATTTTATGTTTGTTTTGTTTTTTGTTGTCCTTGACACCATAGAAGCATTCCCTCATGATGCAAGTGGGGTGCATGGTTCAGTCATCCAGATCGTTGGTTCAATGGCCCCACCATGGATAGACCATCACTTAATAGAAGCTTAGAGTTGGGACCATCTAATCATTCAGTTGATGGCCTAGAAATTAAACTGTTAAGGGAAAAAGTTATGGCATTAGCCCACATTCACTGGTAAAAGAGACAAATGGGTGGCTGGGATGTCTTTCTGGGAGATTTTTGGGGTATGGTATATTCATTGTGGGACCTGTTATTATAAGAAGTCAAAATAAAAATGAAATTATTTGTCTGAATCTAATAAGCATTATTCTCTTCCTAATCAGCAAGATATTAATCCCATGGCTTCTCTCTTCAACTAAATAAATATTAAACTCCAGAGGTAGGCACGGAAAACTTGGGATCATAATACATTAAATCAATAGTTTGGACCATCAAACCATGGGCCCCACTTGTTAAAGGCCCGAGATATTATTCAAGAAGTGGCTGTTCTCAAAACGCTTTTGAATTGTGGTCACCTAGATTTAAAGGTGGGAGCTCGACTTGAAACCCAACTTGGTCGACTCGACTCAACTCATCTCCAAACCCACGAACTTGACTCAACTCATCTACAATTGTGCTGGATTGACCCAAAGACTCAAATGGGTCTTTAGTTCACTTGACTCAATTTGATATCTCATGACTTAATTAGATTTATTTAAAATGGGTTTTGCTAATTAATGCAGGAGCATTTTCACAACGGGCTCGAGTGGGGTGGCCCGTGGGATGCAGGGGCACACTCGGGGTAGATGGCCCGCATAACCCATGGATTTGGGGCCCGTGGAAGCGGGTGACTCGTGTGAGGCAGAGCCTATGGATTTAGGGCCGACGAGAGGGCGGAACCCATGGATTTGGGGCCCACGGAGAGGTTTCAGTAGAGGACCTAACCCATGGATTTGGGCCCTGGGCTTTGAGATAAAGGGATTAATTCGTCATGCTCTAAACAGTTCGAGCTTTTAGAGCAAGTGGTTAATTGTCCTGCATCAAATTGGTATCAGAGCGGGAGGTCTCATGTTCGAGACTCCTCACCGGGGGTGATTAATGCGGGGGCATTTTCACACCGGGCTCGAGTGGGGTGGCCTGTGGGATGCAGGGGCACACTCGGGGTGGGTGGCCTGCTTAACCCATGGATTTGGGGCCCGTGGAAGCGGGTGACTCGTGTGAGGCAGAGCCCATGGATTCGGGGCCCACGAGAGGGCGGAACCAATGGATTTGGGGCATACGGGGAGGTTTTTGCAGAGGACCTAACTCATGGATTTGGAGCCTGGGCTATGAGATAAAGGGATTAATTCACCATGCTCTAAACAATTTGAACTTTTAGAACAAGTGGTTAATTGTCCTGCATCACTAATGTCCCCACCTTTATGGGGAAACCTTTTGAATGGCATGTGAGATGTCCAATCATTGATCGGGACGGCTCATTCAATAGTACCAATGGAGCAAGCCATGGTACAAAAACCATCCCGATGGATAATTCTAACCCTCTGAATGGGGCCAATTTGTTACAACTGTCTATTGTTTACGAGCCATAAGTAATACAAAGTGGGATCTATTTCTAGTAGATGTTTCAAGATGATGATTGGAGCTATTTTATTCATATGCTCAATCTTGGCTGTCCATTTCCATGATATTTATCTGATACTTAGGATCATCCCATTGGCGTGATTTTTACACCATGGCTTGCTTCTAGTTGTTGAATGAATGAATGATTCAGATCGATGTTGGGTTACCCCATGTGCCATTTAAAAGCTTCGGGAATATTTATTTGACACTTAGGATCATCCAATTGGCGTGATTTTTATACCATGGTTTGCTTCTAGTTGTTGAATGAATGAATGGTTCAGATTGATGACGGGTCACCCCATGTGCCATTTAAAAGCTTCAGGAACACTGCCAAAATCCCCACGAAGATGGGGATGTTGGCAAAGCCCATTTAAAATAATTATGAATATGTAGAATAGTTATTGATTAAAAGAATATAAAATAGCAAAACTAATCAAATGTGCAGGCGTGTAGCCACGGGTATGGGTTTCAACTTTCAAGGGTTTGCTTCAATGGTGTAGGTTTTTAATGCAGGGGCATTTTCACACCGGGCTTGAGTGTGGTGTCCTGTGTGAGGCAGGGACACACTTGTGGTAGGCAGCCCGTGTGAAGCGGGTGGCTCGTGTGAGGCGAGACCCATGTGAAGTGGGGCCCACGAGAGGTGTTCGGCTAAGGGCCTGACCCATGTGAAGTGGGATCTGGGCAATGAGACAAAGGGATTGATTCGCCACGCTCTATCAGTTCAAGCTTTTAGAGAAAGTGGTTAGTTGTCCTGCATCAGTTTTGAGTTCAAAGATCACCAGTAATTTTTTAACTTCTATTAACCTATTAAACAGAGTAACTTAGCTCAATTCATATAGAGGCAACGAGTTAACTTGGTCAACTGAATGAGCCTTTTCACTTTGTGGCTGAGTCACGCTGACGAGCAAATTTACTAGTGACTCGACTCGTAATCTCATTGACTAGAGTTGACTCCGCCAAGTTTCGAGTCAAATTACCGAGTCTTGGAACTATGCACCTCTGACAGAAGGTTCTTACAATTAAGGGGCACTCTCAATAAGATTTTAATGCCCACTGTTCAGTTATCTTCATCATTTGTTTGTTACACCCCACTACGGATGGACCATGCCGTAAAAATGTCTTCAATGGGATAATCCAAACCTTTCAATTTGTGGCCTCAAAGTAAATGGTCAAGAAGAG
Organism: Magnolia sinica; assembly: GCF_029962835.1. Classification (NCBI taxonomy): domain Eukaryota; kingdom Viridiplantae; phylum Streptophyta; class Magnoliopsida; order Magnoliales; family Magnoliaceae; genus Magnolia; species Magnolia sinica. The sequence continues at coordinate 90,117,138 of NC_080580.1, forward strand.
AAATACAGATAAGGTCCATGTTCAACTGAAAAAGGGGCCTAAGGTTGGTGGCTAGAACGACAGAATGTTTCAATCTGGTAGACTTTCTGAGCATGGTACATCCATGGTGGGGCCTAATACAGGACTGAACTGGATCACTAAGACATGGGACCCACTGGGGTGAAATTGGAAACCCAAGTACACTAGGTGGAGGATCATATAGTTCCTCTTCTATAGGAGTCTTGGGTCATTTTCTACAAATATGCATTACCTAGGAAGATGTGGAGACCATGAACTCCGGGTCTAACAGTACGTTGGGCCTTCCTGCATGCCCATAGTGTATTTTCTTGGCCATTGTGGCTGTTGACATTAAACTGAGATGAATAATGCTCTGATGCATCAAGGCATGAATAATACTCTGATGCAGTCTATCCATACCATGGCATGGCATGTTGAACATAGGCAAATTTGTAAAATAAATAAATAAATAAATAAATAAATAAAGAAGAAGAAGAAGAAAGTAGCGCTATTGTTTTAGATGCATTATAGCGTCCTGATGCACCAACAACATACTAGTGAAACCCATGATCCAACACTCTAGACCATTGATCTGATGTGCCTCTCTGTGGATGGTTCATGCACCCCAAATCTCCCAAATTAGGAGATCCATTCCATTAAATCTTTGTGATGCATAACCACATCCAACCATTGAAATAGGGCTAAAGTGGATCCACTGTCTGCATAATGAACAGATCATGCCATCAGATCTGTCTGGAGTTTTGATCAATGGTTTTGAGTACCTTGTGTGTCTCATAACTGCAATCCAATGGCCCAAACATCATTAAGATCACATGGTGGACCCGCATGCGATCTCACACGTGAATCAAGCCTTTTTGTTTTTCTCTTTAATATAAGCTTTATTTTAAACATCAGCTAATGGGATTTTCTTTCTTTATTATATGGTTGTAAAGTGCCTATTTAGAGTCCAGACATGAACCAAAGAGATAGATGTGAGGTTATACTAACAAAGAAAAGCCTCTTCTTTTTTCTTTTTTTTTTTCTTTTTTCTTTTTTAACTTATTAAAGTTTTTTTTAAAAAAAAAAGCTTTTTTTTTTTTTTTTTCTTTTCCTAGTTCCAGCTATAGGGTTGGGGAGTAATTTTTGGAGTGAGATGCTTCTAACTATCTAGGGGTGGGACTCCTCTAGATGCCCACCTTCTTGTGGTGAGACTCCACAAGTAGCTAGCCTTTCCATATCTGTATTCCTTGTTTCTTCTATTTCCTTGGTTCCACAATGGTATACATTCCAAATATGTTTTTTTTTTTTTTTGCCTTTTCTTATAGAATACTGGTATTATTGAAGAGATTAAGGTGTTCTAAGTGACTGTTTAATCAGCTGAAGAGTTGGAAAATTGATTCAGTGGATACATTTGTGTAGTTGAACTTTTCTAAGGCTAAGATAGATCATCATCATCTAAATCTTATCCCAACTAATTGTGGTTGACTACACAAATCCTGTTCCACTGTTCCACTATATCTAGGGCCATATTCTGGGTTAAATCATGGGTCTCAAATCTTTTCTTGCTACTTTTACCCATGTCCTTTTCGGCCTTCCCCTTGCCCTTTTTGAGCTTCAACTTCTACCCACTCTCTCCTAACTACTGCAGTTCTTGGTTGGCCAAACCAACTAAGTCTACTTTCCCTTATCTTATTACTAATTGGTGCTACTCTTAAGTTCCTTCATACGCATTCATTTCCAATTCTATCCTTGCCTGGCCACTCATGCATCTCAACATCTGCATTTCATCTACACTCATTGTATGAACAATGTTGTTCCTTGACTGCCCAACATTCTGCCCAATAAAGCATGGCTGGTCCTATAGCTATCCATAAAATCTTCCCTTCATTATGCATTGATCACATAAAACTCCAGACACATTCTTCAAAAACTTCTAAGGATGAGGCATATCTGGACTACTAATTCCAGATTTGTTTCTCCATCACATTGGCCTGTTGTCCGGATATTTGTTGTAATTTTTTCTGGGCTGTCTATCACTCTATTGGTAGGACATTGATTGAATGGTTAGAATGTTGCAGTCCAGGAGATTTTTTAGGATCGCCACTAGACATGTTGTGATCAATGAGGACTTTGTAAACTAGGCTTGCGGCATGTGCAGCACAGAGAGAGAGAGTAGGGGAGGGAGAAACAGATAGCAGTGTGTGTATTATCGGTATTGTTACATGTATTGCTGGTTGGGGATAGGGAAATATGTATCGATATCGCCAATACTCGGAAAATGCATCACCGACTGAGGGAAACATTTGGGAAACATGGGTAAAGTGGTGAAATTTCTCAATAAAACTTCAAGAAATGCTAAAATATACATATTTGCATAATTAGGAATCAAATCATTGTCAAAAAGACATACATAATAGGTTTTCCTTTAATCAGGGCCTAAAAGCATGCAAAGCTGACTCAGGGAAACGTGGGGAAAATGGTAGAATTTCTCAATGATACTTCAACAAATACTAAATACACATAACTGCATATTTAGGAACCAAATAATAGCAAAAAAGATGTGTGTGTGTGTGTGTGTGTGTGTGTGTGTGTGTGTGTGTGTGTATATAAGTTTTGCTTTAATGGATGCCTAAAAGCATGTATTGCTGACTCAAGAAAACATTGGATCCATCCATGCATGCATTCACATACATACATCCAAACACACATGCTTGATCCATACAACCATCCAACCATCCATGCATGCATGCATACATACATACAACGACACATACATATATACACACATACACATGCATATATACACACATGCATACATTCCATGCATGCATGCATACTATGACACATACATATATACACACATGCATACATTCCATCCATGCATGCATGCATCCATCCCATCCATCCATCCATCCATGCATGCATGCATCCCATCGATCGATCCATCCATCCATCCATGCATGCATGCATACATTCATCCGTCCATCCATCCATCCATACATCCATCCATCCATGCATGCATACATATACACGCATACATGCATCTCATCATACAACCATGTACTCAAAATATCCAAGCTTTTCATCACCCAAGCTTTCTTCCCTCCCCATGACTAATTGCAAGGGCAAAAATATCCAAAAGCTGCTCATGTTATATATGGCATAGATGATGAGCTGTTTATGAAGTATTCGCAATCTATGATTGCATAAAGGGCATCATACTTTTTGAAGGGTGTAAATTCACTTCAATTGTAGTGTAGGCATTAGAACATATGATGGAATTCCTATGAATTGACCCTTCAAAAAAAAATCCTACAAAATCATCCCTTTAAAAAAATCTACAGAATCGTCCTACATGATTATATATGCGAAAATATATTTTCTTTTGGAAGTAAAACATTTTAGTGGCCTTCTATTTCGTGCAAATGCTGATTGAGTAAACCAGATAATATGTGCAGATTTTGTTGCTAATCTTTGTCTCTTCGCAGGAGTTCAACATTGAGAAATTGCAACTGGTTGAAGCCGAAAAGCGAAAGATTCGACAAGAGTACGAACGCAAGGAAAAACAAGTTGAAGTTCGCAAGAAGATGTAAGCTATACAGTGTCTCTCTTTAGTACCAAAATAGCAACTGTTACATCAGTAACTCGTGAAATTGCATGGATAGTCTAAAATGACACCACACGCTATGTGCAGAAGCTTGGCGGAGCTTAGAGTTATGGTTAAAGGACCACTTAAAAATATGCGCCAATTAAAAGCAATTAACACTTAGGCTTTTAAGCCAAGTGGGTCCAAGTACATAGATTACAAATAATACAATTATATGAGCAACTAATCTATGTAAGATAGATATATCAAGTATGTGCAATTGAATTAAACAATAAGCATACAATCTATTCATGCATTCATATACAACAATTCAACTTACAAGCATAAATAGAAATGTGCACAAATCACAATGGCAAACACAAGGACATATAGTGATTCGGCTAATTGTTACTCCACTCCCGGTGGACGCACTCTTCTCGAGTGTACCGGATTTCACTATCTCGAAGGTTTCCAATAAGGTCACCTCTAACATTTACACATGTATACTCCCACTGGAGGCCTACACAAGGTCTTACAAACGTACACTCCCGAAGAGGCCTACACATGGACTTTATACACGTACACTCCCCTCGGAGGCATACACAAGGTCTTACAAACGTACACTCCTGCAGAGACCTCCACATGGACTTTACACACATACACTCCTGTCGGGGGCATACATAAGGACTTAATCAAGTTTAGTTTTCAAACACTATACTCAATCCTACATGAGGAAATAATATACTTGGGCGCTAACAAAAGCCCTTGGTTGGATTGAGTCCCGTTGTTGCGCCTTCATAGAGATGCTTCCTCAACTGTGAATATGCTTTTCTTGTGCTCCCCCAATCTTTGAAGTCTATCTTCTTCCGCTTCTTTGAATCGGCTACCGGCAACGATTCACCTATCGAAATGCCAAGGTAATGGGAGAAAGGTTGAATCTCCTACAACTATGGGATGGTTGATTCCAATTGGGGATTCACCTAGATGGGCATTCTAAAGAGTATTTAGACAAAAGGATTTACTTATGGGTGTGGCGTATAATCTCTAGAGAATGCAAGATACAATGTTCTTCATCAAATGAAGCTTAGAATGCTCATTAGAATGATTAATCACAATGAAAGAGGCGTGATTCTCTTTGGGATAGAGCGGGCCTAGGATGTGTGAGAATGCTTGGGGTACACTAGGGTCTCTAAAGCACTAAATTTCATCATCTATACAAAGATCCAGTTGCAAATTATATGGAGAAATAGCTCCAATGGATCTATAACGGCTAGTCCATCAATTGATTGATCGAACTCATGATTTACCAGTAAAGCTCGCTGGACGCTTTTAGCCATTTTCAATTGATCGACCAATCAAACCTTTAATTAGTCAAGTCCGATCGATGAACCTATCGATTCAATCGACAGTGCACATATTTCTGCTATTTAGGGTATTTAATTTACAACAACTTTGAACCTCTTTTAAACCTATCTTAACATGTTCATTTAGGGTTTAAGGCTTGGGATAGATGAATCAAATGTTTACCTATGGAATGAAACATTTAGAGGTAGGTTATTTTGGAACTTAAGGGGTTTAAGGCTAAGATTACCAAGGCTCGTCACTTTTACTTGTGTCTTCAAGCATTGATGCTTCAAGTCTTTAAGGTCTTCTTATGGAAACTCAACCGACTCAAGACTGCCTAGCTTACGTCATTGACAAAACAAGGTACTAACAATTCGGCTATCTCAAAAAACAAAAACTCAATTCAGTACTTAAATTGCTTTACCAAGCAATAAAGAATCTAACTGGAGTTCCCAAACATGAAATAACTTTTAAAAAATCATAATACAACATATGCTTTTTAAATTCAATGCATCAAAATTGACTATTTGTCCAATTAATCATCCAAAAGGTGGGAACATGGTAATCCCTAATGTGTGTATTCTTTGCTTGAAAACAAGGAGTTGGTTCAACATCTTTTACACACTGATTTTTCAAAGATGTATGGAAAATATTCTTTGGATCTTTCTTTTAGGACTGTTGGTGGTGCCAGGTTGGATTCAAGATATCTTTAAGGGGTGGCATAATGTTCTGATGGGGAAAAAGGAAAGAGGACGCTTGGGCATCTCGCCTTTTTGGCGGGATCATGGTTGATATGGAAGGAATGTAACAGTAGAACTTTTTGCAGTGTTTTAAATTTGAAAAGAGGTTACCTTGCAAAAGGCTCAGTGTAGATTCATCAGATGGTTAATGGGGCTCAAAATCTATCAGGGTCAAAGTGGGGAGGAGTTTTTGGGGGTAGCCTGGGCAATGTTTTGTAAGATGATTCGTCATCATCTAGGTTGCATGTTTCACCCTCTTGGCCTTTCCCCCCCTCTTTTTAGAAAGTTTTTTGTTGCCATAAAAAGATTAATTTACAGTTCTTTTTTTATGCAACAGGGATTTTGACCTTTGAGGAGTCGAGCTTGAATTTCAATTTCTTAAACGTTGGTAAGATGAGGGATGGATGGGGTTTGGGTACAGGAGAAAGAAAACGTGTGCGAGTAGAGAAAGAAAAGGTATGCAGGAAAGTGGTTGAGTAATACAAAAATTTGTTGTTAGATGAGGGATGGTTAAGACTAAAGTTAGATGATCAGAATTTTCCAAGCATTCCCATTGATGGTTCTATGGGCACTTGAGAAGCCATTTTTGGAGTCGGAAATCAAGGCGACAATGGAGTCTTTGGGGAGGGATAAAGCCCCGGGCCCGGATGGGTTCCCATTGGCGTTCTTTCAGGGTTTTTGGGAGGTCATAAACAAGGATATATTGTTTTTTTTTTTTAAGAGTTCCATGAAATGGGGCAGATTTCAAAGGAAATGAGGGCTTCTTTTTTTGTCATAATTTGAAAGGTGTTAGGTGCCGAGAATGTAAAAGATTTTCTCCCCATTAGCTTGATTGCAATCCATACAAGATTCTTGCTAAGGTCTTAGCTTTGAGATTCTGACTGGTTCTTGCAGGGATCATTTCAAAAATTAAGGAGCTTTTGTTCAAGGTTACCAGATTTTGGATCGTGCTTTGCTAGCTCACAAATGTATTGATTCCAGACATGAGGGGGCAAAAGGTATAGTGTATAAGCTGGATATTGAAAAGGCTTATAATCACGTTGATTAGAAGTTCTTGAACTATGTGATCGATCGGTTTGGGTGTGAAAGTAAACGGAGGGGATAGATTAAGGAGTGCATTAGCTCAGGTAGATTCTCGGGGTGTGTTTGGATTGTGGTAGTTTACAACATTGTATGGAATGTTTATCATCATTATTTTTTTAATCGCTTTTAGCATTGTATGGAATGTTTATCATCATTATTTTTGAAATCGCATTTGGATAGCCGTAGTTTTAAGAGGTACTATGACCGAAAATTTTGAAACCCAACAGCACCCATCCCCTCCCCCCCCCCCCCCCGCCCTCCTCTCTTTCTCTCTCTGTTTAAAAAATCTATGCATTTTCATATATTTCTTGATTTCAATCGCTTCATTTGGTGCTGAAATTCTCCGAAATCTGAATTCATGCATTTTCATATCTTTCTTGATTTCAATCGCTTCATCTGTTGCTGAAATTCTCTGAAATCTGACTCCCGTTTGAAGTCTCTGAGCTGATGCTATAGCTGATTGGAAATGTTTCTATTGATTTGATCTTTCATTTTTTCCCATTTTCTTTCAATCTTTCTCAACTAGAAACCCAAATCTCTTGGTTCCCTGTTTCATACCATGCCATTTCAGTATCTGTTTTGATGGTTTTAGCTGCTCCCCCAGTGTTTTGTCCTTTTTCTCCTTTTGAAATTGAAATCGGACGGTTGGATTTGAAGATCCATTCGAGGTATTCAGTAACAGTAATGGTGACCATAACGGCCACCACCATTACCTTTATGATACAGGTTGAACGGCTGTTACAGTCTCTCGGGAAAAAAAAACTAAAAAAAACTTTAAAAAAACCTGTATCAGCCCCATAATGGACCGTTACGGCCTTTACAAGGGCTGTAACAGCCGTTATTTCCCCATAACATGTAACAATTGCCACCATTACCTTTACACAACATCCTTTATGGCCCTGTAACAGCCATTACGGCACACCATAGATCCGTTTAGTTCTTAATCATTTCCTATAGCTAACACTGAGAACTGGTGGAAGGAAAGGTACACATCTAGTAGATGTTTTCTCAAGATGAGGAGAAGTACACCATTTTCTCCATTCTTGCTAGTTCCTCTCTAGTACTTGCAAATGAATATGTGGTTAAATGAGCACATCTGGCCAAGTTTTGGACATCAAATCATAAGGTTGGCCTCACGGTGTGGATGGTATAGATCAGAACTCAGGCCGATATGGTCATTAGGTGGGCCATGCATGCGTTACAAAATTGGACAGTGGAATATGAATTTGGAGCACCATATCTATTTACAATGTATTTGAGCCTGAATACAATTTTAATCCAAACAGCACATTAGCCTAAGTACACTGATTTACCACTATCAACAATTGTCATACAAACACTGACCTTGTTGATCAAATTTCCTCTATGGCAGGAGACAAACCCTGGAATCAGTAATCATTGCAGTGTCTGAAAGTATTAGAATTCTGCTATGTTTGGATTGCAAGGAATCCAATGCGTAGATGTAGAAATTGTAATGATAATGCATGATTATTTCTATTTTACTATTGGAAATAGGATTCCAAATTTAGGGGTCTTGTTTGGATAGCAAGTGGAAATCCCCAACTAATTAAACAGCTGTCATCTTGTTTCTTGCACAAAAGAGTCATGATTATGTTGTGGAATCCATCTATCCCAACCACTATTGCTGTCTTATCAAGGGAATCTTGGCAAAAGGGATTCCAAGACATTTCCAACATGGCAGAAAAGGATTCTTTAATCATTAGAGAATTGGTTTCTTTTGCCATGGAATTCTTTTATCCTAACTGGCCCTTATGTTAAAAGGATTTATGGTTTTATGAGGACTGCCAATGGTTGGATTCCTTTGGTTTAGGCATGTTATTGTCTTCCTTATAGTGTTCTTCTAGTTTTGTTTAATTTTCGGTGTGCATTTCTACTACCATCATCTGACTAACTTGCTTTGCAGCGAGTATTCGATGCAGCTAAATGCATCCCGCCTTAAAGTTTTGCAAGCCCAAGATGATCTCGTGAACATGATGAAGGATTCTGCAGGCAAGGAGCTTCTGAAGGTTTCTCAAGACAACAATGCTTATGGGAAGCTTCTCAAGGGTTTGATTGTTCAGGTAGTTTATAGTTATGTGATTCAATGCTTCGAAACTTTAGGCAAACTCAGACTAGTTTCCTCTTGAGTCAACTCAATTGAGTATTTGACACGCATGAAGAAAGTTTCTGGCTATCTAACCAGATTCTTTCAAGTTATTTGAGATCTTGATTGAGATTTCCAAGATTTTGAGCCAGTTCGAGCAGAATGAGAATGTGGTGATAATGATGGGTTGTTCCATTATCATTACATTCTCATATTGGGATCTTTTTTTGCAGATAGGAGTGCTTAATGCATCCCGCCATCCACATTTGGCCAGATATACCACACTGCTCCACCTCAGCAAAATGTCCCTTTTAAATTCTCTTTCTGAACTGCATTTGTAGACGCCCTTACAAGAGTTAGATCAGAACCCACCCTGCGGTTTCTTCTTTTTCTTTTTCTTTTTTTTCTTTTTTTCTAAAGAGTGACTTACTACCACTCCATTGATGTTTGCATGTTTGAAAATATATTCTCTTCTGAGCCTATGTTACTTTATTAGTCAAGGTGGTTTCAGCCATCTTACGAACAGATCGTGACTCTCTGCAGTGTTTTTCTTTTCTTCATCACCCCCACCCCCCCGCCCCCCCTGTTAACTAGCACAAATTTCCAAACATGGCAATTTAATGGCTGACATCCATTTCTTGCAACTTTCCAGGGTCTGCTACGGCTGAAAGAGCCATCAGTATTGTTGCGCTGCAGAGAGGCTGACAGGGGACTCGTGGAGTCTGTTTTGGAAGCAGCAAAGAAAGAGTATGCGGAGAAAGCAAAAGTTCATTCACCTAAAGTTACCGTTGACCACTCTGTATACCTTCCTCCTCCTCCAAGCCATCATGATACCCATGGTCGTTTCTGGTAATTTTTTTAAACCTATGGAAGTTAGCAGATCAACTTCAAAAGTTTTACACCCTGCTAAAAAATAAATAGAGATTTTCAATGAAAAACATCAGATTTCCTGAATAGCCATAAATTCCTAGAATCTGAACAAGCTCCTTGAAATTGGCAAAATAAACTTGGTTCCTTTCATTCATTCCTGGCATGCGCACAACAGCATACAATTCTTATCTTGTTATATTCTACCGTTTATACTCTAAAACTTCAAAGTTCAGCTTGCCCGAGTTTATGGAAAAGTAAGCCAACTCTATAAAAGAACTCGTAGCAGATCACCAGCTTCATCTGATGTTTTATCAAGTCATTTGGAGTGTGGACACGATGAGAACATAGAATCCTTTACCCAAGGAAATCCAGTGTACTTGGGTTCTCAGTTTTTACAAGTAGAACCTATGGTTCACTGACCCAGACCATGCCCCAAAAATCTCCTCGATGGGGCAATCCTATCTTTACATTTTGTTGCCTACAAATAGACAGCTATGAAGAGCAATACACCAATTGGGGAGATTTTTGGGGTATTGCATATCCTTTGTTTGAAGATAGAGACCAATGGTCTATTTCTCAACCATGCTTCATGTTTTTCTGAACCGAAAATGACAGTGCACTGTGCCTACTCTTGGCTTGAGAACGATAGACTTATCTGGACTCAAGATATAGTCCAGCACAATGTTTTAAATTTCGTTATTGCGTAATGTATTGCACCATTGGGATACAGATAAATATCGGTTATCGCATGGGATGTATCGGTTGTATCGCGTAATGTATCGCTATTGTTGGAAATTGATCGAATTTTTCAATGAAACTTCAGGGATTGTTGAAAAAGACATCAATACACACTAAGAAATCAAAACATTACAAACAAAAAAAAAAAGTACACATAATAGGAGTTATCTTTGTATGGGGTCCTAGTATATATGCTTTTCAACTAAACTGATGCAAGTATATTCAAAGTTTATTCATATAATTTATAAACGTAAGAAGACATGTATGGAAACACAAGCAATACATTGAAAAGCAAAAGAAGAATCACTATATCAGGTTACATACATGTTTAATTTTTTGTTTGAATACAAAGATTGCTAGATTTGTGAGAAATTGAAAAGTTTTGAATTTTCTCAAATTTCCGCAACTTGACCCATCTCCCCCAAATCTTGAAATCGAAATTCCAAATCCATGATTTTTCATGGAAAACATAAATAATCATAAATTTGTAATCATTTGACACTGGTTTAAAGTGATTTACAACAAAAACATAGATTGAAAATTAAAATGCTCACTGGATCAAATAGGTGGGATTTATCGGCACTACCTATGTATTTCATATCACACAGGTGGAATACAAGATATATTGTGGGATATATCGGCTGATATCGTCGATATTTAAAACATTGGTCCAGCAGCCAACCCAAGTCAAGTTGGAAGAATGTTGAGTTGGTAGGTGACTCAAGTCTCCCCAGATTATTATTATTTTTTTAAATGAGGAAGTACATGGGGTAGTACTGCTTTGCCTACTGTCCAAGTCATTTATCCTAGTGAGTTGGATCTGGATTCAAGCCCTCAAACCGTCCTGTCCTTTTTTACTGCCATACCCTGAACAGGTTTCTTAATTCTTATACGTCATCATTCTATGAACCTTTTTTTTTTTTTTTTTGAGAGAGAGAGAGAGAAGAAAATTTCATTTAATTGGAAAAGGGAAACAGATTTCCAAACAGCAAGAAAGGGCGAGAAGTCCCAAGAACAGCTAAAGAGCCCAAGGGATCATTAGACCCTGATTCCATAAGAGGCTGAACAAGAAGTGCCTCCCCAGAACCATGGTTGCATCGTCTCCTACTTACGCCACCGCTCTCGCTGAGGAACCTTGTAGACCTGTGGCTGTAACATTTTGAGTCCCAAAATAGCTTCTACTTTTGCTTGAAGCTGTCGATGGGTGGGGCCTGGGCCGAGAATTGTTTTGAGTTGGCCCAGCCTGACTAGTTCAAACCAAAGCCAGCCCATTGACAACCAATACTGTTGTTGCTAAGCTGGCTTCTACAAGGATGTTTGCTTATGGTAATACAAAAGGCATATGTTTGGACTTCCCTTTGATCTCCCAGGGTTAAAAGGTCACTCTTCAGGATATCCAAAACCCCCAACCAGCTTAGAACTTTGAGATGGAAGTGAAATTGTGCATTTGCACTTTCCAAAGTACCTATGGCTCACAAGCATGCAAGATCCAAGCTGCTCAGCAGGAGGGCATTCAAGGTCATACCTGTGCAAGCCCAAACATAAGGCTCGTCATTTCTTGGCCTACCTGATGAGTGGACAGGCCTATTTTGGGCCACGGCATCTACATGGTAGGGCTTTCAGCTTAGATATCACACACTAGTGCCACATTTGCACCTGTGACCCATGAGTCCCTTGGAAAGTGTACTTTGGTGAGTTTACTTGTCAGAGCTCTAGAACTTGTAGCATGAAGCAAAAATGTTTAACCCCAACGGATTTTATTTTTTTTACTTTTTCCCTGCTTGCTATGGTCGCTTATTTCATGATTTCATGGCATGTGCTTTCATGTTTCATGGACAGTAACATTGCCTTTTCATATTTTTCCAAATATTCAACAGCTCAGGAGGGGTCGTGTTAGCTTCTCAAGATGGGAAGATTGTCTTCGAGAATACACTGGATGCTAGATTGGAGGTCATTTTCCGACAGAAACTGCCCGAGGTATGTCCAAACGCACTAGGATTGTTAATCTTAGAGAGGTTTTGTGCAACACTCAGGCCAAAAGTTTGCAGAGCACCATTGAGGATTTCATTTTCTACAAGTAAGCCCCATGGTCTACTGATCCAAACCGTTGATATTTTGGACCCCACTATGTATGGCCCATCCACCAAAAATCACCAGTTTGGAAGAATCCTAACCCTTCAATAGGTGCCAAACAAATAGACCATTGGTGAAGAAAATTCAGCAAAAGAACACATTCAACTGGAAGAAGGCCAGGTAAGGATATTTTGGTTACATACCATCCACTATCATATCAGCTGTTTGGATCAGAGTCCACTGTACAAACTGAAAACCTGAAAATTGCTGTACAAACTTTCCACCTCACATTGTATCATGCATCAATCTTATAACCCAGTCTCACAAAATTTTAGTAACATTTTCCTTTCTTCATAGTGGTTCACTCATAAAGGTTATGCTCTCCCTGTTATCATCTTCTGTACTCATGTGAACTTGTATTTATATAATGGAGTTCTGCTAAGCGCACATGCATGTGCATTAAAGCTCATGTGCCGGCATGGCACATACGTACAAGATCTAATCTATCCACGAGGTTGGTCCGACCTTTAATGTTTTCCCAAAAATAAATCTGGTCCAATCAGCATATGTGCAACAACATTGGAAACTGGTGGATGTGTTAGAAACAGCCAAGTTTTTCAGAGCCATACATTGCTTTGCACGCTGTGGCCCACCTTCAGTGCATCAACTTGATTCTTGGGTTAGGGCTATCTTGGACCTATCATGCCATGCTAGCACATGTATGACATGTACGTGAGCTTTATTACACATACGTTCACTTAGCAAAGATTAGATGTTGATATATATATATTTCAAGAGCCTGCTAAGCCCACATACATTTCTATTCATTGTCTGACATGGCCTGTGCAGCAGAAATCCAGATCATGCATCTGATGGGTGCCCTGTGCGGATGAACTTGGTCCATAAACAAGGCTGGTCCAATTATCCGGTGGGCCACACATATGCGTTCAATGTAGGCCATTGGAAATATTTTCACTGTCCAGTGTTCAACGTGTGGCCCATCAAACAAGTTGGCCAAAGTGATTTTTGTCAGCGCATCTAGACAAGGGTCCTGGCCGATGAAAATGCTTGGACATCTGCTGACATGTGGCCAAGACAGAGGTGTGGCTGAGCCTAGCAAGCCTTCCCTTTCAATGACATTATATGAACATTATGGAAATGCTAGTAAATCAGGTTTTCCAAGGTTTAGGGCTATTGGTTCAAAACCCAAACTCACCCTAATAGCACTCCTGTTTTCAATAATTCTTCATACCACCACACTGTTATTTATGTCTTTCAACGTCATTTGCGGATTAGGAGAATGGGGAACGATCGCATACGTTCGAACGTATGTGAGTTCCCATATGGTTGAGCTGTGTGGGACCCACCATAATGTGTTTGTGCCATCCAACCTGTCCATCAGATGTGTCCACCCATGTTAGGCCAAGATCCCAAAAAGTTGCCTAATTTAGAAATGAGGTGGGCCACCACAACGCGATCAATGGGGAGGGGTATACACCCACCAAAGAAACCTCCAGGTTTTGTGGGGCCCAACTTGTTGTCTGCATGCCATCCAACCCAGTCATCATAGTGCCCCACCAGGATGAAGGGACACCAAAATTCAGGCAATGCCATGCCTCAAGTGGGCCACACACATGAATTTAAAGGTTTTGTGCATGATCTTACATTGCTCCCTCTGATTAACCGCCCAGGTTTTAGATCAGCCTGATTTTTGGGCTGTATGGTGAACATGAGACATAAGACCTGATGTTATGGTTCAGATCTTGCACGCATAAGGGTGAACCCCACAGAATTTCAACCACATGGGAACTCACAATGTGTTTGAATGTTCAATCACTCTCCTATGATAACTGTTGTAATAGTTGCTACCAATGTTCGAAATATCGGTATCGCGTTGTATCGCACCTTTGGGATACAGATATGTATTGGTTATCCCATGGGATATATCGGTTCTCTCGCGTAATGTATCATTGTTGTTGGAAACCTGGGGAAATTGGTCGATTTTTTCAATGAAACTTCAGTGATTGTTAAAAAACACATCAACACACTTATAAATCAAAACATTACAAAATATATGTGCACATAATAGGTTTTCTTTGTATGGGGTCCTAATCTATTCGTTGTCTAACTGAATTGATGCAAGTTTATTCAAAGTTCATTCATATAATTTATAAATATAAGAAGACGTGTGGAAACACAACCAATACATTCAAAAGCAAAAGAAGAATCACTAGATTAGTTTACATACATGTTTGATTTTATGTTTGAACATAAGGATTGCAACCGATTTGCGACCAAGTGGGAAATTTTGATTTTTTCAACTTTCCGCAACTCGGCCTATCTCCTCCAAATCTCAAAATTGAAGCTCCCAATCCATGTATTTGTAACAATTTGACGATAATTTAACATGATTTACTGAAGGGAAAAAAAAAAAAAAGAACGATCGAAAATTGAAAATGCTCACCGAATCGAACATGTGAGATATATCGCACTACTTGCGAGTTTCGTATCGCACGGTTGGGATACAAGATATATCATGGGATATATCGGCCAATATCATCGATATTTAAAACATTGGTTGCTACTACAGCAATGGTCATAAATCTACCATTATCTAATACCAATGTTTTGAAACCCAAGACCTAATGGTTGGATCAGCGCCAGCTACCAAAATGGGTAGGGTCAGTAAAAAACTAGTTTTTCTTTTCTTTTCTTTTCTTTTCTTTCTATTTTTTTTTTTGGCAAAAACCCTGTTCCAACCGTCCAGGTCAGATGGTCCAGCCATCCTGGTCAACCAGTCAAACAATTGTTTTGATCATTTTATTCATTTATTATGTCATGATAAATCTGGGATCAGACCAATTGAACTGAATCATCATCAAAAACCAATCAAGGGACCGGTTGTTGATGATTTTTTTTTTTTTTTTTTTAAAAACAACCTGACTACTGCCTCTGTTATTTTCCTTGGAAAAATCCATTTTTTAAGAGCTGTTATCTAATGCATGGGCAGATGGTTTACACTGACTTCAGACTTCAAGCTTGAACAAGTGGGACCCATGGTTTGGGATCAAAACTTTGGTATTTTAGGCCCCACTTTGGATAGCCTATGCACCGAAATCTCCCCGTTGAAAATATCCTAACTCTTCTTTTTAAGTGGCAAATAAATACAAGTTAAGGAAATGCAGTAATAACCAATATTCGACCCCTAACAACAACTTATCTTACGGTCGATGCAAAATGTCTGCTACTGACCCTTGTTTTTTTGGTAGCCGTTGGAGTTATCTGATTGTTCCCATATTGATCTTATTGTTCTTTGGTGCAGATCCGAAAACGTCTTTATGAAAATACGGCCGCATGATCAGATCATTGTCCTCTCAATTCACAATAAGATACCAGGTTTTTCTTCTTGCCGGTCTACAATGTTTATGTTGCTTTGAAACCTCTCAAAGAGCTTCTAATAACTGAGAGATGACCAAGTGTTAGAGATTACAGTTTTTTTCTAATAACAACTTATCTATTGTGGAGAGCACGAAAGAGCACAAGACCATAGTTCAAAAACTCATTGAGTCGACACAAAGCTCAGCTGAGTTAACTTGCCATGTTAAGTTGGTTTTTAAATAAAAAGGAAATCGAGGGAGGCGGGATTTGAATTCACAACAACCTCAGTGCTTCAGAGAACAGCATCTACCAGCAGGCTACGAGCTTTTGTGGCTTTCGTAATCTTACTTGTGGTCTACTTGCGAGCATGGCATGTGAGTGATCTAGCGCATTCATCTGGTATGTGGCATGGGATGCGACTTTCCTGTAATCAGGAGTTAGCTTTGTGGGCCCCACTACAATGTTTGTGTAAGTATCGCATCGGGCTCAGGAAGGTTTCAATGGTGGTCGTTCCTGCCTCCACTATTTCATGTGGTGTGGCCTACTTGAGTCTTAAAATGAGCTGGCAACGTGTCAAGCATGTTCTTGTTGTGTGGCCCACTTGAGGTTTGGGTCTCCCTCATGTTTGAGCTTATATCCAAAAATGAGCTGGTAAAATAGATGAATGGCAGGTGTGGTGGGCCCCACAGAGCTAGGGATTACAGGGGATTCCCGGAACCCCCAGTTATATGCCAGTCGGATTCTGTGCCATGTCCTTTGTGGTCAGGCTGAACTGTCTGCAGGCAACGTGTGTCAAAGGAATCAGTAATCAGAATGTATTGGCAGATAGTCCGAATTCAATGTACAAGTGTGGCCCACCTGCTTAGAAAATTAGCCTTTTGGGGGCCATGTAAATGCACGGTGGGGAGGTGCACACATGCTGTGATGGCATGTGCACTGCGAGTAGGAACCCTTTGGATGATTCTTGCCCAACCCATATTGTCCCAATGTGATTGGGCTAGGTCTCTGTCTTTGATGATTGGCTACGTTGAATCCATTAATACTTCCAATACTTCCAAGGTTGGATTTGGAAGAAGTTGAGATTGAAAATATCCAAATTGACTGGGCCATGGTTTCAGTTTCGATGGCAAGCATGTTCGGGCATTCGATCAACAAATAGTCTATATCTGGGTACGCCACTGAATTGCAATAATCAGTCTAACACTTTGGAATATAATCCCCTGATATAAATGCTAAGGTAAGCAACTATATGTAGAGTTGTACACGAATCGGTTTTGCTGGGTTAGCTTCCTAGACTCAACTCAGAAAAGCTCGACTCGAAACTGGATATGGACCGAGTCAAGCAGGTTTTTGGAGCTCGAAAAATATTTCTTGCCGAGTTCGAGCTTGCCCAAGCATGACTTGACTTTGCTCGAACCCTGACTCGAATCGGTTTGGTGGTTTGGTGATTTGGTCATCTTGATTTTGATGCTGCTCGCCAAGCATTTGATGAAATGCCTCAATGAAATGTTGTTTCTTGGATTGTTCTCATATCAGGTATTCTTGAAATAGGTATTTGAATGAAGATTAAAGAAACAAATTCCTAAATATAAAATAAATTTATTAAAATAAAAAATAAAAAAACAAACAAACAAACTTTGCATCGGAGGATTGTCCTCGTATTTTTATCTTGATGCCATTCATCGAGTATTTGGTGAAATGCCTACAAAGTGCTCTTACTTATTTACATTGGAAGTGTGGGAGATTGAAGATGCAATTTGCGTTTGAAAAAATGTCACACAAGCTTGAACTCGGCTTGAGCTTGCCCAAGCTGCTGACCGAACCAAGCCAAGCTAGCTATTTAGGCTTGAGGACCGAGCCGAGCCGAGTTGTGCCAAGCTTGACTTAGTTCAACTCATGTACAACTCTAACCACATGGTTGTAAAACATACTAGGTCGACTTGAAACTTGGCCAGGCCAACTTGATTCAGCAAGATTTCGAGCCAGAGTTGTCTTGGGCCTGACTCGACCATGACTCCGGACAAGCCGTCGAGTTGACTTGACCACTTGATCAACTCGAATTGAGTCACATGGTGAGTCATGTCTTGGACCTGACTCAACCATGACCCCGGGACAAGTGGTCAAGTTGACTCGACCACTTGGCCGACTCAAACTGAGTCACATGGTGAGTCATGTGTGAATAAGGGTGGTAATGAACCAGATAGCCTGCCCAACCAGGTTCAGGCCAAGCTTGGGCCTGCTAGCTTGGGCCATGGACTGTGCTTGGTCCTCATAGGTCGAATCAATTTTCCAGTGGGACCTGGACTCAAGTCGAGAAAGCCTGTCCCAACCTGGCCCAGTCCTGCCCTACCGATTTTATGGGTCATATCTCACAGACATGCTATTCTGATCCTTGGTTAGGCAATCCATCCATGGTTTTCATTCCTCTAAAATGCCTATTTCTTTATTCAAGTGGTAAATAGATTTTATCAATTTTCCATTTGGGCTGGGCTTATTTAGACTTGGGCCTGCCCCTCTGGGAATCCAATACAGCCTCACGGTGTGAAAGATGAACCTAACCAGCATCATTCGATAGTTTCATTTCAATTTTTGTATTTTAAGGCACAACCACTTTATTTAAGTTCTGACTTGGGCCTGCCCCTCTGGGAATCCAATACAGCCTCACGGTGTGAAAGATGAACCTAACCAGCATCATTCGATAGTTTCATTTCAATTTTTGTATTTTATTTCACTTATTTTAATACGTTAAATACGTCTTCCTATTCTTTATATGTTTATATGTATTAAATATCAAGACGAGTCAACACCCAATCTTGAGAATTTCCAAACTATTGATAACTATGATTTGATCATTTCCACTTCATTTAAGTATCGCAATTCAATTCCCTACTGAGATGGAATTCAGCTGCTTACAAAACCAGAGCATAATGTTGTTACAGAGGAGTCAGTAGCGCTGCTCACTTGAGGAAAAGTAACCCGAGCAGAGACTAAGTGGTCGAGCCAAGGGTTCATTTGGGTTTTGACCCAAATACTCCCAAGTGGGTCCCTTGCTTTGTTGGAACAATCAATGTCCTCAACAGTTTGCAGTTCCCTCGGCACAACTGCAAATCACATTCCTCATTGTAAGATGTCTCTATATTTCAACAGTCCAATCAAACACGGAAGCCATCAATCACAAACAGTTGCAAACATAGAAAAGATTCCATGTGATCAGAATCCATTTGAAATACAAGTGTCAAATTTATTTGACAAAAAAAAAAAAAAAATCCCTTGTGCCTCACAAAAGAAGGGATCATTAGTTTTACAAGGAAAAGAAGGGGGGAAAAATCAATTGAAACTCAAATGGTATTTTTGTGTTGTTATTATCCGATCTTGGTTGCCATCCATCTCAACCGCGAGATTTTTTTTATTTTTCTTTTGTTTTCTATTTTTCCCCAAGCATTTGATCACAAACTGAAAGGCGAGAAAGCAAAATAGAACAAGAACAACAATAAAAATGAGTCCTATGGGCTACCTTTTTCTAGCTTCTCGATCTCTTCTTGCCGCTTCCTCTCCGCCTCTGCAAGTTCTCTTGCAGCGTCCTCTTCTTCCTCCTTTTGGTCAAGATCATCAAACTCTTTCTCTGCAGCCATTGCTTTCACTATCGGATCCCTTAGTTCGGATATTAGCCCGCCTCCGATTCGGTATTCTTCCTCATCCCCGATCAGGAATAACCGCTGATCAGGCCCTGTAGCCATTGGAATGTCGACTGCGAGCAGCTTCATGTCATTCTGCAGAGGGAGATTTTTCAAGGGTCATAAAAAATTTACACAGCCCCAGAATGCTCCTTTACAAGATTGAAATGGCAACCAAATGTTCTATAAATGCCATCAAACAATTTAAAATTGATCGAAATGCTACTGTTCTGTTATAACTTACATGCCTTAAAAAAGGGAATGAATCATAAATCATACGTGAATCAGCTGAAAACTGCCAAATTTTGCTATAATTAATGCCCATCAGTGTGTTGAAGAGAAAAGACAGAAATGTCACCGATTGAAAGGGTCTGATGTAGAGAAGGATCTAATAATCTAAGCATGTTGTAAAGAGAACTGATCACCTGCAACCACCTGCAACCATCTGTATGCTTAGCATGCAGCCCTGTTTTTAATACCCTAGTTGCACACGTGTAAGACATTGCACCCATACAAAACTTGGGCCCCATCATGAAGATCATCTAAAAAATGAGGCCAATCGACTCATTTGATGAGCCCCACCTGCACCGCTGTATGTTGAGTACCATCCATTCATTTCTGCCTCAGTGATTTTTGTAGGCCTCAAAACTGTTTCTAAACATAGTTTTTAACCGACTCTTTGGCGTGACTTGAATAAGACATCAAGAGAATCAACAAGACCCTAATCAGGAAATGTTCCCATACTAACTACCTGAGAGACTAGAAGCCAAGTGTCGGGTCTTGAATGCTTACCCAAGCGTAGATTATGAGGCACTCGACTCACAACCCCTTTGTGGATGAGTCAACCTACCACCCAAATGTTAACCAAACTAACCTAGGAGAGCAGACGAGTGCATGTGGGCAAAGAGACTTGCATTGCTAAGAACTCAAGAGCTTACAACTTTCAGAGGTTTATGATGGTTACAGATGAGGACCACTACTTTTCAAAAAAAAAAAAAATACAGATGAGGAGCACTCCTCGCATAGGGCAAAGAACATTCTAGCTACTTTTACATGTATGGCTAGGATGATGCCATGAATCATCCAACAACCACGAAGAGTCTAGTAATCTTCTTAGACTATCTTATACTATAGCTACAAGAAGCCACCAGAGAACTCAAGAATATTCAAAGAACTCCATATGGGTCTACATACATTAGCCCTCTCAAGAATTCTCTACTCTTCCACCATGTACAAGCCTCTCTATGTGTACAAGTGGAGCCAAAATTGGCTGTGAACCAGGCCAAGAACAATAAAAATTTTGAACAGGCATGGCCCAAAAGGCAGAGCCCTACCAGCTGAAATGCAGATCTAAACTGTCCCAGCCCAGCCTGTTGACAGCCCAGATAGAAGCAGCTATGTATAAATGTGGTATGTCAGACAATTCCATCATCTATAAACTAGTAATGGGTTGCGTATGAGACAAACCTGGCCCTTTTTATTCTTAACCTCGACACTCACAAGGCCTTTTCTTTCTGATCCTCGGATAGGAAAAATGAGAAAACACCGCTTGCCACTTAGCCTCGGCTTAAAGTTCTTCAGCCTAAGCCCACCTCCCGACATCACGTATGCTCTCAAATCTGTCCCAGTTAGAGGGGCACCCATGACCTCAAGAATTCCAGCTGATGTGTTTAACTTCCTCATAGCTATTCGATAAATCCTGTCAGGGTTGATGGTGAACCTCGAACGGATGTACAAACCCTAAAAATAAAGGGAAAAAAGCTTTAATCTACTAAACATAAATCAGGACATAAAGTTCGGTCACAATAGCTTGAGCACCAAACAGTGTCATAGCCACAACTAAAAAGCAGAAAATAACGTTGCATTAGATCTTGTCAAGGTTACATCACAATGAAGGTTACATTCAAAGGGTTCACAGGTATCTTTAAGAAGTTGCAAAAGAATAATGTTGCATTTGGATGGTACATAGAAACAAATTAAAATAGTTCACTTCAAAAAAGAGCTTAGTTGCACGATCCTTCTAATCGGGGGCCACTCTTGCTTTGGAATCACACTTCTTTTCCCCCTTCCTAGCCATTTGCACTTGCTAACATTTTGAAACAGACGCTTCCCCACTCCCGCATCTGAATATGTTATTGCTTCGCTTCACACTTCGTGCAACTATAATAAGGAGTAATTGATTAGAATGAGGCTAGCCTATAGTTGCACGAGGCGTGAAGCGAAGCGGCAATAGATTCGGGTGCAGGAGCAAGGAAGCGGCAGTTTCAAAATGTCAGCAAGTATAAGCAGCTAGGAAACGGGAGCAGGACTGTGAGTCCGAAGCATGATTAGGAGTGGGAGCAGCACCTGGTTAGAAGGATCCTGCAACTACTTCACTGATAATGAGGGACTAGCCCCCAAATTGCAATTGCTACAATCTCAGCTTTCCTAAATTGCAATTACTATCTTTTCGTGTTTCAACTTCCAAGTACAACTTGAAATACACGGAATTGCAATTAGGGGTTTTGCCCATGTTTACACACTTTGGCGTAATTGAGTTTGACTGAGGAAGAATTTACAAGAAATGAATTTTTCTTCCTCTTTTTCTTCTTCTTCTTGAAATAATCCAAATTCATTGCATTATTACAGAGAGCATAGAAATGAACAGATTGAGATAAGCATATTAACCGCAATAACAAAAATATATAAAAATTGAATGAATGGTTGACAAACACAGGAACTGGCCTAGATCATGAGATACATGACACCCATTCCAACTGGCCTACATCACTCTTGCATTAGCAAAACTGCAGGGGATTTAATAGACTTGGGAAAAGGGTTCTCTTTTTTACTCTTGAGTGATTCACAACTAAAAAGAGTTGTAGCATCAAATGACCAGTGCTTGGCATTTGGTAGCCTACCCAGTGGCATCTCGTGTTTGAAGTATCAGTATCGCTACAAGTTTCGCTGGCTGGGGATATGGAAATAATATTGATATCGCCAATAATATTGTCGATGACCGGAAATAGCAACATGGGGAAAACGGTGGAATTTTTCAGTGAACCTTCAGGAGATGCTAAAATATACATATTTTGCATATTAAAGAATATTTAAAATTTTAAAAAAATAATAATAATAATAATTGCAAAAGAATGCATACACAACAAGTTTCCATTTAATGGGGGCTTAAAAGTAAGTGTTGTCATAAGAAATCAGTCCAACCACCCATCTATCCATCCAATCATCCCATCTATCCATCCAAATTCCCATCAAAACATCCATCGATATTTTAGAATATTGGCAACACACGATATTTCGCCAAAAAATCGTCAACAACTGGAAAGGAAACAAAAGATTGTGGTCTCAATATCACCCATGTTGCAATAACAATAATATCATAATATTATCGTTGACAAATTGAAATGGAAATTAAATAGATGTTTGGCGAGACAGATACATTAGTGAGATTATTGAAATATAACCGATACACTAGTGATACAAGCGACACCTGGAATTTACACAGTCAAAAATATTAGCAACACATGGGCAATACAAGTGACACTTGGAATTTACACAGTCGAAAATATTGGCAATACATTGGCGATAGTTAGAAATACATCATTGATACCTGAAATTTATGATACTACAAGTGTTATCAGTATCGCTACCAGTGTTATCGGTATTTGCCAAGCTGGAGATACAGATAATATCGAGGATATTTCGATAATATCGGGGATACTTCAAACATCTTGGAGAGTTGGTAAACGCAAGCATTTGTACAATCCATTAGCTCAACCACCTAAAGGTTTTAATTTGAATCTATCATATAAGCTATGGGCATATGAGTCAATGCAAGGATGTAGAAGATAGGAGAAGTAGAAGCCAACAACAAAGAATGCTAAAACGTAAGACTTGGCTACTAATTATTCTGTAGATGTGTTTCCTTCACCATACTCAAGGAATTGTGGGATCATTTCGGGCTTGTTTGGATTCAGGAAAAGTTGTGCCGTGACTAGTAATCCATGGCATGTTGTCAGGGCTAGCTGGTCATGGACGTGCTATTGCTGACTAATTGTCTCCTGTTTGTCAAACACCCCAGAACATTGACAAGATGAATTGTGGCACATATAGGGAACTTAAAGATTAGTTGGTGGCACATTTACACATGTGCATGTGCACATTTGACATGTGTGACATTTTTTTAGTGCTTGAAGATTGATGGTAGCACGTACGCATATGTGGGATGCTTGAACTTCGACGGACTCACATGTGACTCATTGGAATGCGTCATGCACATGCACGGATAAGTGTGATCCCCATGTGCACCACAATCCATGTGCTCAACCACCTAAAGTTTTTAATTTGAATCTATCATATAAGCTATGGGCATATGAGTCAATGCAAGGATGTAGAAGATAGGAGAAGTAGAAGCCAACAACAAAGAATGCTGAAGTGTAAGACTTGGCTACCAATTATTCTGTAGATGCATTTCCTTCACCATACTCAAGGAATTGGGGGATCATTTCGGGCCTGTTTGGATTCAGGAAAAGTTGTGCCATGACTAATAATCCATGGCATGTTGTCGGGGCTAGCTGGTCATGGACATGCTACTGCTGACTAATTGTCTCCTGTTTGTCAAACACCCCAAAACATTGACAGGATGGATTGTGGCACATATGGGGAACTTAAAGATTGGTTGGTGGCACATTTACACATGTGCATGTGCACGTTTGACATATGTGACATTTTTTAGTGCTTGAAGATTGATGGTAGCATGTACGCATATGTGGGATGCTTGAACTTCGACGGACTCACATGTGACTCATTGGAATATGTCATGCACACGAATGGATAAGGGTGATCCTCATGTGCACCGAAATCTTAAATTGTCATTGACAAGTAGTTACACCTCTCCACCAAAGACGCCAAAACCATGGTCTAACAGTCATATACCCATGACTACTTGTCCGAAAGTGCATTGTTTCCCATGCACAAACGGGTTGACAAATGATGGACGTGTAACTCCGACTGCCTGTCGTGACATGATTTTGTCCAAATCCAAAGATTTAGAAGGGTGCTTTTGACACTGCAGCTTATCTGTTAATGTGTTAATAGACTTCATTTCCAACTCATCCCCATCGCTGGATGCATTCCTAAATATAAACATTTATATTGGCAAATCTACATGGCGTTAGATTTTCATTGTAGCAAAATTTCCAAGCTAGGAAGAAATGAAAGGCGCGTTAAGGGGGGCCCAAAAACAATTAAATGGATGTAGCCCACCTGGAAAAATACAAGACACCAAGAATGTGAAACAAGTTGAGGAAATTCACAGTCAATGCTACGGTTTAAACAAACAAACAAACAAAAAAAACTGAAGGAGACCCTTTTCTGGAAAAGGAATGCTTTGAATATGAAAGCGTGATGCCTTTTTAGTATAGTCACAACATAGTCACTTAGAACAGACAACTTTGTTTAAGGATGTGATGAATTTTTATTTTTATTTTTAAAGATAACTGCAAATATATTGAAGAAAAGGAAAGCGATACAAGAAAAAAGAAAGAAACAAACACAGGAACAGACTATTGAGATAGCAGCGAGCACCTAACCACCTAGAAACGACAGATCAACCCCTTTTAAAGCATTTACATTAATAGCCCATTAGATCACCCATTTTTTAGCTTTAGCCCCTACAACCCTAACTGGTGACGATCGATCATTAAAACACCTTTCATTCCTTTCCTCCCAGATAGCCCACCAGATGGCAAGGATAGCCATACGCCAGATTATTGTATTGGATTTTCCAAGTTTAAAACCATGCCAGTCAGACAACATCTTCGCAACTGATTCAGGAGCACACCAACTGATCGAAAACTATTGACAGAAATCATTGAGAATAGAGGTGGTGAAGGGGCAGTGAACAAGTAAATGATTAACTGATTCGGCTTGGCGCATACAACATAAACAAATATTGACGAGCTGCATGCCTCTCTTCATCAAATTGTCTATGGTTAAAATTCTTTTTCGACTCGCCAGCCATCCGAAACAGAGATACTTAGGAGGAGCCTGAGTTTTCCAAAGCAAAGGAGAGACATCACTTCTGGTTTGCGTCCCTGAATCAATTGCAGCGTAGAGAGTTTTAACAGAAAAGAAAGTTGTTTTCTCCAAAGGCCAAGCGATACCATCCAGCTGAGATCTGATAGGCGTTAACTCGGAGAGACAATTCTGAAGCTCTATATATTCGTCCACTTCTCTTTGATTTAGATTTCTCATGCATCGGATGTCCCAAACAGGATGATCGGACGTGAAGTAGCAACACCTATTGATGGAAATATTCCTATCCGGGGCCAACCTGTATATTTGAGGGAATAGGACTTTGAGAGCTTTTTCCCCATGCCAAATGTCTTCCCAGAATCTAATTGAAGCACCATCTCCCAACACATAATGGGTATTGGAACAGACATGGTTTTTTGCTTTTAGGATACCCCTCCATATATAGGACACCTTGTAATAGGAAGAATATTTAGGCCACCAGCCTCCCTGGGACACACCGCATTTGCCCCTAACAATTGAACACCACAAGGCATCTTTTTCGGAAGCAAATCTCCAGGACCATTTCCCCAACGGCGCTTGATTCATAAGCTTCAGATTCTTCACATTTGCACCTCCCTCTCTGAACACTTTACACACCTCTTTCCATTCGAGCAGGTGGAACTTCCTCTGATTCTCCTTACCACACCATAAGAAATCCCTTCTGATTTTGTCAATGCACTTAAGAACCGATCCCGGACAGGCGAACAGCGACATGAAGTATAAGGGAAGACTAGAAAGAGCGGCTTTAATCAGGGTGAGCCTCCCACCAAGAGACAAATACCGACTTTTCCAAGAGGCAAGATACTTGTGGAATTTAGTAATGACCCTGTCCCACATATATTTCAGCGGGGGGCCGGTGCAAAGGGGCAAGCCAACAAAGTATGTTGGAAAGGACTCTACGCTGCAACCAAGGGTGTCCGCATAGCTCTTTAAAATGTGTTGAGGAACGTTAACTCCAAGTAATTTGGACTTGCTGAAGTTGATCGTTAGACCCGATACTGCTTCGAAACATCGGATAGCAATGAGAAGATGTTCAATTTTTTCTTCTGTGGCCTCTGAGAAGATGAGGGTGTCATCAGCGAATTGGATATGCGTGAGAGGGGCCACCAAACCTGGTAATGATATGCCTCAAAGAATACCTTGATCTTGCCCTTTTGTCAGCATTTGGGATAACGTCTCTGCCACGATAAGGAAAAGGTAAGGGGAAAGAGGATCTCCTTGCCGGAGACCCCCTCGAACTTTTGAAGAAACCTAAGGGAGAGTCGTTGAGGATGACAGAAAATTGAGCTGAACCAATACACTCAGCGATCCACCTTCTCCACTTGAGGCCAAAACCCATCCGAGTTAGAATGTAGAGGAGAAAATCTCATTCAACATGATCATAAGCCTTAGCAATGTCCAGTTTACAAAAAACAGCTTCAGATTTGGACTTATGACAGTAGTGAAGAACTTCGTTAGCAATTAGAGCTCCATCCATAATCTGTCTAACTTTGATAAAAGCATTCTGATTGCTAGATATGAGAACCCCAATAACCTTAGAGAGGCGAGCAGATAGAACTTTCGCTAGGAATTTATAAGGACTCCCAATCAGACTCTACTGCCGCCTTAACCTCCTCTTTCGAAAAAGGAGATTCCAATTGATCAGCATCAGCTGCCTGCAAGCAACTGAAAGAAATATTTTCTAATTTCGGTCTAACCCATTTATCAGTGGACAGGAGATTTTTGAAATGAGTTGTCGCAAGAGCAGCTATCTCTTTTCTATCCTCTACTCTACTTCCCTTATCGAATATACTAAGAATGGCCTTCAATCGAGAATGCATATTGGTCATGGTATGGAAGAACTTGGTGTTTTTGTCCCCCTCAGCAATCCATTTAGCTCTGGATTTTATCCTCCACGAGGCTTCCTCTTCCTGGGCTATAATTGAAAGATCATGAATAATGGATATGCGCCTTTGCATCATTTCTTTCGACAACGGGCCTGATTCGGCTTCTACATCCAACCGCTGAAGATCTGCTTGGAGCAATTCAATTTCAGCCTCCCTCTTCTGAAACACTTCCCGCCTTCATTCCTTAAGATTAGACTTGAGAAGTCTGAGTTTGCAAAGTAATCGATGGCCAGCGTACCCTTCCACCTGGAAGGACTGCCACCAGTCGATGATCTTCTGCCGAAGACCCTCAGTCTGGAGCCAAGCAGAGTTGAACCTAAAAGGTTTCGGGCCCCAGTTAAGATCTTCCTCACTTAAGAGGAGAGGACAATGATCCGAAGTAGTGAGAGGCATGGCGAATTGTTGGGCAGAAGGGAAGGAATCGATCCACTCCGTAGAGACAAGAAATCTGTCTAGGCGTGAGAGGGTAGGATTTGCCCGCCCGTTGGACCAAGTAAATCTAGCACCCAGGAGAGGCAAATCAATAAGCTGCTCCTTTTGGATCCAATCAGAGAAACGCAACATTGCGGTGGCGGGCCTTCTTTTTCTTGAATGATCCTCCGCAAAACGGGTAATATTGAAGTCGCCCACCACGCACGAAGGCCCCGAGTAGGATGCTCTAGCCAGCATAAGTTCTTCCCAAAAAGCAGTCCTGTGGGAGTCATTGTTAGGCCCGTAAACCACAGTCAGCAAGCACTGAAAAGAAGAAGACTTATCTTTAAGAATAATTGACAACGAGAATGTGGCAGCGTTGGAATAGATGAGATCCCACTTGGAGGATTTCCAAGCAATGAGGATCCTGCCCGAGCTTCCCACCGCGTCCAGCATTAAGAACTTTGCATCCCTTTCCTTCCACAACGAAGTCAGAAGGTAGTCCTTGAAGTGGGAGACCTTCGTTTCCTGAAAGCAAACAACATCCGGCTTTTTTCTGCTGATGGAATCTTTAATCAGGCTCCTTGTGTTTAGAGCCCACCCCCCTGACATTCCAAGAAATGATCTTCATTGGCTAAGCACACTTCCCCGATTACCCTGGCGTCTTGGAGTTGACATAAAAGCGGAGATGAAACCCGAACTTGCTTGTATCCATTGTAACTCTCGACTGCCTGAAATCTTGACTAACTGCTTTGAGGAGGGACGGCTCATCCCAATGGGTCTGCCTCGATTTTCTATGCATTGAAATAGGGCAATGTAATCCTCCAGCCTATCCCCAAAAGACAGACCCAGGGATCTTCCCACCCTACCGATAGCTTCTCTGATCCATCGTTTCTTTTGAATTTTGGCCAACAAATATACTCTGTTTGTATTAGATGGTTGAAGATCGGTCTGGGAATCAACTATCATTTGCAAGGGTTCGGCCATAAGGATATGAGAGGGGTCGTTTTCTTGAAACAGAGTGATCGGGCCCATCTCCAAGGCGTCGACAGTAGGCAAAGAGCCAGAATGAAATGAAGACCGCAATTGGAGATCAGACTTACTACAGTCAGTCAGGAGATGGCCGATTGATTCAGCGTCATTGGACCAAAGGTTGGAGCGAGGCGAAGAGATGGGAAGAAAGGAAGGAGTGCAATCTAAGGGTCCAGAGGCAGGTAAGGGCGGATCAATGAGAAAGCCTTCCATCGGGTCCAGGTCCGGATGGGATCCACTACGCGTAAGACGCAAAGTGGGAGAAGAGC
Source organism: Magnolia sinica (assembly GCF_029962835.1). Lineage (NCBI taxonomy): Eukaryota > Viridiplantae > Streptophyta > Magnoliopsida > Magnoliales > Magnoliaceae > Magnolia > Magnolia sinica. The sequence goes on from NC_080580.1 coordinate 90,146,395, forward strand.
CCGGATATTCTGCCATTTTTCCCGCCCCAAGACTCAAATGTCGATCAAGACCATCCACGTGTTCCTCTATCAGCCCTTTACTTATCGAACACAAGGCCGTCCCACTCGCTTTTAGATCCACACGTCCCACATTATGTGTCTCGGTATGGGAAGCCGACAGGTCTTTATGAGAACCTGACTCAGGGCGGTGGAGTAACTGGGTAAAAGGCGGGCGCTGCAAGTTAATCAAAAGGGTCCCTGATTTATCTCCCGAATAATCAGGAGGCGAGATTACCTTCATACACATGGAGTCAGCACGATCGCCACACGGCTTTCCTTCAGCGGAATTGGAGAGATCTCGCGACGGACCGGGAGGCGAGGGAGCTGGAGGATGTTGCCCGAACGTTTGGATTGCTCCACGTGTCGTTGGAGGGAGTTGTCAGAGCAGTTGACAAGCTCCCGAATAGGTACTCCGCTAGAGCTTGGAGTATGTACACTTGCGGCCGAGACTGGTAGACGGATCGTCGTCTGCTCCAGTGAGATATCTTCTCTGATACACCATAGATCACCCCATCGAGGGAGCGGATCTTCATTTGCTTCCATGATGACCGAAAAATCAAAGCAAAGATCGTCAACGGTCACTTTCATCGTCGGAGGCAGAGGAGATCATTTCCTTCTTCTTACCCTAACTCTGATCAGACCAATCTTTTCACCTAACTTCGTCTTCTCATCCAACTCAAGGTATGAACCAAGATAAGCAGCAACGAAGATAAAAAATTCATTGAACCAGAGCTCAAGGGGAATACCCCAAACTTGAATCCATACATTTTCCATACCGAAAATGGAAAAATCGTCCCACCGTGTGACTCTAGCCATAGGCCCGCCAGAGTGAAGATGACCAACCATCATCAACATTTTCGAATTTATCCCTGGACAAACCTTAATCCACAGTTCATTATATCCCATCGGCTTAATGATGTAATTCCCTGGACGAAACCCTGTAGTTTTTGAGATCTAGTCCTTCACCTGAGATATTGACGCACCCTCTTTACACTGAATGACCATCGACTCCTTTAGATCTTGCTTCGCCCTTCTAAAATGCACCAAATCGACAGATATTGGGACTCCCATCTTCAAGCCGAAGGGATCAGTCATGGCATGGAAATCTGAGGGAACATCAGGCGAGTCTTGTGGGGGTGGAGGCGGAGGAGGAGAAGGTAGGGGTTGATGATGTAGGGTTAGGATCTCCTTAAAGGACGGAGCTGGCCCCTGTAGAGTGGCTGGAAAAGAGGGAGGTGGAGGAGGCGGTGTAGGATAGCGGGTAGGGCCAATTTGGGATGATAAACCTTAGTGGGTTGAGGTTTCAGAGGGATAGTGTGGTTAGGCCCGAATCGAGCCCTCTGAACGAGGAGGGGGCAACCCGCGAATTTGACGCCATGGAGCATTGTCTAATTCGATCTCGGAAGACATGCGAACCAGGGCGAAGCCTCTGAATATCCCCGTTTCCCGATCTCTTGGCATGACCACGTCCATTACCGCGCCAGCACGTCTAAATATTCTTTCAATATTGAGAGGATACCAGCCTTTCGGAAAACCTTTCATGAACAAGGTTGGGTATGAAGCCCTCTTTCTGGCCTCCGACGCCATGGACATTGGCTTCCGACGCCTAACCTCATGCCATTCTTTTTCGTGCAGATCTGCATCTGCTTCTTCGGCCAACGCTATGTCTCTGTTTCGCTCATCTGATCCGTTACCCTTAGTTTTCCTGGATTCATCAAACGATGAATCTCCCCAGCGTCGAGTGGACCCCTCGTTTACCCGCGTCATGTTCACTTCGTTGTCGTCGGCGGCAACAGCGATGTCGGCGTCATGTTCACTTTGTTCATCACTGCAATTGGAAGTAAATCAGGGTATTCACCATATGCAATACCACTCTCATAGCTCCACTTCCATATGCAATACCACGTCGTCGGCGTCATGTTCACTTTGTTCAGTAATTTATTCCCTTATCATTGCGAATTAGTTTGGCAAAAGCGATTGTGCCACACTGACTGAAATGTTCTCGCAGTTCATCATCACCACCGTCATCATCTATGTTCTTTACATAGACATTTGAGCCCTTATATTTGAGCATCTGCTCATTGCGCTTTTCCTCAAATTGACGACGGAGAATTTGCTCCCGCAGAAGTGATGAAATTTTTACTAGGGATGAAATAGCAAATTACAACCAAGGAATAGAATCTCCAATCAAAAGCAGTTGAGGATGAGATTCCATCGTCTAAATTGATGGACGAACTATCGTGGGATTGAACTTACAAGCCATACTATGGAACTTTGAGAAAGAGTAATTGAGCAAGGACTTAGATATGAGACGAACATATCGGAAATTCATTTTGGTTTCATGCCAAAGCGGTCTACCAGCACACAAGAAAAAAACATCAAAAGGTAGAAAAGGGCAGAGAAAATTGAACCGTAACGGCCGTTACGGGCCATAACGGCCGTTACGGACCCGTAACGGCTGTTACGGGCCCTGAAAAAAAAAACAAAAAACAAAAAACAAAAAAAAAAAAAAACCTACCTTTTTTTCCTTTCTTTTTTTCTTCTTCTTCTCTTTCTTCTTCTTCTTCTTCTTCTTCTTCTTCTCCTCCTCGAGCAGCTGCGGCTGCGCCCTGCACCGCTTCTTCCTCCTCTTCTTCTTCTTCTTCTTCTTCTCTCTCTCTCTCTCTCTCTCTCTCTCTCTCTCAATCTCTTCTTTCCCCCTTTCCCTCTTTTTTTCTTTTCTCTCTTCTTTCCCTCTTTTTTTTCTTTTCGTTTCCCTCTCTCTCCAATTTTTTTTTTTTTTGTTTGCAGCAGCTAGCTGCTGCCTGCTGTAGGTACGTGTCACGCAAAGACAAGCGCTGACACTCCTCGAGCTCCGAGTTGTACGAACGGTTCAAAGGAGATCAAAGTTATATGGCCCCACAGTGATGTATTTATTACATCTACACCGTTCATCTATTTTCAAAGATCATTTTAGATCACCACCTAAAAAATGAATTATATCCAGAGATCATCTGGACCACACCAAAAATAGCAACAGAGATAATGATTTTCAGGTTAAATATTCGTAGTGCGCACGGTAACGTTTATTTTCCATGCACGGTAACGTTTATTTTCCATCCAATCGGACTCGAGTGGGCCCCACTATGATGTATATATTTTATCCATATCGTCCATCCATTTTGCCACGTCATTTTAGGTCAGGATTCAAAAAATTAGTAATATCCAAATCTCAGGTGGACCACACCATAGGAAATAGTGGTTATAGAATGCTCACCATTAAAAATTTCTTAAAGTCCACTGTAATGTTTATTTTCAATCTAACTTGTTACTTGGGTCACATTGACGTGGATGAAGGGAAAACACACATGTCAGCTTGATCTAAAACTTTTCTAGCCCCCAATAAATTTTTAACGGTGATCGTTTAATTATTGTTGTTTTTTATGGTGCAATCCATCTTAGCTTTGGATGTGCCTCATTTTTGGGCTCATGCCCTAAAATTATTTGGCAAAATGGATGGACGGTATGGATATAACACATTCATCACGGGTGAGGCCCAAAAAACTTTGACACGTGTGCTGCACTTTACATCCGAGTCTCTCTTAATTCAAGCCTTAAAAAATTGTACACGAGATATATATTAACTTAAAATTTGACAATTAAATTATGGACTGCAATTGCTAACTCACAATGCCAAAATCAAATTATTTGAATAGTTTTAATTGTTAATTTGTGAACTTTTATTTTTTAAAATAGGGCCTTTTGATTTATTTTTTATTTTTTATGATTCACTATCCAATAAATGTCCACCAATTTATAAGTGGGATAATGACAATAAATGACATGAATTTGAGGCTGATTTGGAGAATAGATTGGTCCTCCAAGTCAGCCCCAAATTGGCAACGCCATCTACCTGAATTTAATTTCATTTTTTTTAAAGAACTATGGGAGAAATGATATCAAGTTGTTAAGTATATAAATTACATATTTAAAAAATTAAATATATGAATTTTGTAGTTAAATTCAAGTTACCTGGTTAAAAAATTAATTAGACAGTCCGATACAACTTCTCACCAAAGAGTGGACCATTACACCACCATAAACATGTTCCAATTTATAAATGAATGCATATTTGGAATGCTTAAAATATTCGGATTTAACGAACTATCGTGGGATTGAACTTACAAGCCATACTATGGAACTTTGAGAAAGAGTAATTGAGCAAGGACTCAGATATGAGACGAACGTATCGGAAATTCATTTTGGTTTCATGCCAAAGTGGTCTACCAGCACACAAGAAAAAAACATCAAAAGGTAGAAAAGGACAAAGAAAATTGAAAATTCTATGTAATTGTGGAAGCAAGAAACTATTTTCCTACTTAGACAGTTGATGGAGAAATATAGGGAGAAGAGCTCCACATGGTCTTTATTGACTTATAGAAAGCTAGGGTCCCTAGAGGATGGTCATATCCACATGGTGTGTTTGAGATGCAAAGTAATAGCAGATGGTCATAAAAGCCTACAGTTTCTGAGAGGCTCCTTGAAGGAAGGGAACATGCCAAAGTAGGTTTGACCAATTGGACCGACATTTAGACCGAACCACCCACAAAAATAGGTTGAGATTCAGTCCAGGATTTTAAAACATCTCTATCACCTTCAAACTAGGAGTGGACTTGTCCTCAATATTTTATCACTCCTTCCAAATGCTCCACAAAATAAAAAGAGCAATTGCTCCCACATTTTAAATTGAAATTCGAATGCCATTTAAAGATGCATTAAAAGCTCTGTGTTTGTCTGCTTTGCAAGACAACCAGTGAAGAAAGTCTCTTCAACACATGCAAGAATCTGTCCTACTCATCTCACACCTATCTTCTAACACATCTTTGAACAAAAATACCTATGCGAATGATCGGTAAAATTTATGAACATGTGAAAAAGCACATAAGATAACAATTTCTATATATATATCTCTAAAAAAAAGCACATAAGATAACAGAGAAATTTTACAGTTCTATTGAATTTCACATATCGCTACATCCATTCCTATCAAATCAACCCAGTTATACATAGACAGACAGACAGACAGATAGGATTTTGCTAATGTCCTCACCTTCATGGGGACATTAGCAATGTCGCCGAAGCTTTAAAATGGCACATGGGCTGAACTATCGTCGAACTAAACCGTTCATTCACTCATACAACTAGGAGCAACCCACAGCGCAAAAATCACACCAACCAGATTATCCTAAGCATCAAATCAATAGCATGGAAAAGGAACAGTCAAGATTAAGCACATAAACAAAATACGTCCAATTATCATCTTGAAACATCTACTAAATAGATCCCACTTGGTACAGTATATGATTCCAAAGGAGAAATTTCGTTTTATGATTCTATCCACATGATTTATGGTTTATAAACAACAAGTGGTTGTAACAAATTGGCCCCAATTAGAAGGGTTAGGATTTAGAAGGGTTAGGATCATCTGATCGAGATGCTTTTGCACCATGGCTTGCTCTCAACGGTAGTATTGAATGAACCGTCCCAATCAATGATTGAACATCCCACATGTAATTCAAAAGGTTCGGGGAGGTTGCTAACAACCCCACGAAGGTGTAGACGTTGGCAACACCCACGCACACGCGCGCGCGCACACACACACGTATTCTCTTTCAACCCTAAAATAAAGATGCATATATTAGCTCTATCATCATGTTAATTACAGGACTCAATACAATGATCATGACCCTTCTTTTTCAACTCTTCGCAGTAGCAAATCACTAGCCAGCTAGAGGGTCACTCAAGTAGGCAGCCAACCATGGAACTTTCACCAAGCAATCATGAGAGCTTCCATTTAAACATGATTCATAAAGCCGGCCCCAAATGGTAGGGCAAGGCTATGACTGATGATGATGATGATGATGAATAAACACCAGACTATGTATGCATGGGTCATGTAGCAACAGTCTTGGCACATACTAAGCACACAAGTAGGTAAACATATGAGCCACGATTAGGAGGGCCTGCCTAGCAGATGCCTGAAGCAAAAAACAGCAAGTCCACATATAACGTAGGTCATGTGCACATTGAATGTGGGCTGTTGGCCATCTTTTAAAAACCATATTTTTTTACCTACGAGTGTCCTACCCATTGGATTGAACATGGATTGCCAGCAATTTGTTCTAAACCATCTATTGTTTTCATACGCGTGGCCCCTGCCGAGTTGATCAGCCTGATTTTATACCAGGTCATTTACGCAGTAGCACCCAGCTGATGCACAACTTGCATTTTCCACACCACCTACCAGGAGGCCACATTTAGAGTGTCAAGAAGCGTGTAATGCAATTAGATTAGGGAAGAAACTAAATTGCAATGAAGTTCAGTGTACCAGATTGAAAGTTCAAATCGCACAAGAGAAAAGATGCAATGACTCTGAGCAAGCTCGATAGTCCTCCAGCCCACCCACCCCCCAATCTTCAATGATTTATTCGAACTAGTTCGGTACCTTGGGTATCTAGATAGGTCGCTCTTTCATGCTCGTCTTTATGATATCCGAGATAAATTGTAAAGTCTTCCACACTGCAAATGGGGCTGATCTTCATTTCAGGCAGAAGCTCGATCAAGTATTCATTATCACCTAGCTTCTTTAAAATACCACAAGGACCCGCCTTTCTGGAGTGGAGGTTGGTGTAAGAGCCTGTTGGAAACCTCTCGAGTTTGACCCACATCATCACCCTGCCCCTTTCTTGGAATTGTGCAAAACGCCATTGAACATCTTAATGCACCTTGTAATTTTCATTACTAAGGATGATTTTCCGTCTGACTTCCTCATGTACTTCCTTAATATGTTGGTTAAAAGCTTCGGCATCATGGCTCGATCAAGTCGCAATAGGAAGTGCGACTAAATCGATAGATTGTTGAGGTCGCATACTACATGCAATTTCGAAAAAAGTGTCACGTAGTGTGGTTCACAGAACTGTTATAGGCAAACTCAGCTTGTGATAACACGATGTCCTATGAACGGTTATGATCACCAAGTAAACATCAAAGCAGATTTCCAAGATCGTGGTTGATGACCTTAGTCCGTCCATTCGTTTGCAGATGATAGGCACTAGAGAATTTTAAATAGTTCCCATCTTCGACCATAAAGTTTCCCAGAAGTTACTCATAAACTTAAAATCACAATCAGATACAATTGTCTTGGGAACACCATATAGACCAATCACTTCTTTGAAGAACATTAGTGATGTGTAGAGCATCTGATGTCTTCTTAAAATGGATGATATGGGCATCTTAGAAAACCTGTCAACCACAACATAACTCCATGCCGATGTCTTCCCAAGGAGCATCTAGCACAAGCAGTAGAGTATAAAGATCAGTATTCTAGTTGTTACATTTGCCTAGCTGACACACTAGATACTGTTGACTGCCAATTCCAGCATCTTTCTTCAAACTGGTCAATAAAAAGGTCCCCAACCAAGGCTATTGTTTTGTCAATTCCAAAGTGACCACCAAGGCCACTGAACGAAACTCTAGTATGACAAGCTCTTGCAAGGAGCTTTTAGGAAAATACAACCTTCTATCATAGAATAAATACCCAGTGCACTAGCTATATCATGGGTACTAAGTGCCTAAGCTGGCAGAGAATTGAAGATACCTTCCTAAAATCAGAATCTGCTGCATTCTCTCTTTTAACTTCCTCGAACCCAACAACAGAGCCTGATAAGGTAGACAATAGACGTAATTTTAGGCTGAGGGTATCTGCTATCTTATTTTCTACGTCGGCCTAGTGCTTCGGGTTAAATGTGAACTCATGAAATCCATTTAACATGCCACGCATTCAATTTTTTCTAAGAATTCAAAGAACACAACACATCGTGGTCATACACAACACAAACTCCCAATAAATGAGGCAATAATACCAATGTTTTAAGGCATGTACAGCAACATAAAACTCCATGTCACAGGTAGAATACTTCTTTCACGCCTCATTGAGTTTTTCGATAAAGAAGGCTACCGGATGTCCTTCCTGACCGAGGACAGCTCCTTTGACTGTGGGATGCATCACAGGCAACCATGAATACCTTCTTAAAATTAGGAAGCTTGAGAACTAGACCTTCCTTCACTTTTTGCTTGATTTCTTAAAATGCCTTTTTTATTGCTTTGTTACACTCAAATGGACTAGCCCTCATACATAGTAATAGGTGTCATGATGGAAGTAAACTTCTGAATAAACCTTCAATAAAACATCGCTAGCCTGTGAAAGCTGCGAACCTCGATAATATTTATGGGAGTAGACTAGTTGACAATAGCCCTTATCTTTTCAAGATCAGTGCTCAAGCCTTCTACTGAAAAAACGACACCAAAAATACCACATTGGAACTCATGAAGGTACACTTCTTCAAATTGACATATAGTTTCTCATGACGTGATACTCTCATCACCTAACAAAGACGGATCAAATGATTGTCTTGTGAACGGCTATAAATGAGGATGTCATCCAACTACATAATGAAGAACTTGCCTATAAATGGCTGAAGAATTTGTACCATCACCCGCATTAACATACTAAGTGTGTTTGTCAAGCGAGAGGAGTGACCAGTCACTCGTATAATCCATTGTTTCAAATTGTTTCAAAAGAGGTTTTCCATTTACCCACATGACGAATTCTTATCTAGTGACACCTACTTTGCAAATTGATCTTCGAAATGATTACAGCATTCACCATCATGTTCAGCATGTCATCTAGGCATGAAATTGGAAAATGGTACTCTATACTGTTATCTTGTTAATGGCCCGGTTGTCAACAAACTCAACACACATTCGCCAACTATCATCGTTCTTTTGGCGTCAACAATGCTGGCATGGCACACGAGTTGAAGCTATCATGAATAGAACCATTAGCTAGCAATTCTTCCACCTGTCGACAAAGGTTTATATGCTATGTCGGGTTCACTCGGTATGTTGGGAGATTTGGTGATAGCACTCCGGGTACCAATCGTGTGTTGAATGTCATGCATGGGTGAAAGCTCACAGGGTAGTTCATTAGGGATCAAATCCTAAAATTTGGACAAAATTCGGGTGGTTGGACAGAAAATTCACCAGTTGGATCGATCTTGGATTCACTTCCTACCAGAGCATGCATGATCCCTGTTGTCGACTTTCCTTCACAAATCAAGCCATACTCAACACTGGAAACCAGCTAGGCCTTTCCGAGTTCATTGTCTCCCATAGGGTTGAGAGTGGCGTGCTTTCCTTTGTACATAAAACTGCACATGTTCTTGCAACCCTTGTAAGTCACATTTCTTACATATATCCACGGGCGGCCCAATGATATGTGTTTTTCATTAGAATAATATCATGCCAAAGTGATTCTTTGTAATGACCCAAAGATAAGTTCACTAAGTACTGGTTGGTCACAAGGATGAACATGTCATCCAACCATGCAATCTTGTATGGCTTGGGATGCTTTCGAGTCTTCGGCTTCAACTTGCCCACCATGCTTTCCAAGGCCACGTTCATGCTACTGCCTTCGTCAATAATAGCCTTGATAGCCTTTCGACTACACGAAACTCGTGTATGGAATATATTAGTTCTCAACCAGTCTTCTTGGGCATCCTCTTTTGGTGTTGTTGAATCCTCCTAAACACCAACAATAACTTATTTTACTTAAGGCCATCTATGTCTTCCTCTGGTTCTTGATCGTCACCTTCTAGATCACTACCATGTCCCTCTCCACTTGGTCTTCAAAGTTCTCTTTATACCATTTGCCCTCTTGTCCCTCGCAAAAATGGATGTTACGAGAGGGATGCTCCGTTGTATAATGCCCACAACCAGCACACTTGAAACGAGTGTTGATCAACCTCCCCTAAGTAGCCATAATAGACTTTCCCTTTTTTTAAAGATGCAGAATTTATCAAGGACAAAAGGTAAAAAGGAGAAAACAACAACAAAAGAAAACAAGGAAAAAAGGAGAACAAACCCAACCCCAAATACAAGGGAAAGCCCAAACTCTGAGACTAAACGAGCAACCAGTCAGATAAGAATACAAAGGAAACCCAACCCAACAAAAGAGAAGGAATTGGATTAATCTGCCATCCAATTCCTGGGCTTAACCCTGCTAGCAATCCTAGAAGAAGGGGATCTCAGATTCCCAAAACAACGATTATTCCTCTCGGCCCAAATAAACCAGAGGACCATAAGCATCAATCTCCTGGATCTCAAACTTCTCTTTCTCCCTTGATCTCCCCCATGCCAAGAACAAAATAGGCCTTCAATGAGATGGGCATCAAACAAGCAATATTGAAAGAGAACAAAATATTTCTCTTGACTTCAGAGGCAAAGAGGAAGTGAATAAATAAGTGGTCCATTGATTCCACATCTCGAGGGCATAGGCGGCAGGCATTAGGAAGAACACGAGCCCTTTTGAGAAGATTATCAATTGCCAAAATCTTGTTCCTACCATTGAGCCACGCGAAGGCAATGACTTTCGAAGGAGCGCCATAAGAGCAAACAAGCCCGATGTGACTAACCTGAAGGCTGCAACTGAGATGAAAAGCCGAAAATTAGAAGATTGAGAGAATTCACATAGAAATTTCTGGATTTATCAAGACTCCAAACCATTGAGTCTGAAACACCTAATGAAGGTTGGAAACCCTGTAGACATCCTAGAAGATAGACCATACCTCAATCTCCTCTTCAGTCAAATTGTGCCAACAAGGGAGGACCCACACACCCCTTTCCCTCAAAGACAGAGCAACTAGCAATAGAGATATCAGAGATGGGGGGAAGTGACGCTAGACTCGAAAACTCCGAATGAAGGGGACTCCCCGCGCCGGACATCATCCCAGAATCTAACCCGAAGACCATCTCCACAGCAAAACTCACTCCAACGAAAACTTTAGGGGCAACAATCGCGACTGCATTCCAAATGAGGGAAGCACAGTACAAGGAAGAAGTGTTGATCCACCAGCTCAAGGTAGAAGAACGTATTTGTTGACGATAATTAACTTCCACAGACTCTTCAAATTTGAATCTTCAAACCCATTGCCCAACAAGGCCAAGTTAACCTCATCCAAATGCTTAATACTAGCACTAGCAACAAAAAAGGCTAGCAAACCTCCTTCCACGTAAGAAGGTGAAATTTACTCGAGGAGGCCCCACCCTGCCAAAGGAATTCCCTTCTGAGCTTGTCAATTCTATCGATCATAGATTTAGGACAACGGAATAAAGACATACAATACAGGGTAAGGTGGTACAGGTAAGACTTGATAAGCGTTAACCTGGCCCCGATAGAAAGAAGCTTACTCTTCCAAGGCGAGAGCTTCATTTCCAAATTTTCAATCATCTTTATACCAAAAGTGTGTCGCAGGCTTACCAATGCAGAAGGGAAGACTGAGATATGTAGAGGGGAGGGACCCAACTCAACAACCAAAAATAGATGCTAGCCTAGATGTCTCCAACGGGGGCAAATGGAAACAAAGTAACTCACTTTTGTCCAAATTGACACAAACCCAAAACAACCTTGAAGCACTTATTCCTAAGGTAATCAACCATTGAACTATCAACTTTGCAAAAAATAAGGGTATCATCCGCAAGTTGATGATGGTTGACCCTATGGGGGATATTAGGAACGAGAAAGCCCTAGAACAGACCCACCGACTAACCTTTAGACAACATATAACTCAAACCTTCGAAAATGACAGGGAACAAAAAGGGAGAGAGGGGGTCCCCTTGCCTGAGACCCCTTGAGGCTTTGAAGAAGCAAAAGGGGAATCTATTGATGAGAATACAGAACTTGGCAGAGAAGACACGAGCCTTTATCCAACTCCTCCACCTACCATCGCATTCAACTTTGCCTAGCATGTAGTCCAGAAATCACAAGTTAATGTGATTAAATGCTTTTTCTAAGTCCAACTTACATAAAATTCCTTGCGAGCTTGGCTAAGATTTCATGGGGGTTCTCAAATCTCAATTAAACTGATGGGCCTAAAGTCCTTAAGATTGACAACACTTTCAACCTTCGGGATGAGGTCAATAAAGAAGCAACCAAGCTCAGACAAAAATCAGCCAGAATCAATGAAATCATAAATAAAAACTAGCAAATCCAATTTAACCAAGTCCTAGAAAATCTAGAAAAAAGCCAAAAGGGCATCCGTTTGGGCCCAAGGCCTAATCCTTGGTGTGACTGTCTACAGCAGCCCTGACTTTCTCTTCCCAAGGGAGCGATTTGAGAGAATTATCCTCCTTCAGGGAGATGGGATTAAAGCCCAAGTTATCAAGAGTAGGCCTCACACAGTCCTCTCTGGTCAACAGGTTCGAGAAGAAATTGATAAAGACGGTTCTAAACAAACTTTCCCTTTGTGTTAACATTTTAGGAAAGAGGATTAGAGGTGAAGTGCTTGCCAATTTTGTAATCCCGAAAAAATTACCGCGGGGTGCAACTGGTTGCATATGTGTTGTGGAGCCGCTGGCAGTTGCGCAGTGGATGTATAGCCCCCCTACTAGAGGGCTACTACATCTTGTCACCAACTTCTACTCCACTTTCCAGGCCATCTGGTACACTTAGCCCACATTGTTGAACAACCACTGGTTCTCTTTGAATGTCAAATTGTAGTCCACTGCAATAATGCACCACTTGTTGCTTTCACATCTCTGTTAGGCGGCAACGAATCACCAATTCACATAACGTTGTGTGTATACCTCCACTGTCAGATTGTCTTGCCACAATGTGCGAAGCTCCTTGAAGAAAGTCATTTCATAATCCAGCAACAGAAACCTCTGCTTCATCTCGCCTTAACTTCCTCCCAAATCCATACCGTTGCAAGTCTTTTTCGGCAGCATACTGCCAATCTTGCACTGCGCCCTTAAGTTTCAAGGCAACAAAATGTACCTGGCCTGTTTCTTCCATTTCATACCAATGGAAATACTACTCTATTGAATTTAACATGTCATTGAAAACTTGGATCCAGACTATCATCATAATCCGAAATCTCAATCTTGACACGCTTGATGGGATCTACAGCGTGAACATTCTACCCACCTTCAAGATAATTTGGATAATCCTGTCTGGGGTTGTTCGTTCCTCTTGCTCCCTACTACAGGCAAATATTATTGAATCTTATAGCTCGGGTCAAACTCCTCATGGAAATCACGATTTTGGCCAAGATGCCTTAGGTCAACATTCCTGGATTTCAAGTCTCCCAAAAGGTCATCCATAGATGTTTGACAGTCAGGATTTATCATTTTCTTGCTTCTTCAAGAACAGTAACCCATCTTTCCAGAGTATATACTTCGATCGTTAAATGAGCCTTCATATCATCAAAACCTTTCGTGATCAAATCAATCATTTGCTGCAATATCAACAGTCCCATCCTAAAGTTCTCTACGCGAAATATACAAGAATGGCTTTGGGTGGTTTTTCTTCTTCTTTTTTTCTTTTTAAGGGAAAGGAAGAAAAGGAAATGGTTTGGTTTTAATGGTTTCTTTCTTTTCTTTTCTTTTCTTCTTCTTCTTCTTCTTCTTCTTCTTCTTCTTTTTTTTTTTTTTTTGAATGGGGAAGGTTTTGGTAGGGTTGAGCTATATATATATATATATATATATATATAGGGAAAAGGTACTATGCGCTCGAGCTGATGGGAACGTCCCATGAGGTCGAGCTGTGTGGGCCACACAGTGATGCGTTTCGAACATCTACCCCATCAGTCAGATGCACCATTCCATCGTGGGCCTAGGTCTCAAAAATCAAGTCAATCCGTGACTTGTGTGGGCCACACCACATACAGAAGTGGGGAGGGGCCGTGCACCATTAAAACATTCATAATCATTTTTTGGGCCCACCGAGATGTGGTTTGCAAATCCAGCCCATCCATTATGTGTGTCCCACTTGGATGAGGGTTCAGACCAAGTTTCAGCAGCATTCAAAACTTAGGTGGGCCCCACCAAGTGCTTTTATATGTTTTTGGCATGTCTTCACATGATTTTAGATGGTATGGCCCACCTGATCCGTATACGGCTGATTTTTGGGATATCCCATAATTTAAAGGGGACCCATCAAATGCACGGTGTTGATGGTCGACACGCATCACGGTGGGGCCCACACAGCTCGACCTCATGGGAGCTTATCGTGAGCTCGAGCGCATAGTACCTTTTCCCATATATATATACTTATATATATATATATATAAGGTTGGGTGTATATATTACGGTTGTTTACTAACTGAACAACGGGAAGGTTTTAGTACTATTTGGGATAGAAAATAGAGTAATGGCTTGGGTGAGATGGAGGTTGTATGCGATCTGTAGTGAAAGGCTGGCTAGTTTATAGAATTGAGGGTAGTTTGGGTTGAATATAGGGACAAATTTTGTGGAATGAAGATGGGGAAGAGGAGAAAAGAATCTCGTATGAGCAGAACTTGATCTAATAATGAAAGTAATGCAACTAGATCAAGAAAGAAACAATTGCAATGAAGTTCAAGTTCGAATCGCATAAGAGAAAAAATGTAATGATTGTGAGAAAGCTCAACAACTCTCTAGTCTTATACTAGAGATCACCACTCCCCAATCAACAAACTACCATAGAGAAATAAAAGAACTTGCTCAAAGAAAATGCCATTCAACCATCTTATTCCATCAAGCCTATGTCTTATTTATAATGAATGTTTACAAGGTTTCCTCCTTGAGAAAAATCTCTAGCATAATCTAAGGAATCTAAAATAGATTGCTTGCCAGACAAGGTCTGTAAAATAAGAAAACCCTTAAACATGAAAATCTAATAATACTTATTTCCTAACATAAAGATATGAAAGAAATGAAATTAGAAACAAGCTAAAGAAAAGAAATTGTGCATACGTGTGGAGCGTGCACGCTTGGGATGTTGCGATATTGCATCAAGTGTGTATGCTTAGCAAAGCTCTCATACTTGATATTTACTCATTATGGTTTCCCAAGTATCATAAAAAACCGACTATCACCGTGTTCATGGAGTCAGATCATTTTCAAGCCTAAAAGATCAAACAATTGAAAAGAGAAGGGAGTTAAATCAACAACACTCACAGCGAAAGCAACAATGGCAGATGCCAATGCAAGAAAACCATACTTCGCCATGCCTTCTGAGAGCCCAACAAAGGTGCTCGCAATCCCAAACATAACTCTCCACAGTACAATACAAATACCAAGCCCTGCGGCACCCACCAGCACCAGAGAGTTCCTCTTCCAAAATGCCTCAATTTGTAGCCCGACCGCCTCACGATACCGCGAGAAGGTCGATTTAATGGCAGATAAGGGCTTGTCAGTGACCGTTTTCACGAAACCGCCATCAAATTTACCAGGATCTGGACTTTTAAATGGCAAGAACTTAGTCCCGGAGCTTCTAGAAGAGAATTCCCTTGACCCAATTCTGAAGCGTCTTGAATTCGAAAACCCAGAAGGAAAAACCCCAGAAGAGCAGTTTCTACGCTGATTTTCAGCAGGAGGACATGAAGGGTGTTTTGGGATGGAAATATGAGGAATGGGGGCATTTGTGGAAGTGGTTTTTGCTGAAATTCCATGGAGATGCCTTGAATTTGAACACCCAGATGAGGAAACCTCAGAACAAAAGTTCCTGAGGAGATTTCCAATGTGTGAAGTGTATGAATGGTGTTTTGGAGTGAAAATAGAACTAGGTAGAGGGGCATTTTGGGAAGTGAGTTTGTGGAAAGACGGCACGTTTGGATGGATTTCAGAGCTCAAATGCCTCGAATTTGAAGACCCAGAAGAGAAATTCCTGAGAGGAATTCCAAAGGAAGGAGGGTAAGAATGATGGCAATTTGGGGAGAAAATATGAGGGTGAGGGGCATTTTGGGAAGTGGGTTTTGATGGAATTCCATGGAAATACGCTCTGTAGAGATTTTGGATGACTGTTTTGGAGGATTTTGCCATTTTATGCAGATTCAAGAAAACTCAAGAGCAGGAAAGTTGCATTTCAGAGAATGGTAGAAATGTAAATACCTGGTCTTTCTTGGGTTCTTTGTTATACGTCGGTTTGGCAGACCCGAAGAAGAAATTCCAGCGCCTGTTGACGGCGCCTTTGGACGTGCCTTGGGGTAGGATCGGGGCGTTTCAGTTCTGCGCCCAGTGCTTACGTTAGAATTTTGTGACTCATTACTGATAACGTGCACCACCGCCAAAGCAGGCCTGTTTGCATCTCTACCCTGCTGCGATTTTGATTTTTGCGCCTAGCGCTCACGTTAGAATTTTATTGCGGACAACTGATAACGTGTACCGGTGGCACATGAGCTTGGGAGGACTCGTCACGGTACACTTGGCATACACGCTTGCTGATCTGAACCAACCAAATTCCTCGTTGTCATGGACCCAATGTATGACTGGCAGAACGATCCTGATCGTCCAAAATATGGCATGGATGGATGATTAAAAAATAGACGGTGGAATCAGATGTTTAAGATCATCTGACTAGTGCGATGTGCGGAATATGATCGATTAGCAATGGGCCCAATATTCGAATGGTCAGGATCAGCGGGACGTGAATTGTCAGTGGCCCATTGGAAGTTCCTGTGGTCGAAAGCTATGTGCGGCCCACAGAGATTGCAGTGAGAAATCCACTCCGTTCATCAGTTTCTCAGGCTCCCGGTAGGACAGAAATTCAAAAATCAAACGGATCCAAAACTCAGGTGGGACACACAACAGGAAAGATTGAGAATGAAAATGTCGACCGTTTAAACCTTTTTAGAACCGACCATGATGTTTATATTGCATCCAAACCGTTCATAAGGTTATTGCCACTGGGATAAGCTGAGGTATAAATATCTTAATCCAAAACTTCTGTGTTTCCACGTGGTTTTTAATAGTAAGTGTTTAATCACTACTGTTTCCTGTCGTGTGGCCAGTATGAGGTTCGGATCTGCTTAATTTTTAAATTTCTGTCCTATTTTGAGCTCGAGAAACTGATGGACGGAGTAGATTTCTCACGAAAATCTCCGTTGCGTCCACATGGTTTCCAATCACAAGGGGGTAAAGGCAATTCGCGTGGTGCGATAAATGAGCTGCCACAGTTGAAATGTAGGGTGGAGTAAGCGACTCGCCACATGATCACATGAATTCTCACGTATGGTAGTTGTGTGGAGCCCACCCATGCTGTCTACGTGGAATCCAAGTAGTGAATATTGGCACCTGGTGAGGCTCCTCGGTTTGGCTAGTGACCCCAACGTTACTATCTACCTCGTGTCAAACTGGTATGTGTTTTATCTTCGTATATTTTGCTAACTCATTTTAAATCATGAGCTAAAAAATGAGACGGATTCAAATCTCAGGTAGAATACACCATGTAAAACAGTATGAAATGAATGCTTACCGTTAAAAACCTTTTAAGTAATAAGAAAATTCTGAATTAAGATGATATTTGTGTTTTCCTAATCTTTGCCAGGCTGGATGGCAAATAAAAATTATAATGAGATGGGCAGGGGTTATGATGTAGTCCACCTGTGATTTAGAACCACCTCTTTTTTAAATCATGGCCTGAAATGAAATAGAAAAATGAATGGATGAACTGTATAAACCACATACATAATGGTGAGGATGTAAAGCTGACACAAGCTACTTGATTGGTGTCAAAGCTCTACGAGTCCTACCACAATGTATGTATTTTATCCATGCCATCCATCCATTTTTCCAACTCATTGTTGTTTTAAGGTGTGTGGATACAAAATACATACAGGGTGGGTCAACATTTCGGGGGGGCCTTTGGCCAGACAAAAAAATGAGGCTTTAATTTAGAAAAATGACATTGGTGTACCACTGTATCATTAGAAAATTAAATTTTAATCTAGAAAATTAACATTAGAATTAAATTTTGTGATAACTTAATTAACAATAAAGTAGGTAGTTGTGGTCCTAGGTTTTAGGAGAAGAATTTATTGATAATGATGCTATTATTTTGAAAAAAGACGATAGAGTTAGACTGTTATTATTGATAATGCTAGTTTTTAGAATTTGTTTTTTATTTTCAATTTTAAATTTGTAAATTAATTTTTAGATGTTCCTATTTTATAAGCCTTTCAATAAATTTTATTTCAAAAAAATTATACTTTTTTTCTTCTTTTTAATTTTAATTTTACTATAATATAAGACCTTCATAATTAAGAAATTTTAATTTTGTTATAATATAGGGCCTCCATAATTACGAGGCCTTAG
This sequence comes from Magnolia sinica, assembly GCF_029962835.1. Taxonomy (NCBI): domain Eukaryota; kingdom Viridiplantae; phylum Streptophyta; class Magnoliopsida; order Magnoliales; family Magnoliaceae; genus Magnolia; species Magnolia sinica. The sequence continues at coordinate 90,164,602 of NC_080580.1, forward strand.
GTGATTGGCTCACCTGCCTACCCCTTAGAGCCGCCCCTGAATACATACATCAAGGTGAGCCCTACAGTAAGGGCCACATCATCTTGGGTGAGTGTGGTGTCTCACCTAAGCTGCTCCTCTCTTTTCTTTGGTGCAGTCCTCTGAATATAAGTTGAGAGGGTGAAACATATGGAGGGTGGCATCACAATCCATTTTTTGAGGTGTATGATACTCGGGTTGAGTATATCCCCCATATGCAGGTACTCAGAAATTCAAAACATGGCATGTATTTATTCAAAACAAAACCAGCTAGACTGTGAAGCCCACTATGCCAAGACACAATCACAAGATCCGGTTGGCTGAACAATCCTAACCGTTATATGCTTGTGTGGATATATAAATGTTAGATTTTATTTATTTTTTTCATTCTCAATTGTCTAATAAGTTTCCATCAACCAATGGTCAATGTTAAAAAAAGATTTATTTTGGCTCGATCCAACTACACTGGTTACCGTAATTTGGACTGCTTAACTATCTGTAGAAATATACAACATATGTAATTTATAATTACTCTCCAAGGGTCTCATTTTTGGATACCACCAAATAAGTTGCTTTTTCCACCTACAACATTAGATAAGTAACTTATTTTAGATAAGTAAATTTAATTTATGATTAATTATAAGTTATATGTTTACTTAAAAATACTTAATTACTTCAGTTAATTTTTTTAGCTCTTTTACTTTTTATAATTTGTTAAAAAGAAGCATAAAAGAGATAAAAGAGATGAGAAACTGCTAATAAAATAGTTGTTTACCAAAAATACTTATTTTCTTAATAAGAAAAAACTAAGATAAGAAACTTGTGATGTAAATAACTTATATTAAGCAACTTACCATTCAAATTTAAAGGTAGTCCGTGTAGGTCTGTGATGTACGGACATGGTTTTGGCCAGTGATCCCATCACCTGGTGCCAAAGCTCTTTGGGCCCCGTACTAATATTGTAATATCCCGGAAAAATTTCGTACAAAGACTCGAGTACTACCTCAATCAGGATTCTCTTAAGACTCAATCCTTTAGAAGTTAAATGTTAGTTAACTAGCGCTAAACTCGATTACCTGAATGCACAAATATCAGCTTGATCCAAAACTTTCATGGCCTTCAAAAAGTTTTTGATGGTAAGCATTCAATCCCCAGCGTCTTCCGGTAATATAGTCCATCTTAGATTTGAATCCGTAAGAATTTTGGCTCATTTATGTGCTGGTAAAATGGTTGGATGGTGTGGATAAAATAAATACTTCGTGGTGGAGCCCACATAGCTTTTGACACTAGCTGGCTGGCCAGCAATCAAGTCTGTCATGCACCAAAGATTAAAGTTTGATTTGATATTTAAGCATTAGATTAGTACCCATTATTGGATGGCTAGATAAAATAAAATAAAAATCCAATGGTTATATTTCCCAAAACAAGTGTCCCTGAATCGCAGGTTAGGATTATTCGATCAATAGAATGTGACTTGAAAACAGTGGGGTGCACAATCTAGTAGGGGGTGTTAATGGGCCGGATCATAAGTTTGAATATGCCCGTGCGGATGGCCCGGCCCGAAACAGTGGAAATTCCGGGCTGAACCTACCCACACCCGGCCCGTTAACAGCCCTACAATCTACTTGGTTTATTATTTATTTATTTATTTTGAGTTGATACGTGCAAGGCATGCGATCTCTGAGTGCCTGCGCATCAAGCGTCACTCGCAGCCTGAGTATCATATAACGGATGCGGATTTCCTGCCAAAGCCTTTCGCAAGTTCCTGTGCTATAAACGAGGTGGGGCCCACTGTGATGTTTTTGAGAAATTCATTCCGTCCATTCGTTTTTTGAGATCATTTTAATAAGTTGGGCTAAAAATGAGCCTGATCCAATACTCAAGTGGGTCTCATTAAAGGAAAAGGTTGGTAGGGAAATTCCTACCGTTGAAAACTTCCTAAGGTCCACAGTTATGTTTACATGCCATCGGTACCGTTCTTAACGACACTCCTGCTTGGATGAATTGAAAACACAAATATTAGAGTGATTCAAAACTTTTTTGGCCCCACGAATATTTCAACTATGGACGTTCAATCCTCACGTTTTGGGCCCACTTTAATATTGGATCCGTCTCATTTTTTACTCCATATCATAGAATGATCTCAAAAAACATATGAGCGGGATGGATTTCTCACAAAAATCATAGTGGGCCTCACTTAAGTTTCCAGCACAGGAACTTCCGGGGAAAGGCTTTGCAGGATACCCGCGTCCTCGTGTAGCCCGTGGGTGGCGCGGATTGCCTGAGCGGACCGGGTGTTACGAGGATAAAACATAAAACGTGACCTGATGGAAACATCAGCTTATCCAAAACTCTTGTGCTTCCCAAGAAGTTTTAAATGGTGAATATTCAACTCTTACTATGTGGTCCACTCGAGATTTGGATCTGCTTTATTTTTGGACTAATGCCTTAAAATGAGCTGTGCAAATTGATGGACAGAGTGGATATAAAACACATAGAGGCCCCCACGATCAGAGACCATCCAAGGCCGACATCCTCTGGAAAAGCTCTTAGAGCTGGGCCTCACCGTGATGTATATGTTTCATGCATTCCATCCGTCCATTTTTACAGCTCATTTTAGGATATGAACCGAAAAATGAGATCCAAAATCTTAGGTGGACCACACCATTGGAATGGTGATTGAATGCCTATCATTAAAAACTTTTTAAAGACCATCATAATGCTTATTTGTCATCCAAATGATCGGCCACCTGAATGATGGGAAAACACAAATATCAACTTTATCATATAAGATTTGAATCCGACTTAGTTTTTAGAAGGATGAAAGTTGGGCGGGTTCAACCTGACCGACCCGACATTGGGTTGGACTCGGGCGAAATGTATCGGGTCCAATCTCAAGCTTGGGCTATACAAACACCAACCCGATAAAACTTGGGTTGGGCTCGAGTTGAGGTCTCGGGTTGCCCGACCTAACCTGAACCCGATCAATATATAAGCTACTTATAAATTATAATTGAGTGTGGATCGTTCGTGTCGAAGGCACACTAGTGATATTGGGTCTCATTTGTCTACGTCATTTCCAATGACTCGAGCTAATAAGATATGCTGGATTTCTCTCTCCCAACTAGATTGCGTGCTATGCTACATGACTTTTAAAGGAGTAGTTGTCCCATATTTTAAATTATTTTTTTAAAAGAAAAAATGAAATTCTTTATCATGAATAATCACATATATAATTAATAAAATCATAGATATAAAAATAAATCTTATATTGAAATATAAGAAACTAATATAATAACGAAAATATTAGCATACATACACCTGAACAACCTGACTGAGCTCGCATAGGTTGAGCTTGGGTTGATAATTCCCAACCCCAAGTTGAGTTGGGTTGAGTTAGGGTTGAGGTATAGGAACTTTGGGTCGAGTTTGGGTTGGGCACCAACCCAACTCAGCCCGCCGAACTTTCAACCCTAGTTTTTAGCTCACCCGATAGAATGAAGTGGAAAATTGGATAGACGGCGTGGATAAAACAAATGGAAGCGGATTGACTGGTGTACCTCGTACCACCGTTCTGACTAGTGTGTTGACATCACTCGGGTCCAAGTATGTGTTATATCCAAACCGTTCATCCATTTGGCGAGCTCATCATAGAAGGTAATAGTTGAATCCAAGCCTCAAAATTAACGAGGAATTGACGTCCAAAGTGAAAGCCTTTTAGGTCACATAAATGGAAAATAAACATTATAATGGACCTTAGGAATGTTTTATGAATATTTTAACAGTGTGAATCACTGTCCCGCTGTTATTTATGGTGTGATTCACTTGAGCCTTGTATATAACTCATTTCTGCGTTTATGATCTAAAATTATATGGCCAAATGAATGAACGGGGTAGATATAATAACTACATCACCGTGGGGCCATGTAACTTTGATCTACTTTGAACCGTTCGTACAACTCGGAGGTCGAGTAGTGTCATCGTCTTCGCACCACACGTACCCACACTATCCAGGTCGGTGGTGTGTCGTACACCAGCCAATCCGCTTCCAAAACAAATACACCATGGCCCACAGATCTTTACCAGCACCAACGTCAGAACTGGATGGGTAACTACGGAATCCGAGTCCGTAGGCAGTGGGGTCCACGTAGAGATTGCCACGCAGCGGCCCAGTCCCGAAAATACATGCTTCGTTTTCTTATATTAGAGAGAGAGAACGAACTGCTGCGAGGAAGATAGGTGGTGTCGACGTCCTCCACGACGACGACGATGATGGCTGTGGGCCTTGCGATGATGATGATGGTGGTGGTGTTGGCTGTGGACGGCTACGATACGAACGGCGTGTATGGGCCTTGCTCGGACGCGAAGATCCAGAGAAGGGACGGATTCACGTTGGGGCTGGCGTTTTCGAGTCGGGAATCGTTCTTCTTCAACCAGACTCAGCTCTCTCCCTGTGATCGACGGCTCGGCCTAGCCAGCAATGCCCAGTTCGCTCTCTTCCGTCCCAGAGTCGACGAGATCTCTCTCCTCACCCTCAACTCCACCGGCTCCGTTTTCTCCCCGGTACGCAACAATCTCAACCGTCCATACCTCTTTCATGGTTTTCAGACTCCGACTCGGTCGGATCCGTTACGGTTCAATACCACGACTCACCCGACTCGGGCGATTTTGACCGATTCAGGACCGGATGAGTCGGTCCGACTCCCCAAGTCTTTTATAACCGGACGCGGATTGCGTGGTGATCCTGCCATCACTGACCTCTGTGGTGGCAGGACTCTGTGGGGCCCACCGTGATGTATGTGTTTTATCCACATCGTCCATCCTTTTGTGCAACGGTTAGCATTCAATATCCACTCTTTCATGTGGTGTGGTCCACTTGAGCTTTGGATATGCTTCAATTCTGGGTTTCTCTAAAATGAGCTAGCAAAAAGGGTGGACGGTGTGGATAAAACACATACATCACACGGTGGGCCCCACAGAGGCCTGCCACCATGGAGGTTAGTGGTGGTATATAACCTACATTTTCATGCATTTGGGAGAGGTCCAATGATCGGATGGCTCGGATGATATCAAGGAATCCATAACAACTCAAATTTAAATTTAGACTAATTATTGGATAAGGGCATGGGAATGTAACACCTGCAAACGATCTGCGTAGCTGAAAGATGGGCCGCACCGTGGATGGGTTTTGCTGCAAAGAGCTTATGGGCAATCCTAGCTGGGTGATGAAAAATTGGATGGCCAAGATTACCTGATGGAATACAATTTTAGTCCATTTCACAGTGGGAGAACACCATACCACAAATTGTATTACTGGAAGATGCACCCGCCTATGCGAATGATTAACGGATTTGCTAACTGCTTAGCTCCCTTGCCCATGCGGCACACTTGCAACTCCTCAATGCTATTTGGGTCAGCCTAAATCCTAGTTGCACTACCAAGCAGTATTCGAAGTATCGGTATCGCTACAAGTTTAGTTGGCTAGGGATACAGAAACAATATCAATATAAATATCAACAACACATGATATTTCACCAAAAAATCATCAACAATTGGGAAGGAAATGAAAGATTGTAGTCTTAATATCTCACATGTTGCGATATCGATAATATCGACATATTATTAATGACAAATTGAACATTACATACAACCATGTGCCCATGAAAAAATTTTGAAATTTTTTTTTTCTAATAAACAAAATTTTGATGATATCAATTCATTTGCGATATTATTGAAATATCGTCGATACACTTATGATACAAGCATTACCTAGAATTTACATAGTTGAAAATATTGGTGATACATTGGTGATATTGATGCATTGACAATACAAGCGACACAAAATTTACACAGTTGAAAATATTAATGATATTGATACGTTGGCGATACTTAGCGATACATTGCTAATACCTGGAATTTCTAATACTACCAGCATTATCGGTATCGCTGAGCTGGAGATAAAGATAATATCGGAGATTATTCGAACACTGCTACCACGTACTTCACCCAAGGACTTAGTGGGAATGCAAGCAACCTCAAGAGAACCAAGAGTGACGACAAGCTTGGATTACACTATGAGAGAAGATTAAAACTCCAAGGAGTTGAGTTCTAAATTAGGACCCTTCCTCTAATAAGGATTAAGGACCTAGGAACTCTCTAGAAACTTCCATTTATAGTTAGGATGGTGCCATTGGCATTCATCCAATGGCCAAGAACACTCTACTAGAAGCACTCTAGACACTTCATCACTCTCCTATCTCCAAAACTCACCGGACAACTCCATAACCTTTTAGATATGTCTATACAATTCCACCATTGTCTAGACTACTCTGGAATCTTCCATATTTGTCTGTACTATGCTACAAGACTCTAGGCTCTTATAGATGTCTCTGCGCATTATGTGCAAACCTCATACGTACAAGATGAGCCAGAAATGGCTAAGTCCCATGCCCATGACAATTGCTTAAATGGAAACACTAGTAATTCAGGCTGTGCATTTTATGATGCAATTTCACTTTTACTGGCATGCTCTTTTATTCCCATGATGCCATTGAATTGGTCGTTTTACTGGAAAATGTGTGAATTTGATATTACATGCACCACTCTTTCATTTCAATCCAACCATTCTGTCTCATTGGGTTTGTTTGAAGTTCAATAGGAAGCATAGAGGAAAGCAGATGAATTCTCTCATTCCATGGAAGAAAAGTCGGTAGAGTTTTAGATTAATGGGACCAAAAGAAACTCCAATGAGTATTGCCCCAATGGTTCTTAACAATACCCTTAACAAGGGTCCTGCATGGTGATGCAGGACAATTAACCACTAGTTCTAAAAGCTCGAACTATGCCCTCGCGAGCCCGGTGTGAAAATGCCCTTGTATTAATTACCCCCGGTGAGGAGTCTTGAACACGAGATCTCCTACTCTAATACGAATTTGATGCAGGACAATTAACCACTTGCTCTAAAAGCTCGAACTGATAGAGCATGACGAATTAATCCCTTTATCTCATAGCCTAGATCCCACATCCATGGGTTATGGCTAAACCCCCTTTGTAGGCCCCAAATTCATGGGTTCCGCCCCCTCGTGGACCCCAAATCACGTGGGTTCCGCCTCACACGAGCCACCCGCCTCACACGGGTCGCCCACCTCGAGTGTGCCCCCGCATCCCACAGGTCACCCCACTTAGCCTGGTGTGAAAATGCCCCTGCATTACATGGGTTCACAAGGAACTCATTATCATCATCATCTTACCCTCATCCAAACTTATCGGGATCATCTACACGAATCATGTTCATGATAAAAGTTGTGACAATGGTTTTTGCTCCGGCTGCCAACCTCACGAAACCTTCCTTTATTCAGGCTTGGGACCAGCTATGAGAGAATAAAACTCCCATAGGTTTATAGGAACAAAACTCCCATAGGTATAAGCTAAAAGAATGTAGCTTATACCAACCTTTAGGTGAGCAACTTTACCTTAATGAGCATCCAAGCTGCACTTATTCCTTGCCCAGATTGATCTCGTAATTTGCTTGGAGATTCCTTTCATCTCGATATTAGCCCAAAATTTTCTCTGTGATTGTATGATTGTAGCCACCTTGCATGATTTTCTGCCGAATATCCTATTGTTTCTCTCCAATCCATGGCTTTTGCCTTTAAGGTGATAAAGGTGATGGTTTTATCCAAACTTCTCCAACTGAAGATGTTAGCTTTAAACGTAGGTGCTGAGTGTGAAAGGTTTGAAGATAAAGCCTGTTGAGTCTGGACTCATCCAAAATTGCATGAAAGGATGACCGAGTAGAAAATATCCCTTCTGCTTCCAAATACCAACTACTTATATGCACACCCGATTACAGAATGTAAACTTTATCAACTGCCGAGCTTCAAATTTGCTGCAAAAAAGCATATCTCCACCCCACTAGTCTTCCCAAAACCAGATCCTGTCCCAAACTGCCACTCTTTATCTAATGTGCTTACAATATAGCTTCTCTAAACTGAAGTCTGAAGGTATGGCTTTCCAAATGGCTAATCCCTTTCTATGTTCCGTATTTACCTACCTTATTGGCCTTATTACTATCCGTCCACGCTTTTAAGTTTACAAGCAGGATGCATTCTGACCGTAGATCAATCATACCTAAAAGGGACCCAAGAACGAAACCACTTTGTTTCTGGGGGTTGGATGTAAAACAACCATTTTGGGCATTTTTAAGAAAATCTTATGAGATTTAGAAACTGAATATTTGTATAGTTTCCTGTTTAGTAGACCGTAACGGTTGTTACGTAACAATAACAGTGGTGCCCATTACGCAGTACGGGTCCGTAATGCCCAATTTGAATAGAAAAGAAAAGGTCCATAATGGGCTGATATGGAGCTGATACATTTTTATCTATAAAAAAAAAAACAACTACTAGAGGGTCGTAACGTATGGCCAGCCTTATGGCCGTTACAATATGGGCCGTAACATTACCGTTGTTGAATACCTTGGAGAAAACCCTAAAATCAACCTCTTTGAATTATGTGCGTGAGTTTTCCATTTAAAAAAAAAAAAAAAATACATTCTTCTCTTCTTTCCTTCATCTCATCTACCCTACATCAAATTGTTATCAGAGCAAATTTTGCCCTTGTCAGCTTAGATTTTTGGTTCTTTCTTTCTTTGTTCCAAAAAACTTGTCATACCTTTGGCCCTAAACTGGGCCCAACCTGTCCAAAAAACAGCCCCACTGCTAAAAGTATGTTAACCCCAATGGGCACATAAAATGTATCCCTAACTTTTAGACCGCAGCCTATTAATCATTGTCATGATGGAAAGAAACAGATAATCTTATTATTTCTATCACTACCATTACCCGGACTCCCATACATGTTACATGTGTCATTACCCATGTCTGAATCTCTAATCCGTGTCTGGGTTTATATTGGTTATCACCATTATCTGTCCAATCATTACCCCTATCATCGTTATGAAAGTTCACCAACATCCACTTGATATTGTCTTGTAGAAAGAAGAGTGAGATGGCAATGAATGAGGCATTCAGGGAGTAAGGCATAAGAGAAATTCGTGAATTGACCGAAGCCTATGTAGATCACCTGTCTAAAGATCCAAATGATAACTTGTCTGGTGAAATCATCATCCTTAATGATAAGGTCCACCATCAGAATGTTTGAATCCATTAGCAAATATACAAATGGGTCAATTGAGAAGACTATGAATGAACCAGTGGAATGAGTGACAACTGAAGCAAAAAATCGATCGATGGCTACATTGGAATTAATGGAGATAAACAACTCATCAATCACATCAGTGAAGTCTAAGGAAACTATTCAAGTTAAAGAGGGACCAGCATCACTGTAACACAGATCAGACACAGGTCAAAGACTCATGACAAGAAGAATGGTGCAGAAAAGCAGGAAATCAGTTGCAACGAAGGAAGGGAGGCACTTTCAGCAATCCGACATCTACTGCAAGTTGCTTCATTATGGAGGACAAGATGGAAACTTTCATGGACAGCACAAATAGTTAGGGAGTGAATGCCGACACCTGAAACATGGAAAGCATGAAAACTAAAGAAGAGGTGGTGTTATCTACTGCATTGTGCAGCACAAGAAGTGCCAACCCAATGTGTATGCCTTCACCATTAACTTCTACCAAGGTTGAAGAAGTTTCGCCATGGAGGTGTGTCATGTCCAAAGACTGACACCAGCTTCAAACTTAAGGATGACTGAGAGGAGCCTAAGAGTGGACCCCGCTTTAATCATGCTAGCTGGATGTAAAACTGCCCCTGAGGGTATCTGGGCATTTTAGGGAATTTTTTAAGTTACAGGATTTAGAATCTATAAAATCGTTTTGTTTCTTGTTTGCCTGTCTTCTAGTGATTTTAGTATGTCATAAGTTAGTTTTAAAATGGTGAAAGTTTAGATTTGCAAGATCTCTTTGGGTCTCTGTCTTCCGAGGCCTTTATAAAGACCTTCAAGGCCATATTGTGGATCATGGACGAGAGTTGATGAATGTTGATTGGAATAAAACTAGGTGACATTTTGAATAAAATATTCTCTTATAAAGGAAGAAAACCTTAACGATCTATCTCTTTGAATTGTGTGGTTATTGCCAAATATCCATTCTTCTCCTTCTCTTTCCTTCTTTCTCATTGACCATATGTCAAAACATCCTTCCAAGCCACAAGATGGTACATGTAATCATCATGGTTTGACTAAAACCTTCCCTGATTTATCAATAATTTTACATGGGATTTGAACAATGACAGAAGCTATACCAGTATGTTAGTAAGAACTACCCTGGTCAGAGTTATCCTACTTTCAAACTAAAGAAATTTGCTTTTTCATGACACTAACTGCCACTCGAACCTCCTTGTAATGCCATACCAAACTTCTTTGGGAGGTCAACCCACAAAAAGAGGAATACCCTGATGCTTTAAGGGAAGAGTCGTATCCCCACAACCATCTGGGCTAAGTCCGTTCGCTACATTGTTATCTATATTAAGCCAATAATGCTAGTTTTACATAAACGTGCCCTCTGTCCTAAGGGATATATCTTCCATGATCCATAATATGGCCTTGAAGATCTTTATAAAGGCCTCAAAAGACAAAGACCCAAAGAGATCTTACAAATCTAAACCTTCACCATTTTAAAACTAACTTATGACATACTAAAATCACTAGAAGACCGGAAAACAAGAAACAAAATGATTTTATAGATTCTAATGCTACTCATAACATCAAAGAATATGTCTGAATGCCTGAGATTCCAAGGATGATCATCACTAAAAGGATCATGTCATCATGCTAAATGTGATTGATCCTCAAGTTTTCATTAGATGTTCCTATTCCCCAAATAAGACTCTTTGCAAAGCTCTAGCGAGAAGCCTGACTAAAGAGTCAGCAATAATTGTGAACAAGAAAGGTGACAGCGGCTCACCTTGATGAATCCCATAGCTACTTTTCAAGAAACCACAAGGAGTTACATCGATCAGCACTAAGAACCAGATTAAAGAAATGCAAGCTCTAATCCAATTCCTCAACCTTCCACTAAAGCTAATTGAGAAAATTCCAATTTACATACTCATATGCCTTTTCCACATCGACGTTGCGAAGAAAGCCTTTAGCTATTGTTCTATGATAGTCATCGACTATTTCATGCCTAGTGGAGGGCCCCTCCAAGATGGTTTTGCTTGCCATAAATGGACTCTTTGTGAAGGAACAATACTTCCAAGCATCTTTCATACTCTCAAAACAAAGTCCTTTGCAATGATTTTATAAAGGATTCCAACTGTGTTGATGGGCTAAAAGTTACAGACCTCCTCAGCACCTTCTTGGGAATTAGAGCAGTGGAGGAGGTTTCATCTCCTGCTTATGATTCCTCTTTTGATATGTTTCTCAAAGACTACCATAACATTTTCTCAAATAAATTCCAAGCAAGCTTCGTCAAATGCCAACGAGAAATTATCAAGCCTAGCAAGGCTGTCAAAATTATTATTAAATCACAAACTCTAGTAGGACTAGAATCGTATCGAATTGCAAATCGTACCATAAATGCTCCATTTTTATGATTTTCTTAAAATATTGAAAAAAATCTGAAAATATGACTAAACCAGGGAAAAAAAAAAAAACTCATCATTCATCCATTTCCCATCAATATGCACTGCGAAAAGTTAAACATGTCATGGTATTGGCAATTAAGCACTTGTATAAGGTACACATTTCATGATAGTGTTAAAAGATTCTTGTATTTGCAGTTTGTTGTCTTTCAATAGATTTACCTTTAAAAACATACAAGAATCTTTTAATAATTTTACCTGTCTTGAGTGTAGAATTACACTAGAAGAAGTAGCATTCGATTTGTTGACCGAAGAAAAAGATATTTCAATGTCTCTTTTTTTTTTTTTTTTTGCATTTTTGAATATTAAAAAATCTCTCTCTCTCTCTCTCTCTCTCTCTCTCTCTCTCTCTCGGGAGGGTATTTTGCATGTTTTAAAAGCAAAAGAGTAAAAAGAAAGAAGAAGAAAATGAAAAAGTTGATTCTTTATGTAATTTGAACCCAATTTACGTTGTCCGCAATAGCCTTCAATTCTTGCACGATTCATATGATTAGATTACAATTTTTTTGGGATTTGCATTTTGAACATATGATTCACATCGTGTTGTGTGTGATTTGATCGTACAATCCATATTTCATATCGCACAATTTTGACAACACTAAGTGTTGGTGCATGACATGCTTTCATGTCGAAGATCACTTGTTTAGTTTCTTCCGAACTGAAGCCGTCCTTTAGTTTTTTGAAACTCTCCTTTAGTTTTTTCTCCTTCCTCGGGAGATAGAGAACTGAAATGCAAACCGTTGAGGGTTTTTTTGTAAGGGAATCTTCAGTAATGATGCACTGGCAAATATCATCTTCCTTTTTTTGGAATGGTTACCGTTGCCATCACCAATTACTGAAATATGATCGACTCGTCTTCTTAAACTAGTAATTTAATGGAAATAAGCTATAGTCGTGTCTATGCTAACCCACTGCACGTGCTATATTTGTCTCCAATTGATTTTGTCCTTCCTAAAAACCTCTTTTAGAGCCTCAAGCAAACTTTAAAGCCCGACACAATAAAAAGAAAAGAAACCTAGGGTTTCTTAAAATATTTTCAGCAGAAAGGGATGGGGGAACCCAAAATTAAAAGAAGGAAACAAGGATATTGTTAAAATATTTCTTTATCATATTAGAATATGTTAGCTTTGTTGCAAGCTAGGCATCATAGTATAGGATGCTAAAACTTAAGGGGAAGTGTTGAACGAGTGCACAAGGTTTCCTAACATTCAATTATTGACTTTTATGGCTATATTGACTTTCCATGGCTAGCATTGTGTTAGTAGTTTTGCTAGCAATTGCTATTGTCGATGTAACAAGTCTCTCAAAATAAGAAACATCGGAATACTTGCAATGGATGAGAGAATTCAAAAGTTTGACTGAAGAATAATACTAAGAATTGAGGAGACAAGTCAAGCTTCTCAACAATCCAGCTGTTAAGAGCATTCAGACTGAGTATGGTGATGTTTTCAATTGCATGAACATTTATAAATAACTTGGCTCTCATACTATGTTAAATGACACCAACCATTGATCCACATGATGATCAATGATGGGTCATCTACATGGCCAATGTGCAGTGCATGGTCAGGTTGAGTGGAGGCCAATTAGTAGCCGCAAAGGTAGGAGAAGAAAGAGATCAAAGAGTAGGGAAGGAGGGAGAGAAATATTAGAGAGATGAGAGAGATGTGAGAAAGAGTGAGAGGAGGATGAGAGCTTGGAGAAAACGTGAGTGGAGGAGTTGGGTATGAAACCCTAACGCTCTCTCATCTTATAAACCCCATTGCGTACAGAAATTGGTGTTATTGCATGGCTAATGACTATATATCATTCTTTAGTACGAAACCTTTGCAAAAAATTATAGCAGCTTGCTATCTAATATTCATTTGTTTGGTATCCATTTGTTGTCTAATAGATGAGTAGCCAGTAATCGACATAAAACAAAGTAAGTGCATACCATCCAACCTCTGCGCTATTGCAATCTTGGTCTGAGCCATTGACAGTCCATAAATGAGCTAGGCTAAATTAAGAATCCTTTGTAAGTTTTGGTTGCTACACATTCATATACGCTTCGGCTGCAAACGCGTTAAATTGGAAGTTTTCAGTAGCATAGTGTTGATAACCAATTACAACTTTTCTATGATTACTAGATAGATTTTTCTCTCAACAGATGATGTATTTTAGTTAGTGGAACGAACGGGTACTGTCCCAAGTGGGCACTTATTAACATTGAACCCAATTTCTTGACTTGCAATTGAAAGGTCTTGATTTTGCATTCTTGCTCGATGAAAAGTGGGCCTCATCTTGCTTGTTGAGAAGCTTGATCCATATCTTCAATTCCAAGTCTTATTCTTTATATAGACTTTTGAATTCTCTCCTTAATTGTAAGTATTCCAAGTTTTCTTGTTTTAAGAGGCTTCTTTCATTGACGATAGCAATTGTTTAAAAAAAAATAACACAATACTAGCCATGAAAAGTCAATACAGACATAAAAATCAATAACTAAATGTTAGAAGACCTTGTGAACTCTTTGAACACTCCCCCTCAAGCTGGAGCATCTTATACTGATGATGCCTGGCTGGCAACAGGGGATAACATAATCTAATTTACTAAAGAAATACTTTAACACTATTATTGTTTCTTTCTTTTATTTTTAGGCTCTCTCATCCCTTTTATGCTGAAAATCTTTTAAGAAACCCATGGTTTCTTCTCCTTTTATTGTGTTGGGCCTTTGTAATGGTCTATAATGAGAAGGGGACAAAGTGTTTGTGATCATCGCCCCTTGTGGGATATGTGAATGTGTGGGTTGATTGCCTTCATCAGATGCAATATTCGTGATCATCAACCCTCGTGATTGGTTGGAACATGTGGATGTGTAAATTGGTTATTCTCTTTAAGTGTGGTTCCATACTATGAATCGTATAAATTGAGTGTTCACAAAAGGTCGGCCCTTGTTTGTATAAGCTTATGGTATATATTTTAGTCATTTGTCTCATATGGAAGTGAGAAGTGATTCGAGAACTAGATTAATAAATCCATCTGATTTTTTGGGGGTCTAGATAATTTCTATTAAATTAAATGAAATAAACTATCTCCAATGGTTTAAGTCCATTCAAGTATTTTTAACAGCAAAGGAAAAAATTGAAATACTTGACCACAGACATAAAGAGGTTATCATTGTTACAATCCTTCAATTCGACGACAATATGTGTATGTGTGGATGTTACATTTTTTAGTCCATTCTGTTCTTCTCACAAGACAATAAAACTCTTGATGTGAAAGTTGTGTTTATACTTGTTGTGATTGAAGAAGACAATCTAATCTGCTACCTCTGTCAAATCCATTCCTGGTGCTTCTCAGCTAAAAGTCTACTCACGATGAAAACAGACAAATAGTGCGACCAATCATGATGTGCCCAACCATATCTTCTTCCAAGCCTAATGAGCCATTGACTTATTCAGATAGGTCAAATGTCCCTATTGCCTTCAGAAAAGGTATGTGTACCGATCATCCCATCTCCAAATATGTTTCCTTTCAATGCTTGTCTCCAACTTCTCGCAAATTTGTGTTATCATTGTCTTCTCATTCTATTCCCAAGCCATATTAGGAAGCACTATTACATAAGGAGTTGAAGTTGGCAATGGAAGAGGAAATGGTTTCTCTTTTATTAAATATAAAAAATAAAAAAATAAAAAAAAACACTCGAGCTCACCAGTCTACCTACTAGTAAACGTGTTGTTAGTTGCAGGTGAGTGTACACCATTAAGTTTTACCTTGATGTACTATTGAAGACTTGAAGGCTCACTTAGTTGCCAATGGCTATACTCAGACCCATGGTGTTGATCATATTGAACTCTATTCGTGTTATCCTTGCCGTGGTTGTTAATCATTATTAGCTCCTCTTCCAACTGAACATTAAAAATGCCTTTCTCCATGATGGTCTCATAGAAGAGGTCTATATGAAGCAACCACCTAGATTCATTGCTCAGGGGAGTCAAACAAGGTGTAAACTGAAAAAAGCAATCTATGAGTTAAAGCAATCTCTAACTCATATGATTAAGCAATCTCATAGATATAAAGCAATCTCTAACACAAACATGTGGGATTGATGCAATCATATGCTTCTTCTTCTTCTTTTTTTTGGATGTTAAGCAATCTTTATTACCAAGGAGGACTGAAGCCCTATTACAAGCTACTTAAGAAACACAGAGAGCAAAAGAACAAAACTTCAACAACTCTAAGAAGAGAAATAGCCAAACAAGAAACATCCTAAAAAAATAAAGGATGAACAAAGACGGAGATACCGGGCGGAAAACACAAAACCCAACAGACCAGACCTGCCTAAACAGAGAGATACTTGGCAGAGATTTCAATTTTTTGCTGCATCATATAGTTGCATACCAACATCTTATCTTTGTTCAATCATATCACTCATGAAAGTTTTTTTTTTTTTAGTTGTTTTTTCTTTGGATAGCAAGTGTCCCTTCTTGGGTTTGTGAAGGATTGGAATATTTGCTTATATAGCTCTTGCAATTTTGGAGAGAAATCTAGTATCTGCTCAAAAAAGTACAATTTTCAATCCTAATTGTAGGCATGCATAAGATCCAGGCAGGTGGGTCCCAGCGGGTATGTGTGCTGGCTACAAAATCAGGCCGATCTTCTTGTTCGATGGGGCACACATGTGTATCAAATGTGAATCATTTTTCACATGTTCTCATTAATCTGGCCCACCTAACGAATGGCCTATTTCAGCGAATTTCCCTGATCTCACACGGATGTGCCATGTTGGTACATCTGCCCTCAAGGGCAAGAAGCCTTAACTACAGAGGAGAAGGATGAGACTTTGAGAGTTCTGTGGTTGTTTATATTGCTGGTTTAATTCCTTTCCAGCTAATGTTCTCTCTCCTAGGGCTAGACTCCTATCATAGTTCACCACCAACCATTATAAAAAATGGCCGTGACTCTTCTACTTCAACTGTACACATTGTAGGACTATCCAGGCCATTCAAATTCCTGAACCAATTGTAGATAGAGCATAACTAGAAGTTACCCAGAGAAGGGGAAAGTAACCATGTGATTTTTCCCTTGGATTTTGGACCACTCACTAACTATTTTAGTTTTGTTCATCCGTTTGATAGCCGTCAGTTGGATGGTTAGTATTGCTTGATCAACAGGATTTAAAGATACTCTCCATCCACAGCGTACCCCACGATTTGGATGTTGTTGATAACTGTTTATGAGGGCCACTTGAGAAGAGGCTGAGTCGCTGCCATTTTCAAAATGGAAGGACAATCATAGGATTCTGGCAGTCCATCTTAATTTTTATTTTTATTTTTTCTAATTTTTTAAGTGTCTGTATGGCTATTTCTGAGTAGATAATTTTTGTGGGGTTTTCAGGATATTTATGGTGGGTACATGGTAGCATTTGCAGGCCGCAAATATGCTGCAAGGTCTCTCCCTGTTTTTGTTGCAAACAAGGACTACATCTTGACGAGCTTTACTCTGGTAAGCCTATACACCAGAACCTTCCTGTGATCTTAGGGACTATTTGGGGTGAGAGGTTTGGGGCTGTGGATTTGTGAAATCCGCGGATTTAAAGTCTCCTCTGTTTGTTTTTTGTTGTGGATTTTCCAAATCCACACCTCCATAAATCCTTGGAAGAGACAACAGCAAATTCTTAAAATGAAACTCAAAAAAAAAAAAAAGGCCACTGCAACAAATACTCTTCAAATCCGTGGACTTGTAGTTTGATTCCGAAAAAAGTGGAATTTGACTAGTTCATTGATTTACCAAATTCAAATTCTCATTTCTTGATCCCAAACAGGCCCTTAGCTTCCTATTTCATTTTACCAGCTTCCTAATGGGAAAAGTTGAAACTGGCAAGCTGCACATCTATAGGATGCTGCAACTCATCATTTGTACATGTACTAGGAATCCATCATGCATGCAAATCATGGTTATCTGGATAGAATGTCCCTATATGGACTTAGCATAGACAAATCACCCTGATTAGACAATCCTCACCAAGTGGATGAGTTGCAACACGTGAATGGTATCCTGTACAAAATCGCTGACTCAACTTGAAACTCATCTGAGTCAACTCAAATCGGTGAGAACTCAAGCCGAGTCACTGAGAAACTGTGTATAGAGTGACTCAGACACAACTCGTTGAGTCAACTTTCAAACTCGGTCAACTCGATGCGACTTACAAAGACTCAGACCGAGTCACTTGCCTGAGTTTGCTGTTTTACGGGAAAATTAAAATGCCGGTGGTATGATTTTAACTCACAACATCAGCTGTAGCAGTCAGAAACTTCAACTAGCAAGCTACACTCTTCAAGTTGTCAATTGACGCTCATTTTATACTCTATTTGTATAATATTTAACTATTTTAAATATTATTATTAGATATTTCTACACCTACCTTCCAATTAACAGAAAATGTTCCTATAAAGGTCAATATAAGGTTGAACTCTGTGGGGCTCACTGACATCCGCCCCATCCATCAGATGCATCCCCCCCATTTTACGCCTAGAGTCCAAAATCCAGTCTGATCCATGGCTTAGGGGGGCCACAGAGTGGAGGCCGCCTATTAAAACCTTCAATGTGGTTCCGACATCTAACTCATCCATTGTTTGCGTCTCCCTGTAGGGGTCCCACCAAATTTCAGGCCATTCTAGAGCTCAGGTGGGCCCCATGAAATTATTTTAGATATTTTAGGCATGATTCTACACTATTCCAGGTGGTGTGGCGCACTTGAGTTTCGGATACGGCTGATATTTGGGACAGCCCATCACCTTAACAGGACTCACCAGATGCACGGTTCAGAAGTCCAAAAAAAAGTCCTGCAAGGGCCCACAGAGCTCGGCGTTAGGGTAAGCTATGCTTAGGTTTTCCCCCCAATTAACTAACTTAACTACTTCGAATAGTCATGTCAAGGCTTAGTAAACACGCAGCAGAGTCATCCTAGAGCTGGGCATCAAGTCGAGGGGACCAAGTTAGGGCTGACCCAACTCAATCCAGTTTTGAAATAGACCTGACCCGAACTCGACCCAGGTCGGTGCCGAGTCCAGCATACCTGACCCGATTCGAGTCTGGGTCTGGCCTTGTTAGTTCACAAATTGTTGTTAGTTGATCATCCACATCAATTTGAGGGAAGTGATTGCAAATTATCTCCTACCATGTGTGTGTGTGTGTATGTCTATATATATATATATATATATATATATATATATATATATATATATATATTTATATTTTATTATATATATATAATTTATATATATATAATGCACACCTAAGTAGGTGCGATCTGATACCATGTCAGATTTGCTCAATGACCCTCAATCGAGTGGTCCTTTTCTTATATAGAAATCATTTTCCCTAATTACAATATATCCCTTAATTACGGTATCCCCTAATTATAGCATAATATCTCCTAATTACAGCAACATCTATATTCCCTAATTACGGCATAATATCTCCTCATTACAACATCTATATCTCCTAATTACAGCAACATTTATATCCTAAGTATGTTGTCTTTCCTACTAACATCCCCCCTCAAATTGATGTTGGTCGATCAAGAAGCATCAATTTGCCAACAAGAAACTGATGACGTAGTCGTGTCATAGTTTTGGTGAAGACGTCCGCTATCTGAAGGTCGCTTGAGACATGTGGAAGAGAGATAACCCGAGTATCAACAGCTTCCCGAATAGAATGACAGTCCACCTCGATATGTTTGGTACGCTCGTGATAGACGGGATTGGTAGCGATCTGAATAGCACTCGTATTATCAGCATGAAGAGGAGTGGGAGTAGACTGAGGAAAACCTATTTCAGCAAGTAAGCCACGGAGCCACATAATCTCCGAGCAGGCTGCCGACATGGCACGGTACTCGGACTCGGTCGAAGATTTGGAAACACGATCCTGTTTCTTACTCTTCCAAGAGATAAGTGAATCACCAAGAAACATACACCACCCGGTGACAGACCGGCGAGTATCAGGACATCCTGCCCAATCAGCATCACTAAAAGCCACAAGGCGAAGAGGAGTACCAGTAAAGAAGAACAAGCCACGGTGAGAGGAACCCCGGAGATATCGAATAATTCGGCGGTCCGCGGCAAGATGAAGGTGGCGAGGAGACTGCATAAATTGACTGACTTGCTGGACAACAAAGGAGATGTCAGGCCGTGTAATAGTGAGATAATTGAAACTACCAACTAACTGTCGAAACACCATGGGATCAAGAAGAAGATCTCCCTCCTCACGTCGATACTTGACATTCACTTCCAAAGTGGTATACACTAAAGAGGAGTCCTGCAAACCAAACAAGGAAATCAAGTCCTCCGTGTATTTATGCTGATTCAGGAAAATTTCAGAGGAATCGAACTGAACTTCCAAACCGAGGAAATACCGGAGAGAACCAAGATCCTTCATATGGAATGAATCATGAAGATACTACTTGAGTTGATCAATGAGGGCAAAATCAGTCCCAGTGATGAAAATGTCGTCGACATAAACCAGAAGAAGAACGATACCAACAGAAGTCGTACGAAGAAACAACGAAGAATCATACTGGCTTTGGATGAAAGAAAATCGAAGTAAGGTAGCCCGGAACTTATCGAACCAAGCCCAATGAGCCTGTTTCAAACCATACAGAGAGCGCTTCAACTTACACACATTCGACATCGACAACAAGCAGAGGCCAAGAGGAGGTGTCATGTAAACATCTTCCTGTAAATCACCGTGAAGAAATGCGTTCTTCACATCCATCTGGCAAAGGAACCATCCCTGAGAGGCTGCAATGGCAATAATAGTACGCACAGTGGTCATTTTAGCGACAGGAGCAAAGGTCTCCTCATAGTCAACCCCATACTCCTGTCGGTTACCAAGAGCAACCAAACGAGCCTTATAACGGTCCACAGACCCATCAGGCCGAAGTTTCACAGAAAAAACCCACTTACACCTAATTAGCTTGACATGAGAAGGACAAGAGACCATGCCTCAAGTCTGATTTTCTTGAAGAGCTTAAAGTTCTTCCTGCATAGCATTTCTCCAACACTCATGTTTATCAGCTTGTGAGTAGGAATTAGGAATCGACACAGTTGATAAGGTAGCCGTGAAGGAGGTATGAGGGAAACCATACCTATCCGGTTGATGAGAAGTACGGCCAGATCGTCGAGGAGGGTGCAAAACGGGATCAGGTGGCAGATCAGACTCAGGAAGGGGTAGAGTTGGTCGACGGCGTTCATACACAAAACCAGGCTTGAAGCGTTCAGGAGGGCACATCAAATCATCAAAGTGAGGAAGAACAGAAACTGCAGGAGATGATGTAATAGAACTAGGAAAGAAATATTGATGCTCAAAGAAAACGACATTACGAGATATATGAAATTTATTGGAAGAAGCATCATAGCACACAAATCCTTTTTGAGATAAGTTATATCCCATAAAGACACATTTCACAGATTGCGCAGAGAGTTTGTGACGTTGATGCGGAGGTAGATGCACAAAACAGACACAGCCAAAAGTGTGTAAGTCAAGAAAGCTAGGGTGTTGTTTATGCAGACGATAGAATGGAGAGTCGAAATTTAGCACTTTAGAAGGCAACCTATTAATCAAGTATACTGCTGTAGCTAAAGCTTCAACCCAAAATTTAGGAGGAACAGAAGATGCAAGTAACAAGGTCCTAGCAACATCTAACAAATGTCGATTTTTGCGCTCAGCCACGCCATTCTGTTGAGGCGTATAAGGACACGAGCGGTGAGAAACAATTCCTTTGTGACGAAGAAACTCAAGAAATTCATGAGACATATATTCTCCACCAGAATCAGATCGTAAAGTCTTAATGCTAGTGGTAAATTGATTCTCAACATATGCTAGAAACGATTTGAAAACAGCAAAGACTTCAGACTTATAGCGCAGAAAATATACCCAAGTATGCCGACTATGGTCATCTATGAATGTCACAAAATATTTATAATGAGCATGAGAAATGACAGGAGTAATGCCCCATACATCACTATGAACAAGGTCAAAGCAATTCTTTGCCCTACTCCCGGAAGAAGGGAAGGGAAGAATCTTACTTTTTCCGATTTTACACGTAGAACAATCAAAAGACAAAGCATGAGGCAAAGAAGAATCTTTTTTTCCCAACGAACCAGAATTCAGCAAATGAGATAAAACAACATTGTTTGGATGGCCTAAACGTTTGTGCCATACTTCACAATTATTGGAGACAGTAGTACAAGCCAAAGAAATGATACTAGGAATGGAAAAGTACAATGGAAATAGTTTCCCAACTTAGGCCCCTTTACTATTGTCCTCCCCGACATCGGATCCTGCACATGACAACCATCACGAGAAAACTGAACATTATAATTATCATCCACTAATTGTCCAACCGAGATAAGACTCGTAGAAAGCCCAGGTGATACAAAAATATTAGTAAGTGATGGTGCGATATCACCAACCCCAGTAATCGGTAAACGATGGCCATTAGCAACTTGAATATTAGAAGAACCAGTGTACTTACGAACATTGCTAAGCATATCAGGAGAACTGGTCATGTGATTGGATGCAGCGGAGTCAACAAGCCAAGATTGAGAGGGTATAGTACGTATAGTACCCTTACCTTGCAGCCCTAAAGCGGAAAATGCCGATACAATCATTTGCTGCACCATTTCTAGTGTAAGGGCAGGTGTAGCAGCAGTGGAAGATGACA
Organism: Magnolia sinica; assembly: GCF_029962835.1. NCBI lineage: Eukaryota > Viridiplantae > Streptophyta > Magnoliopsida > Magnoliales > Magnoliaceae > Magnolia > Magnolia sinica. The sequence continues at coordinate 90,186,934 of NC_080580.1, forward strand.
CTAGAGCGAGATTTTGACTGCTGGTTACCCCATCCAAAGTGTGGTCAGTAGCAATAGCATGATAAGCATTCACAAGTCGGTTTTGAGGACGTGTTGGGCATTCTTTGATGATGTGCCCCTTCTGTTTACAGTAGTTGCAGAACTTTTTAGCACAATGGGCAGCAATATGCCCATAATCTTTGCAACTGTAGCACTGAACTGTACGCATGTCTCGAACCCTCCCTTTGCCTTGAGCAGCGTATGCGACAGCATTCTCTTGTGGAAGCAAAGATTGAGTAAGAAGACGTTGTTCCTCTCGAAGAAGTGCTCCAAAACACACGTCAAGAGATGGTGAAGGATCCCTGTGCATCAGGTTGGAGCGAATAGACTCGAATTCTGGCCTTAGTTTCATTAAAAACTGGTCTCTTTTGCTAACTTCATGGACTGCTTGAACAGCAGAGAGGGACTCGGCCGACACGTCGGCATACACAATGTCGAAAAACTCAGCCCAAAGATTCTGAAAACCACAGAAATATTCCTGAACAGAGTGTACCTTGGGAATAGGCAGCAAGATCAGTTTCCAACTGAAATCGCCGAGCGGAATGATCGTGATGATAGACCTTTTTCAAGTACTCCCACATCGATTTAGCCGTCTTGTGCGGCCTTAAATTGAGTATAAGCAGTGGATCAATAGACCCAAGAATCCAAGTCATCACGCGAGCATCTTTCACCTTCCATTGAACCAACGTCGTAGGATCGGTAGGTGCTGGATCACTCCCATCAACATGACCCCACAACTCCTTTCCCATGACAAAAAGTCGAAACTGAAACTCCCAGGCAGCATAATTCTTCCCTGTAAACCGAGTTTGAAAGACTTCTGAGTTGGAGTTGTTAGCCATAACTAGAATCTCTCGAAATGCACTTAAAAAAACTACAAACCAAAACCCGCACCCAAGAAACCAGAAAACCAGATCTTACTCCTATGTCTTCTTTTCTTTCTCATATTCTTCCATGTTAGATTTGCTCAATGACCCTTAATCGAGTGGTCCTTTTCTTATATAGAAATCATTTTTCCTAATTACAATATATCTCTTAATTACAGTATCCCCTAATTACAGCATAATATCTCCTAATTACAGCAGCATCTATATCCCCTAATTACAGCATAATATCTCCTAATTACAGCAGCATCTATATCCCCTAATTACAGCAGCATCTATATCCCCTAATTACAGCATAATATCACCTAATTGTAACATCTATATCCCTAATTACAGCATAATATCACCTAATTGTAACATCTATATCCCTTAATTACAGCATAATATCACCTAATTACAACATCTATATTGCCTAATTCAGGAAAGATATTTACAGATCTGTTTCCCAACTAACTGTACAATTTATTTATGGTAAGTTTGTTGTCTATCCTACTAACGATTCATACCTGGCTAGTTCGGGCTCCAACTCATGTTGAGTTGGGTTAGATGAGTCAGACGAATCGAGTTGTCCCGTGCCCAGCTCTAGAGTCAACCCGAACTGGCTGGATACTGAGTCCCATTTTTTTGGGTTTTTGAACTATGTTGTAAACATGTATCCAGGTACTTGAATTTCAAGAAGGAACGCTGCAGAACTTCTTTTGGAAGCAAGACGGGTGCGCTTCATGTTCTGGGAAGTCGGCTTTCATTTGTGTTAAACAGTTAGGCTGTGCAATCAGAACTTCAAGCTGCAATAGCCATGGCGGTCCAGTTGACTGCAGCCTCAGCATACAGCTAGCTTTCTCAGGCACAGATAGGAATTACGATGTTCTCAACTCATGGTATGAGGTGGCCAATCTCAAGCAGTACTCTCTCTTCAACCTGTACTCTGACCTCAAGGATTCTCTCTCCATCCTGAATGGTAATATCCTCTAGCCCACCCAATGCCGGTCATTGATCTTGTGATCGACGGTGCAGATGTAATTCTCCTCATCCTCTTCCTGCATTTTCAAATTTGTTTGTAAATGTACATGTTGTTTACTATGTAACAGATACTAAATTCAATGTTGATTCTTTAGAAATGGTGGGGAGATTCATGTGGATGCAGATCAAAGTGGAGATTCAAAAATCACGGCCTGCCTCTGCAAGGCCCACTGTGAAAGGGTCATGCTCTAGCAGTACCAGGCAAATGTATGGCCCACATGATGTATTCACACCATCCAATCCATCTATCAGATGTGTCAACTAAGAAAACCCGGGGCACTGAAAACTCAGGCTGAACCTAAACTAAGGTGGGGCACAGCAAAAGGAATGAGCTGGGAGGGAATGCCCACCCTTGAATTTCACAGGAGCACACCTGAGTCTCTAAACAGCCTTAATATTGTCCTTGACCCTTCATCTGGACTGCATGAAGTGCCTGAACGGCCTTGATTATATGTACATAACATGGTGGGTCCCTGCACTAATCAACGGTGGGTGTTCCTTCTCAGCATGTTCCCTGTGCTGTGTGGCCCATCTGAGTTTTGGTTGGGCTGATTTTGAGGCTCTGGAGGTTTTCTGAGGGGACGCATTTTATGTACAGGTTGGATTCCATGAACACATCACCGGCCCCACATCTACTCAGTACCACCATATCCCTGGAGAAAAAATCACACTGGTCCACTCATGAGTTGCCCACACATGTGGAATGTAGACCAGTGATCTGATTTTTGGGTTAAGGTAGGGTTACATCTCCCAGCTGATGAATGGCTGGGATCTCATACAGGCCTTCCACGTTCAAATGTGCTGGGAGGTCTCCTCTTCAATCTACCTTCTAATCTGTTCTTGAGTCTGCTAATGGGCTGAAGTGGGACCCACCCCAACTCAACTTATTTAAAGAGTACTCCAGCAAATTTATTTTCCTAGAGAGCTAGCTTAGCCCCGGCCACAGCTTATAGGCTGGGGCCCACATGTCATGGAGAGTTATTAACTCCGGATGCATATGACACTTGATGCAACCACTTGGTAACGGTACGCATGAAATACATTAAATCCTAAAATCATATTGGCCAAACAACCCTGACCTATGATTCATATGCACTTGTTTGTGGAAATAGGGCAGTTGGAAAATTTTCATTTTAACCGTCCAATAAATTTCACCAATCGGATTATCAGATAATCAAATGAGCTTAACCTGGATACGGTTTTTGGCCACTTTTATTTGATGTTTGCAATTTCCAAGTGACTGCGTATCATCCATCACACTCTACCAGAGCATCAAAGTTTTTCTCCTCTTGCGAGGGATCCAGCTTGCGCTAGAGTACCGTTCAGAGAATGCATTGACAGCATAAAGTCGGGCTATGTATTGATCAATCTGGACCATCCAACTGGTAAGCCACCTAATGGATAGGCCGATGGTAAACGGAATCTAAAGAGACCATTTCAGATTGATCCACAAAATACTTCCTGGACACCTGTTCTAGACTTTTACTTAATTGTCCAAAAATGGGCAGATCAGATGATTTTGAGCATCAAAACCACAACACTTTCTATGGTCCACTTCCTGCATGGCACAGATCTATGCATGCCTCACAAGAGTCTACAGGGTTGAGACCGTCCATTAAATAATGGGGACGGCCTGATTAGACAATCCTGAACTAGAATTGATGGAAATTTATTGAATCCAGACCGCCCATATTTTCCACTTTAACCGTCCAGATGTCCCCCCCAATCAACCAGTTACTATCTTGTGCTCATTGAATTTATGATATGGCCATCTAGTCGGGCTCATGGTCTGGACCCCATTTTGGTGGGATTCCAACTTGAGGTGCGTTTGGATGTACCCCAAATCGCAGGCGGATGGACATTTCAGTGGAAGGGATGCTCATCCATTCCACCATGGGTTGGGGTGGCCCACAAATCTGGGAAGATAGTTTCCTGTAGTTCCCATTTTCCCTGTCCTAAATCAGTATCCTGAACGTTTCAGGCCCAACCTGAAACAACAGATATCTATCAATCCTGTCCACCCAGCTTTCCGGGTACATCCAAACACAGCCAACAACTTCCAACAGGACTCAACTGTCATCCACATGATTACCATTTCACTTTTAAAATTACAACAGAGATACACAGAAAGATCTACGACTCCCGCATCGCCGCCGCCGCTACCTCCGAGAACCTATTCCCAAAGCTAGTTAGTACTAAATAAAAAACACTGCTTAATCAAAAGGCTAAAATTCTCACTACAAACAATACATTCGTGCCCGAAAATGAAATTCAAGTGGGCAATCTCACGATGTGGAATGCCTCCGCCTCCTGCCACTCTTCCCCTCAGAACCCTGACCCTTCCTCGTGCACTTGGGCCGCTTCCCTGCCACAGGCCTGCCGAAGATCCCAAACCCCCTTGACAGAGATGATAGAAATGTTTTCCCCTCCCCAGGCTTCCCCATCATCCCCTGCTTCATGAACACTTGCTCCTTCTCCAGCTCACTGAGCCGGACCCGCATCCTCGATATCTCGAGCTTCAGCTCGCGGTTCTCCCGCCGCAGGGACGCATAGTTGTCGCGTGGGGACATGGCTGCGCTGGGGACCCCGCTGCTCATCCTCTGCGATAGGAAACCATCGCCAGAGCTCCCGCCGAGGGCATTCTTGAGGCGAAGCTGCTCGAAGTAGAGGATACGGATCGCCATCTGGACAGGGAGGCGCTCATTCTGGGCTGCATGGCTGGACGCCTCTTGCGAGAGCTTCTGGCAGTCAATGAGCTTGCAGAGCTTCTTGCATTCCAGCTCAGTCATAGACGGATGCGCCTGATGGAAAAAACAAAAAAAGAAGCAACTAAGAATCAGTTATCAAAATACTCACAATAGAGAAAATTTACTAGCATTGCCCATGTGTGTTGTTACAATCGCATTCTGGAATGTTCATCCAGTGGGCACTGCAGTGTCCCCATAGGAAAATTCATCGTTCATCAAAATCCTCACTATCCTAACAGAAAGGTGTTGGAAAGTAGAAACTGTTTCTAACCATCCTCTGTTTGGATGGTGAAGACTAGAGCTCTGAACGGTGCATTGTTTTTTCTAGGGGCGTATTGTTTTTTGCTAGGTGGCCCATCCACAGTGGATCCCATAAGAAGAGTGGCCCAGATCACCATATGGCAAGGGATTAGACGGTGAGCAACAACAGCAAATCTCATTAAGAAATGTGCTATAGGAAACAAAATTACAGAGAAATTGGCAAAATTTTCTCTTAGGTAGGGATGATTTGCCTTCACGGCACTTTGAGGTCCATTTCCCTAAGGCCCATCCATGTGGGACCCACACAGCTTCATGGTCAGACAACCCAGACCTTTGGATGGCCTGACCGTCAATGGGAGCCTGCTTCAACAGTAATATTCTCCGATCAATGTTATATTCATAATAGTTGTCCAGATGTATGGTCTGGATCATCAGTCCATGAAGTCGCATGGACCCCATCTCAGAAAAACGAGCAATAGACCTCAAGTACGTCGCACTGTCAGTCTTTATATAAATTTCAGCATAATTACCTTTAAGTATATATCAACAGCCCTGTAGAGGCCATCATCAACCACACGGGCATAATCCGGCAGGAGCTCAATGATAGCCATGAACTTTTGCAACTTCAGATAAGGATCAGGCGCAATTTCCGCAAGATACCCATCAATCAGACGGCCGACCTTCAAAACAGAAGCATGGCTCGGAGACTCCAGACCTTCAGATTCGTAACCATACTGTGACGATTCTTCGGGCTCTTCCTCTTCAATCCGTTGCAGAAAATTCACCAGTATGCGATGGACAGTATCCACATCAAACAGAGAATCTCCTGACTGCAATGAAGGGATTAGCAGATCATCAAGCGACACCATTTCCAGCTGCAATCCAATTCTCCTCTCCAGTTCAAGTCTGCAAGCAACGGAGGTATCCAAGACAATCGCCATCTTCAGCATTCCGAACAGAAATGTCAACGGGACAGATTTCTCTATCGGCAAAAGACTAACGAGGATCTCCAGAACCACTCGCTGTTCATTTTCCACATCCATCCCAGCATTCGTTTTCATCCTTGCTGGCTCCCATGCCTGACGTTTTCCAATACCTTTCAAGGAGCTCTGGGCGAAATGAATCAAAGACGCTGTAATGCTGTCTGATCGAACACCCGTCTTTCTCATGGCCGTGATCACTCGCTGATAAAGATCTATCCTCAGAACAGAGAGATCCTCAACCCACCATTCTCCAAAATCCGTCTTCAATTTCCCAGACCCACCATTGCACTCCAGTCGAGACAAGCCAGAGACCAACTGCTCCTTGCTAGCATTCATCGCAATTGCATCCACACATCTGTCGAGGATACCCACTTCGTCTGCAATAGGAAGCAGACTCTCGCAGGTCGACAGAACTTCCACTGATTTCTCAAGGCTTGGCATGACTATCTCATTCAAGTAGGTTTCCGTCCTGGCGATGAGGTTTTCTTCTCTGTAATCTTCGGTCATCTCCAGGTATTCAGCAGCACAACGAAGGGGAGCCACATTCACAGTAGTGATCTCAAAGTTTGTGCCATAACAGAACTTGGCCGCAAGTTCAAAGGTTTGCGGCCCACCTGGTACGTTGAGAAGCTCCAGCATTGATAGGTCTGTATCACGGGAATCCGCCACCATTTTTCGGATCTTTCCACTCCGGGAGACCAGAGGAAACTTCATGAAAACAAGGCCAAAATTCAAATAATTGCAAAGGTTTTGGAAATTTAAAAAATAATAAAATAAAAAAATAAAAAAATTTTAAAAATGATGTGCAAAAACAATTGTTGAAGTAGACCTAAAAAAAAAAATCAATTATTCAACATGTGGACATCAGAAACTGATTGGAAAAAGATACAAGATGAGCTCCAAGATCAATACAAGATTATTATGAAATCGCATACCTGTGAAGGGTTGGACTAGGTTGATAGTTCATGGCAATTTTCTAAGCTGTGGTCACTCATCCACTGTATATGTGGCACGCAAGTCCATCGATTCAAGGTCTAGACTCCCATGTTAGTTTTGCACCATTTAAAAGATGGTGGTGACTCATCCTCCTCTCAGAGAGAGAGAGAGAGAGAGAGAGAGGGATCCTCCTTTCATGTGACACTGATGTACAGCCATCCAGACCACCCAATTTGTTTGTCCCATTGTGGATGCAGTATATCTCTAAGACTAAGGGTGGCAATGAGCCAGGTTTATGCCGGGTCGGGCTAGGCCCAGGCCCAGCCTGACACTTAAGACCCAAGGCCAGAGCCTGGCCCTGGACCAAGCCCGAGCCCGAAAAATTGGTTTGGGCTCGGGCCTGACTCAACCCTGGTTTGTATTTGGTATTAAGAGAGACAACAAAATCAGTGTTATATAAACATGCTTGAATGACTTGACACTGAATTCCAACCTCAAAACCAAATAGCTGAAAAAGAAAAGGTGGAAATGTTCATGACAAGAAATCTCACAAATTCTAGACCTTTATTTGTGGTGTGATTGACAACAGGCAAAACAAAACGAAACAAATTGCACCTTTGCAATAGATGTTACTACTGCAATCAATTCTGTATCCTATACCAAACAGATCCTGGGGGATCACTTTTGTCAACATGATCTCATCATGACTCATGAATGATTGACTAGGTCAATGAAACAGGTATCAAAATACCAAATCCATTCTCTATGGAATCTATAGAAGGCAAGTAAAGTTCCTGAAAATATCCGAATACTTATTCTTCCTCTGTAAGGAATTCTTCCAAGAACTCCAGACCTAATCCTTTCAAAAAATGGCACCCTTCATGTTTATGAGCCAAGGTTATAGCACAGAAAGGTCACACTGTCATGATTCTAGAACTTAGCAACTAGAATGCCAGTAAGCTTGAGGCAGCCTAGGAGAGGCAACAAAAGGTATAAAAGAAGCTATGGCCCAATAGCCTAGAAATCACAAGATTCAAAAGCGAAATGACCTAAGTAGAGGATTTGTGCTATATTTTGGACTGTTGACTGGCAGCATTTGAAGAAGTATTCTTCACTCTTCAGTCTTAAAGCACCCAAGATGAGATCTCACAGCCATATCAATTCTTTATACCCTAAAGTGGTAGTAATTGTAGGTTCCAATGCCTCAGCTACAAAGGAAAACATTCTTGCTTCCATATCATCCGCTACATAATAAGTCTAACCAGGCATGGAACCTCAAGTCGTCACTGCTCTAGAGGAACAAAACCGGGCGTAGCTTACTTTCCTTTTTTCTTTTTCTTTTTAATATCTTAAATCCTAAAGCCAAACTGTAAAATGGCCAATAGACTCAATCTTCCAATATTTCTTTCTGAACCAAGCTGAAAATACCTAAGATGAATTCCAAGTTCTAAGCTTCCCTACATATCTTCCATTTCTTTCACGAGGGTTTGGGTCGATAGTTCTTCAAAGATCCAGTAGAATATCCCTTTTTTGCAGAAAGCAACTCCCAGCCTCCCAGGACATAATGAAGATATTGGGGACAAAGTGGCAACCCGAGGGGAAAGCACCTTGAGCTCCCAAAGAAACCAATTAGAGAGAGAAGTACAGTGATCAAGAAAAAAAGGTGAAGAGAAATGCTGAAGTGATTCACACAAGGAGATGCTTAAGAGGCAATTCACAGAACATGTACCAATTTTGCAGCCTTGTGTGAGATCCAGGCCACTCATCTTATCTATCTTGTTGTGAACATACTCTAATCCAAAAGGCAAAAATCAATGATGCAACCAACTGGCCACGCAAGCCAATTGATCAATATTTGCAGAAAAGGCCCACATCTCACGCATGCCTGCTCTACACGTGTGCACAAGAAAAATAGCCCACTTTCCATTTTAAAGCAAATTTCTACATTAGGGAGCATCCTTACTTTCTATTTCTTTTAAATCTTTACATTAGATAGTTTCCTTTGATATATTTATATTAGGCAAGAAGTAATCTTAGATTATTCTTATTTAAGTAACTCTTATTTAAGTGGTTTCTTATTTAGGTAGTTTCCTATTTTCTCATATCTTGGCTTGCTAGGAAATCTATTTTTAGATTTCATAGCTTCTATTATATATTGTAAGGAGTGATTATAAATAAGGCCTATGGCCTGTGGAATAAGACAAGTTGAATAATATACTCTTTTGTGAAAATTATCTTATTTTCTCTATGGTAGTTATTGCCGGGGGGAAAGTGATCTCTAGTTTAAGACTAGAGGACTGTTGAGCTTGCTCACAATCTTGCTTCTGCGGTCTCTAGCATTCGGCTAGAGGATTGTTGGGTCCTTTTCCACAATCTCTTTATTCTTTTCTTTGATCTATTTGCTTCCCATTTCGGGGTTTGGATAAATCAAGTTGGTCTACATGTGCAACATGTCTTACCAATGGACGTCTTTTTTTTCTAATCATCCATCAAAATACATTTGTGGTTCACCCAAACTCTCCCAATGTGAGTTTCTGAGCTCTCATAGCCAGTCCCAATATGAGATTTTGAGGAGAGTGTAAGCAAAGAAGCTAGTTCAAGAAAATAGGATTTGTCTTGCCATATAGAATAAGAAACTTTGAAAATAAGAGTATCAAGTTAGTGGATACAGTGAAGCAAATAAAAGTTAACATAACTTATGTACAGGAGACAAAGCAGAAGGAAAATAAAAAATAAAAAATCAATGGATATTGATGGATAAAAACTTTAGCATATATTGAGTATCAACATTCAGAAAAGAAACACGACTATTCCCCATATTTGTCTCATGTGCTTGCAGGATTTGGAATTCGTTGATCATTTGTTTATGCATTGTGCCTTTTACCAAAGCAATGTGGGATCAATTCTTCAGTCTTTTTCAATGTAGCCGGGTGTGGGTGATGCCTGATTCAATTGACGCTCTCCTTTTGGCTTGGCATGGAGGTATTGGTTAAGCGACTGTGCAATTTGGCAGAGTGGAACAATGGATGTTTTCAGAATCGATTTAGGTTACTGAATGAGGTTAGAAGGGCTAAGCTAGATGTTATGGCTTGTGCCTTTTATATAAAGTCCCTAGCAGATTGTACTCAGGCCTCTTCAGCCTCATGGTCTTGCTTTTGTAATTTTGGTGTAGATATCCCATCTATGCCTTTCTAATAAAAAATCCGTTACATGAGGATAGGATTCATGTAGCCAACACCAATTAGTTGAAATAAAGTTTGGATGATGATGATGATTTGTGATTCGCCCACTGAGCAGACCAGCCCAATTCTGGGCCAATGTGTTCACAATGGGACTCATTACCACTTCATGAATGGTCCAAATTTCACGCAAATGTACCGGATCAGCATATGTGCCATGAATCAACTTTACCATTGAACTTTTCGAAGACCAAAGGTTTTTGCTTCCATTATCAATCTTTTTTACTACCTCTATATGCATCACTTCTAATTCAATCTTCAATGCTAGACCACCATCCATATCGCAGGCCATCAAAGTTATAATCCAAAATTTCCCTTCTGAATCCAAATGCCAACAGTCTTTCCCAAAAGTGGCCTAATGTCACAAAAGGCCTCAAAATTTTCTCATAATTGTAAAGTGAATTGCATCAGATGATGGGACAAAAATCCTGAATCCTGCAAGTGAAATGGATTTTATGATGCAGTAGTAATTGGTCATGGCCTTGGAAGGAGCAGAATGGCTGTCCCCAAAAATTAAAAAATTTGCCTGTCTTCACTTCAAAAGCCCATGCACCTCAATCTATGAAGAGTTATTCAAATTTCATAAAAAGGCAACAAGGTATCATGACATTCAGTTGTCACTATCCATGCAACCATTACAAGCCACCAGGATATTATCTATAATTAGAACAATGAAGTATCATACAATTCTTGGCCCAAACACTCTAAGGTATGCTCAAGTTTTCAGTTTCGAAGGGTGACAACGCTCTTGGTTTAGTGATCTATGTTTTTGATATAATGGACCACGTATGGATGGTCCATGTACCAAAAGTTTCCAAATTGGAATAGCCTAGTCATTAAATTTTCAGTCCTTCGGTTGAATGCCAAAAATTGTTGTATTTTCTTCCTTAATCATCTATTGTTGGATACATGGAATGGTTACGGTTTCCCATGTCAGGGATTTTTTGGACATGAGCCGCCCAATGTGAAACCAATCTTTCTTTCTTTTTCTTTTTTTTTTGAAACTTGAAACCAATCATATTTGTAGAGACGAATGACCAATGGCTGGCAGGAGTTCGTGCAAGTCTATGGAGAAGGGAAGGGAGAATTCATTGTTCAAGCAGCCCCCACGTTCAATGATTTGATTGGGAATAGTCTGCCACTGTTAAGACTTTCATAGGGGCATTGGACCGAAGCAAGCATTGACAATCCCAGCTCCCCTTCGCTGGGTTCCACCAAATAATGCTGGGAATTCAATGCCATTTTCAGATCCTCCGAGTGCAAAAACTAGCAGAAGAGATTGTGGTTCCATACACAGATTGATATGGATGCCAAACGGTACCTCGACCAGAATCCTTTCCAACAAAGTGTTTAGCCCGTTGTAAGGTTCGTAGCCTCTATAGTAAGCACCTTTAAGTGGCATACCGTCTTAAGTCATATATATATATGTGTGTGTGTGTGTGTGTGTGTGTGTGTGTGCCAGTTGACACCAGTGGAGGGAACAGAAGCATAGGTATAAAGGTGGGAGGGATGGAGCCTCTATAGTAAGCACCTTTAAGTGGCATACCGTCGAAGTCATATATATATATATGCCAGTTGACACCAGAGGAGGGAATAGAAGCATAGGTATAAAGGTGGGAGGGATGGGAGAGCAACTGGCTTGGGTCAAAGGCAATAACATCCGAGCAAGAGGCATTACAATAGAAATCAACACATTCTCTTTCCAAGGAAGGAACTGTGCATTCTTTACCTCCAGGGCATCGGAATAACATATGTTAGCTGATACAGTCGACGTGTCTTAGTTTCTAAACCATGGGTACCCACTCACATGAACTGATGACACGGACAATTTCTGAAACACTCAGGCCAAGCATTATACAAAAATAATGCACAGATTGAATGAAAGCTCAGTTCATAATGTTTAGAATGAGATATCTTCTTCACCTTATGTAATAAGAAGGATTGGCCATCAACATCAACTGTTATATCCCCTGCAACATCTGAAAAGATCCTGCATATGAATGGAGACAACTTTTAATAGATAGACAAGCAATGCATGAAAAAGGGATTTCTGCATATGCATATCCCCTGCCTGCTTTTAACGTATTGGTAGTCACCAGCCCTTTAGTTAAAAGTAACTTTCAAACAACCCCCCACCAAAAAAAAACAAAACAAAAAAACAAAGAGTTCAAATTCTGTCCGGGAGGAATCTAGTGGTGGCTATATTTTTGGAAATGATGATAGTGACCTCCAAAATGCCTACCCTTAAAATCAGCAAAATTAACATAATTGCCCTAGATGTCATCAATATGGATTTAAGTGTGGTAATAGCATTATGCATGTTGGTGTATGGAAGTTTAAATTTTGTCTTGAAGGAATCTGGTGGCAGTTATATTTCAGAAACGGTTATACTACCCTCCGACTAAGTCTAGCCTTAAAATTAGTCAAATTACAACACTGCCCTAGATATCATTAATACGAAGTATGTGGTAATAACACAATGTATGTTTGTGCATAAACATTCTGTGCACTCCCCTCATGGTACAGGGGCAAAACACATTGTTGATCAGGACTGTTGATCTAATGGGCCACTGTCTGTATGGGCTATGAGCAAAAAATTACAAGGATTAGTCACGTCCAACCATCCAGTTGTTGTGAGTTTTGTTAGTTGAGTGCAGCCCACTGCTTTAACTGCTGTGGTTGCAGGCCACTGATATGCTACCACAACCCAATCATATTGTTTTTTTGTGACTTGGCCTATCCATGTAGTGGCCTAGCAAGACGACAATCCTGATCACTAGACATGCCTGCCATGCGTACCATCACATGAGCAAAGAAGTGCATCAAACTTCTATGCTATAATCTTTGCACTCTCATTGAATGTGGACCATGGCTGTCTTTCTCCCTGTAATAGTTTATTGGTAGGCCAACAGTTGAAAGGTTGTGATTGCTTATCAAGGAGGTTTTGGGACATCAAAATCAACTATTGGACGAAACAGAACAGTGATCTTGATTATCAAATCACTGGCCCCACTTCTCATGATTAAAAAACCCCTACATGCTCTACAAAGACATGTCTTGTTCCATATCATTGCTCTTAAAGAGGAATACCAAGTACACCAGCTCATGAGAAGGACCGAGGCCTCTGCAGCACATTTCAATATGGCACATGCATTTATGATATGCAACATTCATCAGGTTATCATGAACATGCCCTGGCTCAAAAATCAGGAAAGTCCATTCATTCATCCAGTAGATCACATTTATACACTGGATATGGAACTGGGGATTTTATTTTTTTTTCAATTGAATGTGAACTGTTGCTACCATCTTCCTGTAGACCACGAATTGAAAGGTTACGCTTGTGATTGGAGTTTTAAGTTTTGGGAGAGTAAGATGCAAGTTCGCAATTGATCTGTTAATTGACTAAAGTGATTAGCTTGTTCAAGCCAATTAGAACCCACTTCTTAAAACAGATTAAAGTTTATTTTCTTCAAATGTTCATCCAGAGAAGTTGTAAGCCCTAAAGTTTCTTGGATCGAACAATAATATACCAAAGTATCTCGTAAGAATGATAGTTATTTTAGCCTGTTATGACCAATATCTTGCTAAGTATTAAAATTGTTTAATTAATTGTACCTAATAACATAATAATTACATTTAAAACTAAAATAAATATATTTATAGTAATTTTATATAATTATTTATTCAGTTTCTTTCCAAAAATACTGGTTGGTAAGCCGATATATCATCCAATAATCTCAGCTCCCAACACTTGATACATGTTATGAATATAGAGCTTTGCAAGCCCACGTGTGTATACAAGTCAGCTAATGCACAGCCACCACATGTGCCAGCATGAAAGATAGGTGCAATATCCAAGCCACCCATCAGAAGGACACCACCATGCAGAATCCCTATCTGAAGAATCAGGTATGTCCACTTGTCAGGTGGACCACACTTATCTAACAACCAAGTATGGTTGTGAAAAAAATCAGCTGAAGCTCCCTTGCCATCAAATTATTTCTAATAACATGATACACTTACTCAATGGACCATCTTTATCTTTGAACAGTAACATTTATATGGTGAGGTCCACCTGATGGCTTGTACGTTTCACCTGTCTGCCATGCTGGCACATGTGGTCATGTGTGCATTAGCTGACTTGTACACGTGGGCTTAGCAAAGCTCTAAGAATGTACACACTAAAAAAAATAATGAAATATTTTCTGTAACGGCTGATATCTCAGCTCATAACATATTCAATCAGGCCATAACGACCTGTCAGATGACTCAGATCAGTAATACAATTCCCTGTAAATGATATGTGTCGATGCATATTCATGACCCATTGGGGATGATTACATCATCGCCAAATGAATTTATCACAATATGCTCCTGACAGGAAACATAGACATTACTTGATGCACAACAGGTCATCAATGTGATTGCGCAGTCAGCAAATACAGACTGTCCATACAGTGGGTCCTACCATGGGTACCCCACTCTAAAAGCAATATCCAATTGAGCAATCCCATCCATCCAATCAATGGACCAATGTTTGAAGTATCACCTGAAACCGTTACACATCGCCCAATATGTACCGGTATTACCCTTAACGAAACGACAGCATTGGCCTGTACCTACACAGGTTGATACAATACCATATCGGGGTGAACGATACGTTTCTGGATACACTAATCTTAAACCTTGCAATGAACTTCTCCCCATCGCATGACAACCACTGACCACTGGTGCTTCAAAACATTTGTTGGAAGGCCATTCGACCGCTAAGATTGGCTGAAACTAATCAAGAAATCCCGTTCATTCAATAAATGGACCAATGTTTGAATTATCACCTGAAACCGTTATGCATCGCCCAATATGTACCAGTATCGCCCTTAACAATACAACTGCATTGGCCTGTACCTACACAGGGTGATACAAGAACATATCGGGGGTGAACGATACGTTACTGGATACACCAATCTTAAACCTTGCAATGAACTTCTCCCCATTGCATGACAACCACTGACCACTGGTGCTTCAAAACATTTGTTGGAAGGCCATCTGACCGCTAAGATTGGCTGAAACCGATCAAGCAATCCCTTCCATCCAATCAATGGACCAGTGTTTGAAGTATCGCCTGAAAACGTTACACATCACCCAATATGTACTGGTATCATCCATTAATGATACGATTGCATTGGCCTGTACCTACACGGTGATAGAAGACCATATCGGGGGTGAACGATACGTTACTGGATACACCAATCTCAAACCTTGCAATGAACTTCTTCCCATTGCATGACAACCACTGACCACTGGTGCTTCAAAACATTTGCTGGAAGGCCATCTGACCGCTAAGATTGCCTGATCAGCACAGTTTTCGTATTATGGTCCATCCACTGTGGGCCCACCAACAACTGTTTATACATCGCCATCCCCTGGAAATTTATAATTGCCATGGAAATAATTGAAAAAACAAAGTACAATATAAACCTTAGAAATCACATTTCTTCCTTAATAATAATAATAATAATATTTTTTTTAAAAAACCCATTAAAATCAGGAAATAGAATAAATACATATCTTTCTCATCATAAACCCTACAAGAAAAGATCCAGAAATTCAACGTGAAAAATGAAACTCATGCCACAAGAACAGATCAAAAGCTTCAAAACCCTAGATAAGGGTCTTGTTCAAAAAAAAATAAAATTTAAAATACTTTAAAAATGGCTGAAAATGCAGAAAATTGTGCAAAAAATCTGAAACAGGGAATACGATCTCTAAACAGATGAGGATTATTCCATCGAGTTTAAATAAATATTTTATTCCGAGAATCTAGGATTTCCCGTACCTTTTCGCGATGGAATTGCAGATATTCGCAGTTCCCGAGCGCTTGAAAGAAGGGAAAGGATTTTCAGACACCATTCCTGCGTTCTCTCGCTCCCACTGTCTGAAGTGAAAGGGAGCTGTTATGGAGGGAATATGAAGTGGATTTAAATTACAGGAATGCCACCGTCCTTTCAGTAAATTACGGGAATGCCATTGCGTCTACGGAGGTTTTTTGAGTAATGCCGACTATTCGCGCGAGGATAGATTCAAGGGGTGAATCGCGGTGCACGTGCAAAAGTGGAAAACGTGTGTGAGATCCGGGATTATGTACCACGTGGGCTATACGTGAACATGGGCTGTTGGAAGATGCATGATGATCTACTCATCAGGTGGGCCGTTGGCTTTTTTTCTTTCTAACAGTCCTTTTCCATCCTTATATCAAGCGAACGGTGAGGATCATACGTCCCCGCTGGAATTACCCATGATGTGCATGTTCAATCCAAACCATGCATCTGGTGACACTACACATGATAACCGTACATGCAAAGAATAATCCTGATCACTGTATCACATGAGATACACCACAGGCAGCAATGTACGATCAGGCCCTAAATGTATTAATAGGTTTGACACCGACTTTTGGTCTATCCCTTAGTCGTGGTGGGGCACACCTGATGAACGGTTTTGATGTAATATACGCGACAGGTGGACTCTACATTCCATAGAGCGGATTGGCCAGTGACCCTTTCACTTGCCAACGGCCAGTGGTCGATTCTACGTAGGCCTCATCACGATGCATGTATATCATACATGCGGTCTATCTTATTTTTTTGATCATTTTACTAAATAATGTTGAAAAATAAGGTATATCCAAATCTCAGTAGACCACCTTATAGGAAACAGTGTAAATTGAACATCCACCGTTAAAAACTTCTTGGGCCGTAAAAGTTTTAAATCAAGCCGATCTTTGTTTTTTCCCTACATCTAAGTTTGTGTGATCTAATAAAAAGATTGGATGTCAAATAAACATTACAGTGGGCTTTAAGAGGAGTTTAATGGTGGACATATAATAACTCCTGTTTTCCAGTAGTGTAGTCCACCTTAGATTTATATCCCTATCATTTTTGGTATCAAGCTCTAGAATGAGCTGTAAAAATGGATGGACGGCGTGGATAAAACATATACTTCTTAGTGGGACCCACGGAGCACCTACCACTAGCCAAACCGCCTCATGCATTCAATCCGTAAGTGTTGATGGTTTTCCTCACCCTCTCCGATGTTCCCATCGGCCCACCCAAGTTATGAATCAGAATAGATTTTCTCATCTACTCATAGCATGAGGTTGCTTCATCTAATGGATGGGTTGGATTGAGTCCCATACAGCTGCGAGCATGTGATGGTAACCCGTTTTGTATATCTTTAGGCAACAACCTTAAAGGTTATGATCTTCATATCCAGGATATTTTCTTATTGAGGCCCACCCATTGTGGGCGCCACATACCAATGGTACGGTTCACTTAGAAGTGGGCCCCACTAGTCAAAATTGAGGAACCGCTTGCACTCTGCGAGGAACGCGGATTGCGTCCACCCTGCAAGTCTCCAGCTGGTAACGGGCGGGAGCTTTGAGTGGCCACCGTGATGTATAGGTTTTATCTACACCGTCCATCCATTTTTTCGTAACATCTTCTGTTATAATGAAGAAATTTAGGAAGATCCAAGTCTCAAGTGGACCACACCATAATAAGTAGAGGTGATAATGATTCTCACCGTTGAACATTTTTTAAGGCCCACCATGATGTTTATTTTGCATCCACCCTCTTCCAAGTTACATATACCTGGATGAAGAGAAAACACAAATATCAGCTCCATCCAGAACCTCTGTGGCCACCAAGAAGTTTTCAACGGTAAGAGTTTAATCTCCACCGTGTAGTTCGGATCTGTCTTGAATCTGCCTCATTTTTGAACTTATAACCTAAAATGATACGAAAAAATGGAATGGACGGTGTGGATAAGACCCATACGTCATGGTGGCCACTCAAATCTCCTGCCCGTTCCCAGCTGGAGATGGGGATAGGGCTCTGCGAGGCCTCTCTACATTCGCGATGGGGCCTTTTGACCATTAAACCCCTGGTCTCATTTGAAACAGTGTAGCAGGGGATTTGAAAAGGAAGCCTATTTTGGTCATTTTCAAATTCGGGTTAATCTGTAATTTTCATGGAAATGGAGCCTTTATCCGTGCTTTAACATATAATAATGTGATGGCGTGAAATGATGCGACAGTTGTGACACAGAACTCAAGAAAGAAGCAATCATGAAAAAAGCAGTCAAGATGTTTCTATCGGCGAAATATTGTTAAATATTTATTAAAAGAGAGAGAGATCAGGTACTCCTGCGGTACACTGAATATCCTGAAGCACAATGGTGTTTTTGATTCGTGTATTGTCTTATAAGTGATCAGAACCGTCCATCATATTCTAACTACAATTTTTAGTCCTTCATAAGAATATCTTACTAAATCAGAGATTCTATTTATAACCGTAGGTTTCCTTTCAGTCACGTGATGAAAAAGATCCTCACTTGCAGACATATCTTATCCGGAGCGTACTCTTCCGAATGGACCACTTATATTGATGATCGATGGACTTTTTGATCCAAACCGTTCGTTTTTCATGGAAATTATAAGAAAGAAAATCTGCTCTGATCAGAGAAAAATTTTCAATTTTATATTTCATATGTGGTTGGGACAAAATTGACGGTTTAGATTGAGAAATTGACGGTCCACTCCTCTAAGAGAGTCAGGTTGCACGAGGACGGATATTGCGCGGGACCACTGGAATCGTCCCATGTTAAAAGGCGTCGAATATTTTCGGACGAAAGTACGCTTTAGATGTCATCGCAGCTTGTAAAATGAGTTCCTTTCCCCCGATAGCAAAGTGAAATTTCATCCGTCGAGTTTAAGGTACGTGGCCCACATCTTTGAACGATGCAGCAGGATTTTCAATTCTATCGAGTGGGTTTGGTAATCTTCCTCGTTGTTCTGTTGTGTCTCACCTTGGATCGACTATTTTTTAAAATGCTAGTTGATAATGAAATCTTAACCATGAGATTTTTGGGCCAGAGATGGACGGTTGAGGAAGAAATTCAGTAAATGCCTGCATTCAACTTTAAATAGTCCACCCTGGGAGATTCTTGGCAATCCATCCCCTGAAAATGATTTTGGGCATGAGAGAACTGCCTGCCACGATAGCTTTTCTTAGCGCACACGCCAAACATATGCTAGAATGGCACATGTGCTATATCCAAACCATTCATCATACATGTTTTCCCAAAAGTACATATTGTCTGATCAGGTAGAAAACTTCAGCCAAGTTTTTAAGAGACGTTCATTTTATTTTAAAAGTGTGGTATACCCCATCAGTGAATTAACGTGATTATTCAACTATGCACTAATTAGAGATATTAAAATTCATTTAGTGATTAAATTGAAACTCCTGTGAATAAATTAAGCATATCTACTTTTAAATTATAAATAGTGATTCTAAATCTATGGGGTCAAATAGTAGCAAAGATTCCGAATCCAATGGGGTGTTGGTATTAAGTGGGATGGAACCTTAAATCCCACTACAGTGTGAGTGTGTGGGGGTGTGTGTGTGTTAAAAAAAAAAAACTTTAAATCCGTTGATTTGAAAAATCATCCATGTTTAGTTCATCATAGGTTTCCAATATTAAATCATGTATATGGTATAGGGAGAGTTAGAGAGTGTTTTCTGCAATTCAAACAGGATTTAGGAAATTCATGGGATTCTCTCCTAAAAGCATGAGATAAAAAGTTCTTATGATGGAAAGGGAGGTGGGGCCCACCTTGATATTCGCAAGAAATCCACCTCATCCATCTATTTTACAAGATCATTTTAGGGTAAACGACTAAAAATGAGGTAGATTTAAAACTCAAGTAGGCCACACAGGAGAAAACATTGGGGATTGAGTGACCATCATTGAAACATTTGTATGGCCACAAAAGTATTGTATCATGATAAAGTTTTCTACGTTGTCAGGTCATCGCAACAGGAATGAACTTATAAACGGTTGGGATGACATATAAACATCGAGGTGGAGCTCGGGAAGGTTTCAATAGTAGGAAATTCTTTCCCCACTCATTCCTTTCGTATAGCCCACTTGAGTTTTGGATCTGCTTGACTTTTGATAGCATGTCCTGAAATGATCTCACAAAACAGATGGACGAGGTGGATTACTTACAAACATCAAGGTGGGCCCCACCTTACTTCTCACTGTAATTTTCAAATAAGATTTTAAAAATTGGTAGTTGTTTTCCATGTTCAATCAAACACTACATGAATAAAAACTTGTATTTAAGCCATACATCCTATATGATCCAAACACTAAAGAGAATAGCTCACTCCCATGGCATTAAGAGATAATCCACCAACAAGTGCATTTATTGCAAAAAAGCAATTCCATCCCACTTAATACCATCTAATTCCATGCGTTAAACACCCCCCCAAGGGTTCCAAATCCACGCTCCCAAACACATCATCTACATATTTGGTGTATTGGGGCAATTATAGTCGATAAAGGATATATATTCTCCGATGTTGAAATTAGAGCATTCATTAAAAAATATAAGCTCAAATTCTTTTATTCAACTTGTCATGCCCCAAAAAATCGCCACTTGATTACAGAGACTCCGATCCCGAGTTTTCATGTGTAAATCTAGCAAAAATGCACATGGACGAGTTCCCACGTACCCGCCCAGTCCGACTAATCACATATGATCAAAATCAGAGTAGCTTTAAATCAACGGTATTAAAATTTAAGCGGATGTAACTAAACCCGAAAATATATGACTGATATTCAAAACATACAAATTCAAAAGTGGTGTCTACCCAAATAAAGATTATACAAGCCAAGATATTCATACCTAAAGTGATTAAGTGTAAAGTTTTCGGTTTTGACCCAATCATTCGAAACATAACGGCGGTGATGTAAGCTGATCTAAGCTTATCCGTATGAGATCCCGATAGTACCTACATCAATAATATCACCTAGTTTGTGTTTGGGAGTGAGTAGCTAACTCAGTGGTTGAATTAGTTATAAATTACACATGTTATCGAATTAATCAGCACAGGTAATGATAAATAAAAAATCAAGCATTTCCTAAATACTTTTGTTAAATGTACGTATGAAATTATGACATGATTCATATGCAATTGCCTTATATTTGATGTGTCATTCTAAGAACACCAAACAACTCGGGGATCAAGTTATCCCTTAAATTCATTAGCAAAGTTCTCAATGGAACCTGAGTTGGTACCAATAGGGCCTCTTCCTTGGACTACGATCGAGGTTGGGGAAGGGGTTTGGGCATTTAAATAGTGGGACACTCATTGTTATACTAGACAGTTACACATGATACGTGAGATATTTCAAGTCAGCATTCGCGCAGGATGTGAGTAAACTCCTATACATGTTGGCCTTGTATGGATCTTGGTCGGATGGGTGTTGGCAAGCCGGCTATTGTGCGCAACTATAGCCTTTGTTGTTCACTAAAGAATTTGTTTATATGGTGATGTGACATACTAAGATTCTTGTATATACACTTATATCGAGCTTATGTTGTGAATTCATGCGTACAACTACTTGTTGGGTTGTTATCTTATTCTATTGATTAGAAAACCATCAAGAACAGAAAAATGAATTGGAATCTTCATGTGTGGAGTGATGACTTTGAGAGGCGTGCTCTTAGAGATTTACTACGAGAATAAAGAATTTTTTATTTTATATTTATTACTTTAAATAATGATGTATGAACGTGAGTTGGATATCAACCATTAAATAGTTAATACTTTTAACTGGACGCATGATGATTAATTAAGTTTATTATTTGTGATAATTATCATAATTATGTGTACAATATTACACCCTCCTCATTGAGTCACACATTCGACTCGGTGACTGAGTCAAGTGAACTCAGATTTCCAGAGCCAAGGTGTGACAGTAGCAGCTCCTCACTTGTGTACATTGATTCATTTTTGAGTTCATCACCCAAACGATGACTCTCCAGCTAATGCGGGATTAACACTGGCCCGACCAATCTCAAATGACTCAGACGACACACTCATCGACATGGTAGGGGATGACCACAATTGATGTAAGAGTCGTCACCCAAACGTAATTGTGGTACGGTCGCAACATCCATTCCATTTATGATATGGTAGGCTCGTGGCCTTTATGATTGCTCATTGGTTACTATGGGAGAATTCGTCACCCCAGTGTAGGTCGACAGTTTGGACATGGTGTCTCATACTACTATGCCTAGCTCATGAGTCTTGTGGATCGTACCACTAATGGTTATAAGTGGACACTTTCAATGAGAATGAGGTATCTTAGATTCCATTTGGTCATATCATATATTGTGAACATACATGGTTAGTCGGCCGTTAGACTAATTTGATTAATATGGGAGAACCCCGGTGCAACCGACATTGGGTGCAAGCATCCCACGTAATTCATCTACTGTCAGTCATCCGTGTTCAACCTAGGTCGATCGAATAAGCTCAGGGTGGCCGATCTAACTCGGGTCACCCCTTATTTTGGGTGATTAGCCGATTGTCCTAACATTGTAAACAATTCTAGACGTCATCACAGACTAACCATTCGTCACGCAACCATAATGAGGTTTCATATGAAGCATAAATTCAATGACCCTACTACTTGAATATTTCATCAAACATGTGAGCATCAATAAAACATTTAATCACTTACGCATTTTATCAAACATGTAAGCATCGATAAACAACTAATAACATATGTTATAATCAAATCAAATTGTGAACATGTTAGTGTACGCCAAGCTATTTACAAATAATAAATCATTAACCGAGACACTCAAGGATCGATAAATAGCAACATAGGAATAATGATCCGCACCCTACAGGGTTTCATGCGACATTTTCATGCTTAGGGTTAGAGTTTTTGAGGAAAAATCACTAGTCATAAATTAAGATCAAGAAAACACCTTTAATAGGTAAAAATCTACACTAGGTTGTGAAATCGAAGGTTTAGACAAGATTCTTACATACGATCGTCGACGAAAGATCCGATAGCGACTAGGGTTTGATTGAAGTGATTCGATGAATGAGACACCGATATCCCCCTCACACTCTCTCTCTCTCTCTCTCTCTCTCTCTCTCTCTCTTTCTTTCCCAACCTAGGGCATGCATTTGTATGGGGAGAGGGGGTATGAAATAGTAAACTATTTACAGTGCTAGAAATAGTGCAAATGGCTATAATGTCTAAATTTTCATTATACTAGCCCTATGGGAGAGTGTTTCTAACCAATGGGATCCATACGGGGTGTAAGGGTTGATATATATCGTAGGATAGTTGGCCCTAATGATGATTTAAGTACAGATACGATCGGTCTGCCATTTGGATGCGTCAATCGATGGACATAGTTAGAAGTCAGTTTGATGGATCACCGATGGTCGATCGGGGCAGCAACTATATGGTAAGGATTTAACAGTCTTAAAGCTACAACTTTTGTAAAGACCGGATATAAATAATTAACTTGAGTTCTTAATTAATTTCAGGAATATTTACATATCTCATGCATTGGCCTTGCGAGTTTAAGTTGAGTGATTTGAGATATAATCTTGGCTTAATATCTCCTAATAGACGTCAAACCCGTTAAGACGAACGTCTTTGTATAATCTCGGTTTTAATGGCCCACTAACGAACGATGTAGAGCTTGTTCGAATAATTAGGGCATTTATTGAATGAGTTGGGTAGCGATATTTCTCATGCGTGATGATTACTGTTTGAATTAACTAAGTTCATAACATGGCCTATTCGCGATTAGCGAAAATGGCAATCTGATCCTAATTACCCTAAACTATTTGTTCTTAGGCTAAAATAATAACTGGGTCAGTTTGATTTGTTAATTAAGATCCGACCCCTAGTTGTCTCGGCCTTAGGTATGTCTCTATTTAGTTACGGTTGTCTTAATTAGTCAGTGATAATTCGATTAGATTTGAGGTCCTAGATAAATAAATTACGAAGCTAGACTCAAGGTTTAAGTGATCGGATGGATTGGTTAGCTTCCTACAATTAATTAATTAGATTTGTGCAGTTTTTTATTGGTACCACCCACGTATATACTCACCTCGAGCATCAAAGGTCAATAACTGATGACATAAGATAATTATAGCTAAAGTTTTCAAGAGTTTTTGGAAAATACAAAATAGCAAAAATCTGTGACGTTACATGACCCTTTACTACACTTAGGCCAATGGATAGCCCAAGTCTACTAATAATATCCTCGAGAACATGCTTAAGAGGATAATTGATGACAACATGCGATCATGGCATAACGCTCTATTGAGAGTATTATGGGACTATCAAGTTTTATAAAGAATTAACATTGGTGTAAGTTCGTTTGCTTTGACGTATGGGCATGATGCCATGTTACTTATGGAAGTTAATGTGACTTCGCTCGAGATAGCATTTCAATCTCAATCAACCTCAATCAAATTCACCGAAGCCATGCTTATTGAGTTGAAAGGACTTGATGAAGTCAGGCTTAGAGCTTAGGATTCTTTACAGCTTCACAAATTAAAGGTGACCATAACCTATAATAAAACGGTCATAAGAAAATCATTTAGCGAAGGTTCTCTGGTCTGAAAAGCCATCATTCCAATTGGGACAAAAGCACCCAAGCACGGGAAATTGTCTTTGACTTGGGATGACCCATTCAAAATTAATGAAGTACTCTATAGAGGGGCATATATTTTTACAAAATTTAAATGGACAAGTATTTAAATTAGTCATTAATGGCGATACATAAAAACACACGTTCCTATTATGTGGTAATACAATAAGAAAATAGATAACAAAATTTAGGGATTTGATTGAAAATATTTTATTCAAAGTACAAATGGCTGATACACGAGTCTTACAAAATTCGCTGCTTAAGTTAAAATCTTGAATACAAAATGTTGAAAATGTATAAAAGTTAGCTAGCGTTGGCTAACGCAAGCGGGAAAACATCATCAAAGTGTGGCTGACAACTTCTAAAGTAATTCGAAGATACCATTATCTTCTTAAAAAAAAATAAGTAAGCCAGATGACTTCAAGGGAGATGCCTAAAGATGCCTCCCTTGAAGAGTGACGAATCAAAAAGAGGTTGCAGTCATAATGTTCTTAGCCTCATTATTTTTCAACTTTTAAGCACGATGTTCCTATGACACATTCTTTACGAATACCAAGATATCGATAACCTGCCTTCTTATAATGATCTCTTTCAAATATAGTTCAAACAATTCTTCATTCATAGCTCCTCGATATTAGAGGACTTCCAAATTCGTCCATCAAGAAAAACAGGTCATTAACTTAAGTGTTTGGCCCTTTCGTGATTTTCTCTATGACGATATTCACGTATCTTCTGCATAATTTGTAGTTGACATCGTCGCTCCTCGCGAATTAGCGAATCAAATAGTTGATACTCAAAACCTCCTCTGGCAATAAATGACATTCTTCTCAAAAAATCTTCCATCTTCTTCCTTAAAGAGCTTATAATCGAAAAGAAGTATTCTTTCTTAGTAATATTCCCACCCGACATCTCTAACTCATTGATGATTGCCGAGAGCTCTTCAAGATATGCTAAGATGTCAGACGTATTTGGAGTGGTTGAATTATGTTTCGAAGGTAACTCACTACCATAGGAATGTTATAAGGGTCAAACGAGAAGATTATATCAAGTAAGACCTTTATTAGTAAGTTTCTTGCTTGTTGATACTCAAAAGGAGGAGAAACGTCTACCACCATTGCAAGAGGAGATGCTGGTAACATAAAACTCTATTAACACATGAAAAGGCTGGAAAGATGTAAGATCTTAAAAAAGAAGATGACCTTGTATAAAAGAAGAACCATCACTCCTACATTAAATGTGACATCATGGCGATAAAACATCTCTCGAAGTAGATACGATGTAGGCAATCGACGAGTTAATAAGACCGCCACGTGAATCTGCTAGTTTGTCTTGTTGAGCGCGAGATCCTCCACCATGCTGCAAATGTAGACTAGAAATTAACTGAGAGCTACCACGTGGAGACATTAATATAATTATCCATAAAATATGGATATATCTCTTCGCATATCGGTTGAATGCGAATAGATGTAAAGGGCACTGTATTACGCCTGATATGACCGTGTCAGATACAACGATTCAAATGATGTCATGTGGCAACAAGATCTCAATAAGAGATAAAATGAAGATTTCTCCAGCTACCCGCACGACCGAATGATATTAGAATCCATAAAGTTATGAGTAGCCTAAAAAGAGTAAGCCCAACTGGCTACAGAAAGGACACATGTGTCCCACATCCCATTTACATGGCAGAACCAACTAATCATAGCAGTGGCTAAAGTTGTGTATCAATCAAAACACAATCATACTAAAAGATGAGTTCGGTCGATACACTATGACATCTTGTATGGTATTTATGGGAAAAAATATTTGAGGAACAGAGTAATGACTATGCTAGTTGGCCTAACTTCATGGTGCATTATTCATGCTCGTGCGGCGTAAAAGAACTTCTCGTCCATGCGATAGGGGTGGAACGTACACGCAACTAATGACCAACGCATAATGAATAACCAGCATACATGAATGTCGTTTGATAGGCCATGATTATCTTTGAGTATAGACATTTATCTCCATATCAACAGACATGATAAGTGACTACGAAGATATCTTTATACATCCATCCTAAAATTTTATAAATAGGAGGAAGATCAAAGAGCTCTAGGCCTTCGCCAATCCAACACATATTGAATATAATCTATAGTGCAATGCTGCTATTTTTTTAATCTTTTATCTTAGTTTATCCTAGCATATGATAACCTGTGTTACACTATTACGTTGGACCGGCTTTAGCATATGAGTAATGTAATCTTGTTTTTTTACGCTGCTATGCTCGACTTAGATTAAGAATAGTGATTTCCTTCCATCTGTGTTGAGCATTGGATTGTAAAGAAAATGTTTTTCTATTCTTTTCAACAGTGTAATTCCATTTGTCTACGCCATAGTCACTGGACCAAGGAAGACTTAGATCTAGGGCATCGTTATCTATATTATAGATGCTGGATAACTGATGGATACTTTTGTAAGCTTTTATTTTTATCTCAATTAATGCAATTGAATTCATTATACTCTCACATTGTGAGAATTAGATTATCTCTACTATCATGTTAAGAAAAAAGTCATTTAAAATAAAAGTAAAAAATAATTTATTAGAAAGACTGAACCATTCCCTTCACAACTTACTCAATTGTGCCAGAGGTGAGGACAACACCAGGTCGTGTTTCCCAATTAACAAAAACAGTCTCCTTTCTATATATCCTTTGACGATGAGGAGCTCTAGCACTGCTTCCTAAGAGTAGCGTGTCTACCGATTTCACCATGATGGCTTGATTGAAATAATAATAGCCCATATGCGACAACCATGCACCACCTGTGTTCGCGTTTCCAAAGGCACCCCTCTCTTTTAAGAGGATTCACGACATGTCAAACCCTAGTAAGGTTCTTCGCTTTGCATTGAATTAAACCACATACTCTACCGCTTATGCGGGCCCCCGTTCTTGTAAAGGAAGAACCCAAGGAAAGTAAGCCTGAGAAGGATAAGCCTGAGGTAGGTGCCGTGTTAGTGAGTCATATCTCGTCTTAACGATGAGCGAATCAATGAGTGAAAATTGAAGAAATGGGGTCACTAAAGTCACGAAGGTGAAGCTGTAATGACCAAGGAGAAACAATGACATGACCTAAGTCATTCTCCCAATTAGAAAAAGTTGCGCTTCAACCCGAAGGCGAAGAAGGGTTCCGAAGGGATGATAGCAAGGACCGGAGGCGCATAGCAGGTAAAAAACTCTCGTAACTGACTTTGCAAATCCCATTTTCCTTAAGCATATAGAAACCTATGATTAACATTATCTGTTCTTGAAACTCCACTCATTTTCTCTTCCATTATAGGAAGATTGGCATTTGGGCAAGATGTGATCTATCTTTTTAGATCGTTGGATCTATGGGAATGTTCTTCTTTCTTTGTCGGGAACAAGCCTGAACTCATAGTCCTTCACGCCTAAAGAAGGCGCGTGAGATGTGCGGGACTTATTTATCAACTCACGTTTTTTGGCTGGATCCAAACTGAAATGCATTGAAAGGCCAACTGAACCGTCCGCTACCAAGTCCATGGGGGCCTTTGGCTTTGGTTGGAACCCATAACAAACTAAAAAAGCACTTCTGCCTGTCAACGAATGAGTGCTCCAATTACAAGGCCAAGCCATTGCACCCTCCAAGGCCCGGTCTCACTTGACTTGACTCTAATTGGAGTGAAAGTAGAGAGCCGGTGCTCAAGCTTAGAACAACGACTAATTGAAAACCTATTTAAGAAAGTGTAGCCTATGGTCTAAACTGAGGACAAGTTTTTGGAGTTAGGTCATCCTCACGGATTGCAACCGGAAGATTTCTAGTGAAATCCACTCTTTCTTCCTCGTTAGGGTCCGTCTCTGCAACCAAAAGTGGTGGGGCAACCCATCATTCGTCCACAATCTTTGTTTATCTTAATGCCCGGGGTTAAATGCTTTAAGTTCGGATGAAACTGTAAAAGCTTGCATGCCCGACACAATACACAAGCACAACCGGATAATCTGACATCCGTTACTCGAAATATGGATGACTATAAAAAAGACCAAATAAAATATAAATTGCATACTTGATCAATGTGATTTTTGCACCATTAATATGAAGTACATTCCGCACCAATTGGACAGTTACGATGGATAAATGCTCCGAGAGTACTGAAGCATACGTCATTACAAATACATATTTTTTAAAGTGTATTTTCTGCGAGATTTTCACCAGAAAAAGGTCAAATCTGACAAGAAAGACATAGGGCTGTCAATGGGCTGGTCCTAGGGTAGGTCTCGGCTCAGATCACCGTCCGGCC
This sequence comes from Magnolia sinica, assembly GCF_029962835.1. Lineage (NCBI taxonomy): Eukaryota > Viridiplantae > Streptophyta > Magnoliopsida > Magnoliales > Magnoliaceae > Magnolia > Magnolia sinica. The sequence goes on from NC_080580.1 coordinate 90,215,879, forward strand.
CGGCCTACTCAAAATTCTAATTTTTTAAGCCCGACCCTGGCCCATTGACACGCATAGGAAGCGGGTTCCTGCAACAGTGCGCGTATAAAATCCACTCATACTTTGGTTTTGCCATGTCATATTACAACGAAAATAAGAGGCATGGAAACCCTCACCATTGAAATCTTCACCCTGATGTTTATATTCCATCCAAACCGTTCATAAGTTAACGGTATAGCTGTAACCAGGATGATAAAATGATTTAAACTTGAAAAGGGATTAGGTGAGACCATGGATCCACAAGGTGTGTGAACCCTGACTGTGCGGCTGGCATTAATGTATATGCTTTAAATTCATACTGTCCAACTATTTTGAAAGCTCATTTTAAGACACGGTTTAAAAATGAAGCAGATACAAATCTTATGGGACGCGGATTGCGTGCAACCCTCGCCCGTCCCTAGCTCTGAATGGGCAGTTTTGTCGGTGTGCCGACCATGATGTATCAGTACATCTAAGCCGTCTATCCCTTCTCTCAGATTATTTTAAGGCATCCCAACAAAAATGAAGTAGATCTAACGGCTAAAGGGACCACATCATATATGACTCTTGCATTTAATGCAACTGACATTTAACGCTACGCATTGTGCATTTAATGCAACCAAGCTTATTATTTGGTATGGTCCACTTGAAAGTTTGATCTGCCTCATTTTAGTACTCATGCCTTAAAATAATTCGAGAAAAAGAATTGACAGCTTGGATGTACAGATACATCACGGTGGGCCCACTCATAGGACTACCCGTTAGGTGCTAGGGACGGGCGGGGGTATTACGCAATCCGCGTAAAATCTTGTGGACCATACCACAGGAAATTGGAGCGATTGAATTCCATCGTTAAAAACTTCATGGGGCACTGGAATATTTATTTGCCATCCGGCCCATGGATAAGGTCACAAAGATACGAACGAAAAGACCGCTCAAATATTAGTTTGATCCAAACTTTTTGTGGCTTACAAAATGTTTTTAATGGTCAATTACCAATGTTTCCTGTATTATGGTCCACATGAGATTTGGATCTATTTCGGTTTTTGCTTCAATTTTTAACCATGCCGTAAAATGAGCTTTCAATCCTGATGAACGGCATGGATGTAGTCACATACATCAAAGTGCGCTCCACAGTCAAGGGTCCCACCCAGGGTCTCACCAAATCCGCTCACTAAGTTTTGAATTATGGGTGTTTCGGTCCATCTGCTTCTTGCTTGAAATTTTGTCTACCTTAGTACTAGATCTAGTTCATTTTTGGGATTTCGGTTTAAAATGATCCAGAGAAACTGATGGATGGATCTGATTTTATACGGACATCTCTGTAGGACCCAGAGGGCTCTGTGTTGCAGGAACTCCTGTAACTGGTGTTGCCGGATGCGTATCCCACCAAGGTGTGCCACACACCACCGAACTCGGTGTGTTGGCGTGAGTAAGCTCTGTGGAACCCACCTCAATATACGTGTTATATTCAAACCGTCTATTCATATGGAGAGATCATTTTAGGGGATGAAGCAAACAATAAGGCAGATCCAAAGATCAAGTGGACCACACCACAGAAAAAAGTGGGAGATTGAATGATTACCATTGAAAACTTCGTGGGGTCAAAGAAGTTTTGGATCAGGATGATATTTGCTTTTTTCCCTTCATACAGATCTTTGTGACCTGATGAACAGGTTGGACGGCAAATAAACATCATTGTGGGCCCTACTAAGGTTTCAACGGTGGGAAACATTGTCCCACAACTTTCTGTGGTGTGGTCCACTTGAGACTTCTTTCTGCCTCATTTTTTGTTTCATGACCTAAAATGATCTCAAAAAATGGATACAGGCCGTGGATATGACACATATATCACGGTGGGATCTACCTAACTTGGTGATGTCAACACACCACTGAGGTCGGTGGTCCGTATCCCATAACGCAATACCTCATCCCCTCTAACATGCTAATGAGATCACATGCCGCATGGATGAAAAGTGAAAACACAACTATCAGGTTGATCCAATGGCTCCCAATAGCAAGAGACATGTGATATGGTTACTACTCATTTATATAATTTATGATACATGCCCATGCATGCTATTCTTCTGAGAATGAAATGTTATTTACACACACACTATATATATATATATATATATATATATATATATTGTCAAAATACTACTCTATGCACACATGCCCATGTAGCACATGTGTGTAAGATTAGATAAGTTTAACAATTGGGGAATTGGGGTGGTTTGTTGTGAACATGGCCTGGTCCAGTGACATGACATTCTAATCACAGAAAAAAGTGGATATTTGAAAAAGTGATGAATGGTCCATATTGAATGTACATGTGTTGTTGCGAGGATTAACTAACCCTGATCTCATGCATGTGCATAGTTGGCATGTGTGCTATGAAGGAAACCTTTGAAATTAAGATTTTGCATTCAACCTTATGGGGCATTTCTTATCAAATTTCATTTTCCAAGTGCACATTTCATATGATTTGGTTAATTATTTAATTTCTCACAAGCATAACAGTAACAACTATGTTTCGTGATACAGTGAATTTTTTTCTCTCAAGCATGATATTAATGGACTAATTGATGTTGCGGCCCTTCATAGAATGGAAAATTGGTAGAATAGGATTCACGTAGCCAACCCCAATTAATTAGAATAAGACTTAAATGATGATGATGATGAAGCATGACAACAATAACATCAATAACCATAACGGCAAACAAGTTCACACGTGTTTGGAAGCTTAAGCCAAGCTACATGTTTTAGATTGTATGGCCTAATAATCAAGCCATTTCACTCTTGGGTTGGATCACAGCCTACCATATTCTGGTTCCTCCGGCAATGCAAAATTCAGTCCCTCCTCTATCACAAATGTGTTGTAATTGATTTATGACCCAAATCACATACTGATCTAACATGTTGGCTCATGTTTCATGCTAATTGCATGTCCATTCATGCAATATCATAACCAACCTAACTAATGAAATTTGTGTGATATCACAACTTATATATATGTGAGAGGTGAGTTCACATAGTAATTCATTTCGGAGTTATTTATATTTTTAAAAAAATGTCAAATTTAGATGATTTAAGCTATATGTTAATATTATGCTACTAACTGATACAATTTTAATTAGTATTATCCAAATATTTTGTTTAGCTAAATTAAGACATTGGAGTGAACTAAAAAAGTCTCGTGTGATAAAAGAATTAAGGTCATCCTAGTGGAAGTATAGATAATCTCCTTTTCGTCAGCCCCGTGTCATCCGGGGATGGGATTGTGACACGTGGCTGCTCTAGCTCTAGACTGGGACACGTGGCTGCTTTGGGATCGGAACAAGTGGCTGTTCTAGCTGTGGGATCAGGACCTATGGCTGCTCTGGGATCGAGATACGTGGTGTACGGGGTCGTCACCGAAAATTGAAATGCGGCAGCGGTCGTGCAGGAGCCCTGGCTTTCCTTCATGTCATGTTCCTACGATATAACCCAACACACGAACGAACAGTAAAACTCCAACGAGAGCAAATGATATTGAAAGTTTTTTACTGTTCCTTGCTTCTAAGATGGTAGAGCTCACGCCCGGCGGCAACGGCTACCTGTCCATGTTCCAAAACGACCTCGGACACTGAGGGTATTGCTGATCGAGCATCCGGTCCCCCACCGGTCTTAATGATCAAGCAGCCCGTCCCTCACCAGTCTTGATGATAGATCAGCCCGTCCACCCACACCAGCTCCCCGCACAGCAGCTACACCAGTTAGAAGAGGAGGAGAGGATTGAGCAGCCCGTCATATGGTTGATTACTAATGTTTCCTGTATTATGGTCCACATGAGATTTGGATCTATTTCAGTTTTTGCTTCATTTTTTAATCCGTCCTAAAGTGAGCTTTCAATCCGGATGAATGGCATGGATGTAGTCACATACATCAAAGTGGGCCCCACAGTCAGGGGTCCCACCCAGCTCGGTGGATCCAGGGTCTCACCTAATCAGCTCACTAAATTTTGAATTATGGGCGTTCAGTCCCTCTTCTTCTTGAAATTTTGTCTACCTGAGTCCTAGATCTAGTTCATGTTTGTGATCTCATTTTAAGATGACCTGGAGAAACCGATGGATGGATCTGATTTTATACGGACATCTCTGTGGGACTGAGAGGGCTCTGTGTTGCAGGAACTCCCAGTAACAGGTGTTGCCGGATACTTGCGTCTCCCACCAACGTGGTGTGCCACACACCACCGACCTCGGTGTGTTGACGTGACCAAGCTGTGGGCCTCACCTCTATACATGTGTTATGTTCAAACCGTCCATTCATACTGAGACATGATTTTGGGCATGAAGTGGGAAATTTAATGGTTACCATTGAAAACTTCGTGGGGTCGAAGAAGTTTTGGATTAGGATGATATTTGCTATTTTCCCTTCATACAGATCTTTGTGACCTGATGAACAGGTTGGATGGCAAATAAACATCATGATGGGCCCTATTAAGGTTTCAACAGTGGTAAATATTGTCGCACTGCTTCATGTGGTGTGGTCCACTTGAGATCGGATCTGACTCATTTTTTGTTCCACGACCTAAAATGATCTCAAAAAATGGATAGACGGTGCGGATATGACACGTATATCATGATGGGATCCACACAACTTGGTGACGTCAACACACTACGGAGGTCGGTGGTGTGTAACACCACGCAATACCTCATCCCCTCTATCCACACTGCGCACCGTGCGCATCATTGACAAGGTCTTATCTGCCCGTCCCGTTTATTCCTAAACGCACGAAAAAAACAGGAGTGGAGACTGAGGTTTTTGCTGCTGGTGCTCCTCTCTAGGCGAAGAAATGCTAACCTACGCCTCCATCCCTCCTTCGGTGTAAGAACTTACACTCGTTTACTGTTGCAAAATCCGGGGTTAATTCGTAAATTATGTTAAAATACAGTACTTAAATTGTAAATTTTGTACTTTATTTTTCGAAATAGCCCCTTCACAAGATTAGGCGGTAATTACTGACATTTTTCAGTTTCTGTAATCTGGTTTTTTGTAAATTTCATTAAAAAGCTGGGCTTTTTGTTGCAGAGTGGAGAACTGAATTATTATTATTATTATTATTTTGCTGTAGAGGAATAATCGCTGGGTCCTGAGCCTCAACAAATAGATATTTTGGTGAGGCGCAGGATTCCGTGCATGTGGGACCCATGGTATGTTGATCCGGACCGCTGATATGATGGGGCCCACTGTGGATGGAGGATGCCCCACAGATCTTGAAAATTGCTTTGGGTCGGTTCTTGAATGTCCACCATCACTTGCTAATGGTTTCTATTTAAATGATTGAATTGGATTTTCTGCACCGTTTTAAATGAAGTTGACTTGTCCACTGTACATGTTTTGTGGATTTATGCCAATCCAAGCCGTTCATATCATTGGTCCTAGTGCCGATTGGGAGTAGGTCAAAGATCGGGCTGATCAGATGACCCTAAACATCTGACCTTTGATTTGGCTCACAGACACCCTTTAACCGTCAATTCAATGTCCGCCAATTGGATGATTAGGATCACTCAGTTTTGGTTTTTGGGCCATGAATGACCATCCAGAATATGGCCATAATGGGCCACCTTTTCAATTGTCAATTAAATGTCTACCAGTTGCATGGTTAGGATTGCTTGATTTTGTGCTTTTGGGGGTTGTGCCCATATGACCTTAACCATTTGATTTTGGCCATGAGATTCAGTCCCCTGAACTCCTTCCTAAGTGCCAATTTGATGTCCACCAATTGGATGTTTAGGATGGCTCGATCGTGTGATTTTTGGGCTATGAATGATCATCCATAATAAAGCCATGGTGGGCCGTGCTTTTAACTGTCAATTCAATGTCCACCAGTTCGATGATTAGGATCACTTGATCATGTGTTTTTGGGGCTATGCTTACCGCAACAGGCCATGATTTGGCATATACATGTGCCATGTTACGGTTGATAACCCCACCATCTAACATGGCTTCTCAAGGAAAACACTAGTATGGATGAATATGCTTTTGCCTTTTAAGTTTTGATGAAGAAAACGATATTTGCTAGGTAGCTAGGTTTGCCCCTTATGGCCCAACAATGTGGAGTGATGCAGGACAATTAACCACTTGCTCTAAAAGCTCGAACTGATAGAGCATGGTGAATCAATCCCTTTATTTCATAGCCCAGGCCCCACATCTCATGGGACCTCCAGCTTTGATGCCACTTTGATGCAGCAGGATAATTAACCACCTGCTCTAAAAGCTCGAACTGATAGAGCATGGTGAATCAATCCCTTTATCTAATAGCCTAGGCCCTACATCTCATGGGTTAAGTCCTCGTCCGAACCTCCCTCGTGGGCCCCACATCACATGGGTTCCGCCTCACATGAGCCACCCGCCTTACACGGGCCGCCCACCCCGAGCGTGCCCTTGCATCTCACAGGCTATCGTACTCGAGCCTGGTGTGAAAATGCCTCTGCATTATGGAGTTTGACCGTTCAACCAGTGGGTCCCACTGATGATACACATGTGGCAAACTAGACCATTGTTTCTGACTTACCCTTATATGGAAGTTGGGGATCTCCCGTAGCAATGAGATTTTTGTGACATAGGCCATTCAAGGTGGAACCTTCTCGATGAACTAAATGGACCACCACACCATGGATCACCAAATGGGTCTATTTCATTTGCAATTATTCACTAAGCTTCATTTAGCATTTCAACGAGACTTATAAAATTGTATCCACTGCAGATGCCGTCGGCATTTTCTTGCATGTCATCTACAAGTGTTGGATCGGATCTTGATTTGTTCTAATCCGTACTCTATGCTGATGCCAGGTTAGCTCTCTTCTTGTGTTCTCAATTTCTGGGGAAATGCAACTGAACAATTCAGTTAGCCTTCTCATATTGCCTTTTGTGAATAACAATTATTAAATGAATCCTCTCATTGTATTCCATAATCTCTGCAAACAATCTCACAGAACAACAAGAGAAAAGAGGTTGAAAATTCGACAAGCATAAAGCATAAATAACTCAAATGATACAACCCCATAGATTTATTTTTTTTCTTGAGAGATGCCCCCATGGAAAATCATGACACAATGGTATTAAGAGGGGAGAAAAGGAAAACGAAATGATAAAAGAAAAGGAGGAAGGAGTTGATCTCTTTAGATGAGAGATCCTCCACCCGACACAAAATATTATTTTCATTCCCCCCCTCTCTATACATTGCAACTTTTAAAAGAAATAAGCCTCTAACAATAAAAGGAAATCCTAGAAATCTTTCCAACCTATGTAATTTACTGTATTTAGATGGAACCAATTGCTCATGTTCCTTGTTCTTGTACCCTTCCAATACTTTCGATCCAGCTTTGCAGCATTCTTTTGGGGTGAATCTTTCATCGCAATTATGGTCTGCTCCCCTTTTTCGTCTCTATATCGTCTTGTTGGCTGTTAGTTTCTTCATTATAGAGTATCTCCTTGGCTCCGGATCCTGTAGGAGGAATGGTCCATTAAGAAGTAGTGCTTTCATTTGTCAATTGGATAAAGTTCTCATTCTCTTCTGGTAATCTCGAAAGCTTGCTTAAGTGAGACAAGTTTGAGTTGTACTCCTCTACTAAACAATCCTTCCATCCCATATCAAAGAACTCTACTAAGAACAATCCTCTTGGGCTTTTGTTTGTGTTGTGAATGGCTCCTCAAATTGGGTACTGTTGGCCAACCCTTTTGGGTTTTGATTTGGGGCTGTTTCATTAACTATGCATCTTCATTTGCTTCCAGAATCTAGATGGTGGAAGCATTTGTCTTTTATTTATATATCATTATCGAGTTTGAATTGCAAACTACAGTTGGGGCTTTGGGATTTCGAACCTACAACTTAGCGGCAATACAAAATTGACAGGTGGCTCTCATACACGTCAATCTTGACTTTCCAAATCGTAAAGCCCATGCGAATGGATCATATCTCGAAATCAAACTTATTGGACAGTCCTAACCATCCAAGTGGTGTCCATCAAATGGAAATTAAAAAGAAAATGATGTGCTAATGTGAGATGGTTAAAATAATTTCTTGAAGGTTTTTGGTTGTTACCCTTAAAATAGTGTGATTGCGATAATGTGCTCCATCCACAATGGGGCCATTGATTGGTCATCACCACTCAATAAACAGTGGAAAACTTACAGTAATTCAGCTCATAAGATTTATGAGGCAGTGGAACTACCATGATTCCATGGCTGATAATTTACATGCTCTAATTTCTAATAACTTTACAAAATAGTGAGTATATACTCCATCTTAAAACTGGTAATCATATAAAGAAAAATAAAAACGGAATGGCATGACGTAGGTTAGAGGGGGAAGTTAGAAGGGGGAGTAGTACATTTTCACTTTTGAATTCTATTATCTGTCTCAGGATAGAATGTGGTTTGAAAGCTTCCCTTTTTTGTGAGGGTAGTTCATTCTCACTTTGAATTCTATGATGTCTCGGGATATAATGTAGTTTGAAAGCTTTCCCTTTTCTGTGAGAATATTCAACAAGTTATCTTCCTACCCTTTCCCTCCAATCCATATTATATCATGATATGCTTCCGAGTAAGCTGACATGCATCTATGCTTTTGATATTTGAATTCTTACTTTGTCATGGACGTACTGAGCTAGAACGCATGTAGATGTGTTGTTAACAATGTCATTCTGAATTTTATCTCGCAGCAAGAAGAAAGCCAAAGGTTTGTCCACTGAAGGCTAGCTTATGGGATTCCATTAGATCTGGGTAATTTTAGATGAATGCTGATCTAAGAGAAATTGAACATGTATATTGTAGATTTACTTAAATTGTTGCACTATGTGGTTCACAACCTTGTTATGTTCCAAAATGAATGAAAGATGTTGCTGGTAGCAGTTTCCTGTATGTAAATCAGTTTTGAGTCTCAGGTTTTTCTTGCCATTTTTATGGATATCTGGTCATGCACTTTTACGTATGTATCTTTCATCTAATCTCTTATTGGAGAAGAGGAATGCCTATTATGATGCATCCGCTTCATGGAATTCCATTCCACTTTTGTACGATGATCAAGACCATTGATTTAGTGGGTCACCACGTGGGTGGACTGGTTGGGTAGCTTCTGATCGGTGGCCTGAAAAGATGGTTAAACTAAAAAAATTTTGCATGATTGTCCACAATTAGGAGAAAACTCACAACAATTGGAGTTGTCCTGTCATGAAGATCTTTTTGGCCTAGCCCATCCATGTGGTGGCCCACCTAACTGAGATTACTGATTAACATACATGTTTGCCACATGTAAGGTGTGGAGGACACTTCTATGAAGCATGCATCATAGCATTTCTTTGACTGCATTTCTTACTGGAAAAAGCTCCAACCATACTCAGTCGAATAATTTTTGGGGAGGAAAGATGTCCAGGTTCTGATGGACATTCTACATTCTATGGGGACCATAGGGAGGCCTGCTGCATATGGTTGTATGGGAAGTGAAAGGGATGAAATGTGTTTTCGTTGAGAAAAGGAGATTTGACCGATTGTGTGTTTTCGAAGAGTTCCAATCATGGCATGTTAAAACAAGTAGTCCTGAAATGTCTTTGTTTTACAAGTGAAGGGAGGTCCATTCTGAAATCCTGGTGCCAAGGTCAAAATGATTAATGCACATAAAAAAGCTAGCGAGAGTGAGATATGATTGGGATCTTCCTATGCACGTCTCACTTCTGATTCGGGATAGAAAAAACAGGAAAGTGGAATCCCCCTTAGCTCGGATTAGGTTGTACATGCTGCCCCAAGCACAAATCATTCATACTTCTTGTAGGTTCAAGAATTACCTGAAGGGTATCGATAATCTCTCTCTTTAGTTTTATTCTAAGATTTAACCTTGTTTGCATTAAGTATTTAGTTAGAGGTTTTATTGGAAGCTTAAGACCTAAAACTTCTTGAACATTTGGGATTTATCTATTTATTTAATGGGTATAAAAATCAACGGTAACGCCAGCCATGCCATATTCAGGTTTGATCTTATAATTTTGTACCCAGCTTCAGTGATTGATTGGTCCTTGCACAGTTCTTTTGTCGTCTCTTAAGTAAATTAATTTTCACTATAAAAAGAGTACTTTGCCATCAGTATTCTTGCATCGTGCTTTCGTAAAATGATTCATTGAAAGGAAATATATCCACAATATCCTCAAGTTGTAATTTGTACGAATTGTGCCCATGGTTAGGTAATCCAGGTTGTTGATCTGATGGGCCCTGCAACAACAGATTATGCCATCTTGTCGAGTCAATTCTAAGGCTTCAAACGGAAATGCTGTGTGAAAGGCGATGTGATGAAGTTTATGGTGGATTTTGTCAAGAGGGGAAGGCTAATGGCAGAGCTTGGGGCATCTTTTATTGCATTAATTCCCATGGTGGTGGGAGTGGAGAGTTTAAAGGATTTTAGCCCGAAAAGTCTGATAGGGGTTCTTTACAAAATTCTGGCCAAAACCCTAACAACTAGGTTTAGTGTAGTTCTAGCAAGATTCGATTCATCTCCAAAAGTCAAAGTGCATTTATAATTGGAAGACACATTTTGGTAGTGCCTTAATTGCGCATGAGTGTATCAATTCCAGATATAAGGAAGGCTTGAAAAGTATTATCGACAAGTTGGACTTAGAAAATGTATATGACCATGTGGATTGGAACTTTCTTGATTACATGCTAAGGAGGCTAGAGTGAGGCGTGAAATGAAGATGATGGATGAAGGAGTGCATTTGGCTAGGTTCTTGGTTCTAGTCAACGGATCACCCCAAGTGTATTTTTTTTTTTTCCATAAGTTCGAGAGACATTTATTAAGGCTATCCGCTTTCTCCCTTTCTATTCATAGTGGCGGCGAAAGCCTTGAGCAAAATGCTGGAAAAAAGGTAGAAATGAGTTTAGGGTGGAAAGGACCAACTCCCTAATATCCTGACTTCAATTTGCTAACGATACTATCTTATTCTGCAAGGTGGACACATAAATGGTGGATAAGTTGAGAACGATCATTAGATGCTTTGAAGTGGTCTCCTAAAGTGTTTATTAGGGATCGCCCAAAGTGAACCGCTGAGAACGATCAACGGATCATCCGAAGTGTTTTTCCCCCCATAAGTTTGAGAGACATTTATTAGGGCCATCCGCTTTCTCCCTTTCTATTTGTAGTGGCGGTGAAATCCTTGAGCAAAATGCTAGAAAAAAGGTAGAAGATTACGAGTTTAGGGTGGAAAGGACTAGCTCCCTAATACCCTGACTTTAGTTTGCTAATAATACTATCTTATTCTGCAAGGTCGACGCAAGAATGTGGATAAGTTGAGAACGATCATTAGATGCTTTGAAGTGGTCTCCTCACGGTAAACTTAGCCAAGAGCGAGATACTAAGAGTTCGGATGTCAAAGGAGGAGGCAAATCGGATGGTTGAATTAGTTGGGTGTAGAGCGAGCTCTTTCCCTTTCACTCACCTTGGTCTCCCAATATGCATCAATAAACCAGTAAAGCATCTGTGGAGCAAAGTAGTAAGAGAGGTTTGAAAGAAAGCTTTCAAGTTGGAAAAGTCAGTATCTTGTGTTGGGTGGCTGGCTAACTCTCAGTAAAGTAGCGCCATTGAATACGCCTTTGTATTTTATGCCCCTGTTCAAGTGCCCAAAATCGGTTTTGGTCAGGATAGATAGGTTAAGGCGTGATTTTCTCCGGCAAGGGCCGAATGATAAGAACAAATTCCATCGCTTTGGGCTGGGGTTGTGCCGCTCCAGAATTGCCTTCAAAGCTTTTTCTCGTCTGTGGAGGATAGTGATAAGATAATATGGTTAAAAGACAAGTCGGGTCGGGTCTTGTTTTGTTCCTTGTACACAATGCTTTGCTCCTCTTGAGGGGGAGGAGGGAAGATGCTTACGTCATTCGTGTGGCACTATGGCGCCCCTTTGAAAGTCGCAAAAATTGCTTGGTTGCTGAAAGAAAGAGTGTTAACTATTGACAACCTCTGGAAAAGGTCAATGGTGATGACCAATGTTTCTGTGATGTGCATGGGGAATGGCAAATTGGTTGATCATCTGTTTATTCACTGTCAGTTTACCGACAAGGTTTGGGTCAGTCTTTTTAAGATTTTCAACATGCCGTGGGTGATGCTGGTGTTAGTGGGTGATTTGCTTTGGGCCTGGCATGGTGTTAGGTTTGGAAGAAAGAAGTGTTTAGAGGTTGTTCTTGTTGGCTACTCTTGGAGCAATTTGGGGGAAAGGAACAGGACATGTTTTTGTAATATTAGTCATTTGGAGATGGAGGTTTTCAATAAGGTGAAGCTGTATGGTATGAAATGGGCCTTGTGCATAATATCCCTTTAGGGATTCAATTTTCCTTTTTTTTAATTGGTGCCTTGTCGGCGACTTTTTTTTAAGAAATCGTCTCCTTTCAAAAATTTAAAAATAAAATAAAATAAAAATTGCAACCTCTAGAATCAAAGGGGAAAGGCCAAAATTGACTTGCTAGGATCTCTGAGCGTATTAGATTCTTGGGATGGGGTCTATCCATGGTGTCGCCCCTAAGATCGATGATATGGAGTCTGAACACTGAACCATGGAGCCCACTTAAGCTTATAATTCCTATTCGCCAAGTTCATACTCAACTTTACTGGGTAACTACAGAAGGCGTCCATTTCATTGCTCATGAAGCATGATGAACATCATTGTTGCTAGTAGACATTCACTCATGATGATGTACTCTTAGGACCACTCCTACATGCTAATAATTGCTTGTCCATAGGCCCAACAAACTAATTGAACCTTTCTCCTTTGCGCCTGTATTCCAAGTTCCAACTGTGCCAGCTATTCATGTGCATTTCCATCACAGAAGCATGCATACACAAAAGCAATCCATGAAAGCCCGTGTCATGTCTTTACAAACCATCTGAGTTGCCATTAGCTCCTCCTTGTATGCAACCATGCGTTGTGTTCATAGTGCACTAGATGGTCATGCATGTCTTGGGAGGAATTATAGTGCATTGAGCATTTGCAATCATTCAACTCTCTGAGGACATGAGATGTCTCTGATGGGTGTCATCGTGGATGGGTTATGCTCCAAAAAGTCTCTAAGATTTTAATATCCTAACTGTTCTACCATCGGCCTATTTTCTATTAAAGCAATGCCAATTTTTTTTTCTCTCTTTGCCTTAGCCATCTATTTGTAGGAAATTTGCATTGGCCATCCATTTGTGAGGACCACTAGTGGAGAGACAAGGGAGTTCCCAATTACTATAGCCTTGCACTAGCGGTCAGCATTGAGCCTGTACTGTTTGCATTGTTTATGGATGAGTTAACCAAGATTTGCAAGAAGAGATCCCGTGGCATATGTTTTTTGTGAATGACATAATTTTGATTGAAAAGGTAAGGGAGGGTGTAAACACAGTTAGATTTTTGGAGGGGTGCTTTAGAATCTAAAGGTTTAAATTTGTCGGACTTAAAACAGAGCATATGGAGTGCAATATTTTAGTAACAATAGGAGTGAAAATGGAGAATTAGTTAAGATTAAGGAGTTTCCCAAAATGACCACTTTCGATAACTTAGGTCAATAATTCATTGGAGTGGAGAGAATGAGAAGACTGTTGCCCACAGAATTCAAGCTGGTTGGAAAAAATGGAGATATACCTCTGGAGTTTTATGTAATCATCATGTACCATTTGAGCTAGTAGGGAAAATTTATAGGATAGCTATAAGACCAGCCATCCTTTATGGGACAGAGTGTTGGGCAGTTAAGGTGCAATATGTTCATATGATGAGTGTAGCTCAAATGAGGCCGTTGAAATAGATGAGTGGCAAGACGAGGAAGGATAGAATCAGAAACTAATGCATACAAGGGATCTTAGGAGCAACACCAATAGGTAATAAGATTAGGGAAAGTAGACTTAGATGGTTTGGTAATATGCAACAGAGGCCAAGAACTGCACCGGTTAGGAGTGAGTTGGTACTAGTTGAAGGCTGTAAAAGGGCAAAGGGAAGGCCTAAAAGGACATGGATGGAAGTAGTAAGAAAATACTTGATGACCTGTTGTCTAATTGAGGCCTGGATAGAGTGAAATGGTGGAGCAGGATTCATGTAGCTGGCCCCAATTAATTGGGATAACTTAGATGATGATAAGCCATCGATTTGTAGGACACTGATAATAGGAATGGATTTCCCAATGTTGGAGATTTTTGAGGAATCTACCATCCCTGATTAGTGGTCTAGACAATGTATCATGGGCCTCGCATGTATTGAATTCTGTGCCTTAGAAAACTGAATGTTTAAGGCTCCATACCTTATAATTGATCCTCAATTCGAGTTTGCATGATTCTTCTACTCAGGCTTCCACACAGGCTTTTGGGTCTTGAAAGTTCAGGTTTTGCAAATCATAAATAGCACAATATTAGCTTTTTTGTGCCATTCCCACTCCTGCAACTGCTCATGCTTCCTACAGCTAGTATCAAAGTCCAATCTGGTAGTTGCACATGCTTAACATCTAAGATTCCTAGGATGAATATTGATTTCTTTTATCATCATCATCATCCATGTATCCATCCTGTTGATGCTTTGCGGTGGCTGCATGTAGGATGTGTATTTTTGAATTGAACTGCAACAATTAGTCTAATAAAGTGCAAATAACCAAATCACACCTTGATACTCATATTAACATACTGGACTCCAAATTGCAATTGTGTTTTGACTTTTAAAATAAAAGCAATATGAAGAATGCAACTGCAATTTGAGGGCTACATTGTCATTATCAATACAAGAAACATCACCAAATGCATTTGTCATTTCCTCTTGATTAAATTGAATATTCGCAATTTGACTCATTTGTGCATCCAAAATTCCAAATGCAGCCTCACATGTCATATTTCAGCTTTCTTCTATGCCTAATTTTCTTGCTGGTGCAGCTTTTTGAAGAACAACAACACGACACAAGTAATTGAACCGCCCGAGACACTCCCAGAGGACGAAGAACCTTTTCCTCAGGAGATCGTACTTGTTGAGAAGACCCATCCAGATGGAACAATAGAACAGATAATCTTTTCTTCAGGTGGAGATGTTGATGTGTATGATCTCGAAGCTTTATGTGATAAGGTGAGAACTTATGCTCAATGAATTAAAAGAATCTATTATTTTAGTTAGACAATTCCCATAACACAGGAAATTCCCATATGCATAGGCATGATAAAGAAAAGTTATATTTACATTTACACCCATGGTTCTGATAGAGACATCCATTTCCTTTGCTTCTTTCAACTTTTCTGGTTTTGCAAAAATGCAAATAAGTTTTAAAAAATTAAAAAAGATGAAGGAAAGGGGAAAATACATAATAAAAATAGAGGTGTGAAAAAACAAGAACAACGAAAGAGGAATGTGCATAATAAAAATAAAGGGTGCAAATATCAATTCCTTGAAATACTTCATTAATTAATTCGGGGCTGCTATTTTTTATTTTCCACCCATCTTGAATCAAATTATTGAACAGAGAGGGGAATACATTAGACCTGATGCGCCTCCATAAGAAAAGGCTGAGCCCCCAATACAAAAAAATAGGATAGCTCTATGCCTTGATGAATCTAGTGTTTTGGTTGAATATTCAACCGTTCAATGACTAATTAACGGGGGTGATAATTCAAAATGATGAAGATTCAGACCTTCGTTATTGTGGTCTTTTCCTTTTCCATCAGCAAAAACAAGTCAGATGAAGCTGAGGCTAATGCTCTTCTGGTTAGGCTGAAGATTTTCTATTCTAAGATTTCTGGTGTTGTTAGGGTGACTCTTCTAACACATTTTCATGGGCATAAAGAAAGAAATCTGGTATTTCAAGGCCTTTGGGGAATTATGGATGAATCTTGGATGTTTTAGCTACTTCCAGGCTGTCGAATGCGGGTTGTTCCCGATTGCATTGGATAGGATGGCCTTATCTGTTCCATTTTGAGTTGTAGATGAATGGGAACAGATTGAAAAAACATGCCTTTTAATGTCTCTCCACTTCCACGTGGGACACTTGGGGAAACTGAACGCCTGATTTTGTTGAATCAAATCTGTCTGGATATGAAATGAGAAAAAGTACGGTTCATTCCCCTTCCGAAAACGCCCTTGGATGGTCCATAATCGCATCCCTTGCAAAACTAATGAGTTGGTGGATGGTCTAGCTAGGGATTTCTTAGATTGACACTTTGTATGGGGCAATCTCTGCCTCTTGCTCTTTTTTTTTGGAAAGATGAGAATTTTATTGATCAACAACAAAAGCAAAAGAAACACTACCTAACCAAACAGGAAAAGAAAACCAAAAGCCAAAAGGGAAACAGGGAAAACCCCCCAAAAAAAGAGACAAAACCAGGGAGGGTCTCTAAACATGACCAAAACCCTCGAGAACAACCCCGCCATTGAAACACCACGATTGTGAAAGCAATGGTTATTTCTTACAGCCCAAAGAACAACCATTATGATAATTCTCCACTTCTTTTTACCCAGAGCTGCTCCGGGATCCTCGTGCAGAACATGTCGTCCATAGATTTCGGAAAATGCAAGAGATCCCTGCCAACCTAAGTACGCTCCACCAAATATCAAGTGAAGGGACAATGCAAGAAGAGATGATCCACAGTTTCCTCCACATTGAGGCATAGGAGGCAGACATTTGGAAGCTGCATTCCTCTTTTCCTAAGATTGTTGACTGTCAGGACCCTATTCCTTACCAGAAGCCAACCAAACGCCGCCACTTTTGGCGGCACTCTGTAAAACCGATTGGAACCACTATGACAGCAAGAGTAAGCCAGAGTTTTGTTGATCTGTGATATTCCTCTCTAGTTGGTTGCAGCCAATTAACTGCTTGATCTTGCATATCTTCTTATAGAGAAAGTATAAAAACCATAGGATTTATTTGAAACGAAGCGTGGATTCTCATAACTTCTCAAATGCATAGAACCACTGCTTTCTCTTTTTTATTTTGGAAGGTGAGATATCACAATTCCCAGTACTCTCCCTCCCTTGAGTATGTTATCATAGTGGTCCTCACAAACTATGATTGATTCAATAACTTCCCTAAGGAATGTGTAAAATTTTCTTTGCATGCCCTTAATATTTATAGCCCCAGGAGATACATGATGCTCGATCGAGAATTGGCTTGGCCGAACAAACTCCACATGTATAGCCCACCTTTTCATCCCAGCCATTCATATGGTTGGACCTGTGGGGGATGTAAGATACGCGAGAGTCTCTGCCATTAGTGGATAGTAACATCTTATAGGCCACCATTAAATGGGATTGTTGGCTGTAACTTTCATCAGACGAGTATGATCGTTATTCTTGTAGTTATTGCGGTATGGCCCATCCCATGATAGGGCCTGCCATGTCAGTGGCTCATGTTGCAGAGATGACAGTCCCACCTATACCATTGATGGGTTGAATAAAAAATTACAAGCATCATTAAATATCTTGATTATTAATACGATTTGTTAATGTCATGCAACCATAATCATTGATTAACATTACTAACTCATGGATTGAATAGGTGGGCTGGCCTAGGAGGCCACTAACAAAACTAGCTGCGGCTTTGAAGAATAGTTACATGGTTGCTACCCTACATTCTATCAGGAAATCTCCAGATACAGGTACCTATGTCAGTCAAGATTACTGCAGTATTATCAGCTACTTTTGGTTAGATTTGAGCTGATATTTCATGCTTATTTATACTTCCAATACAATTTGCAGCCGAAATCTATTTTAATAAAAAATGATGAACATCTTAGTGTACTTGGAGAAGTTATGTGACAGAGCGGAATGACCAAAAGCAGCTCATTGGCATGGCTCGTGCTACTTCGGATCATGCGTTCAATGCCACGATTTGGGATGTTCTTGTTGATCCATCCTATCAGGTATGACTGGAAAAAAACAAAGAGAGAAGAAAAGAAAAACAATTGAATTCCATGGAAATCTAACTTATTTCATCTTTTGGGTTGAAAGTTATTTGAGAAATGCTCCAATTCTCTGAGAGCACTATGAGTTATAGGGCTCGTGGTTGTGTATGGTAACTTGGACAGTCCAATAGATCCATCTAAACTGTCCCGTAAGTCTAGAACACATTCAAGGACTACCATGCAAAAATAAGACTTATCGGATGATCAAATCCATCCTAGATATGGCCTTTTTTTTTTGTGGCCATCATTTTGTCCAACCATGGATGGGATGGTTAGGATTGCCTAACAGGAGAATATTTGAAATAAGAAGTAATCCATGATGGGAGCTATCAAATAAATGGATCAACTTGTTGGTGAGACCTATTTTTGTACAATGATCGAGACCGTCCATATTAGAGTCCATTCATCAGATAGTTGAGATCATCAGATTGGTGTGATATTTGCATGGTAGCCCATGCAATGCGTGCTAGACCTAATGGATATTCTAGATCAATCGACTGGACTGTTCAAGTGACCCAATTCAACTAGTACTATAACTCAGTGCTTTGAGAGCACTGGAGCATCTCTCAAGTCAGTTACCTAACCACCCCATGATTTATTTTATTTGATAAGGGCAATTTGGGGTACATGAAGGATGTGTTAGCATCACACATGAACATGAAATGTTTAATACCTTGACATACTCGACACCCATGCACGTTCTTGAACTTGCATGAAACGTGAGAGAAATTGTTATTTAAGATCCTGTTTGGATCCTTGCATTGGTTGATCTTGAATTGGCTGAATGAGGCATTTGCTTTGATTTCCCTGTTTGGATCCTCTAGAGGTTATTATTTATGAGTCCTACGACTCCCTGTCCCAATAGCAGGGATTACCGACTCCCCTGGAAAAGCGTATCCAACCCCCCTCCCCTCAGCCATTTGCTCTTAAGAAAGGTGCACTTGAGTATCCCTCTTCTTCTAAATCTGTCAACGAAACAACAGATTGATTTGAGGATATGTGACTGCCAATCCAGAATGTTAACCAAACAAATAATGTTCCAATGCAGTAGTCACCAATTCAGGATTGAGCACTCTCAAGATTCATAACTCTCCCAAGATTGGGAAGTCCCAGCATCCAAACAACCCCTGAGTTCTTTGTTCCGATAGTCTATAGTACAATGGGGCTCATGACAATGATCCAGACTGTTGATGGGCCCCTTAGTGGGTGGACCATGCCTGAAAAAGTCTCCTAGATGGACAATCCTGATTCCTGACCCACCAATCATTGGCCTGCAAATAGATGGTTAAGAAAAAATACAGTTACTAATGGGAAAAGGCCAGAGATTGGATGGCTAGGATTTGGGTCGTGGTCCATCAATGCCAGAGTCCATCAGATCAGTTTTGCCCTGACCAAGCTATGGGCTCAATTGTGCAGACTGCCAAACACTTATTTTTACACTTGTGACACATCTTAGATGTTTTTTTCCCCTTTCCCAAAAGCTCGTGAAGGGAGTTCCTTGATGCATTGGATTATTAGTATTTATACAAAATAACAGAGATTTTGAGGTTTGATGCTGTTTTGAATGATGCGTGCTTTATTTTTCAGGGTCAGGGTCTTGGAAAGGCTCTGGTCGAACAGCTAATACGTGCACTGCTGCAAAGGGATATTGGCAATATAACATTGTTTGCTGATAATCAAGGTATAGTTTCAACATAGATAGCTTCGTATAGTTTCTTTATTCTAATCAACATAGATAGCTTCATCCTCGACATCCCTTATACTCCTTTCGCATTGGTCTTTTACTTAAACAGCAGTGCTCAAAACTCAAACTAGGGTCAGACATCAATCTTTCGATATACTAGTTCAACTCGTCTAAAAGACTCACTGAGTTTAGAATCATTTGGGTGGCTTCAGGTAGCTTTTTTCAATTGGTGTTTAGAACAATTGAGTCAACTCATCTGAGTTTCGAGTTAATCAACAAGGTTTTTGTGCATTGTAGAGAAACCAGATCAGTTTTTATTTAGCTTTGCTAATCTCAAATGTATGTAGAATTCCACTAATGCACACTCCACCTATATGCCAGCATGGCAGACTGGCGAAATATGCAAGCCATCCATCAGGTGGAACTCACTGTCTAGATGTTACTGCCCAAAGATAAAAGCAGTTCAGTCTGTATGTAGGATATTTTTTCACAACTGTTCATTTGTTCAGTTAATTTTGGTCCACCCGACAAGTGGACCCACTGATTCCTGGAACAGGGAATCTACTTAGTGGTACCCTTTTGACGGATGGCTTGCACATTGCCCGTCTGCCATGCTGGCATATGTGGTTGCATGTACATTAACTGATCTGTAACACTATAAGGGCTATTTTGGGTATTTTTTCGAACTTTTTTCCCCACCTTTCAGTGTGGCCATCTACTTAGAGCTGTACATGAGTTGAGTTGAGCTTGGCCCAGCTCGGCTCGGTTCGACCAGCAGGCTACCCCAGCTTGGACTCAGCTTGGCTCGGTCAGTAGCTCAGGCCAGCTCGAGCCGAGTTCAAGCCGAGCTTGAGCTCGATCTTTTGAGCCGAGTTCAAGCCTATAAGCTGAGTTCAAGTTTAGGTTTTAGGGTTTTTAACATTATAATATATAATTTATTTAAAAATATAAATATTTACAAAATATTTATATTAAGTGAACCCGATCCGAGTTGAATCGATTAACCGAGTCAAATTCTGAGCTGAGTGGAGTCGAGCTCGGACTTGGCTTGAAATTTTTTCGAGCTCAAAAAAATCAGCTCTACTCGGCTCGAACCCAGTTTCAAGCTGAGTCGAGCTTTTCTGAGTTGAGTCGAGCGAGTTAACCGAGCTAACTCGGTTCGTGTACAACTCTACATCTACTAAACTACGTAGTTTTATTGCCCATCTAACTGCTTCTAGCATCATGGCTTATTTTTGGGGTGAGAACATGGGCACATTCAGGCCCACCTGATGGATGGCCTAGTTATTGCTCCTGTCAGCCACACTGGCAATTGTGGTGTGTCCATGAGCTGCCCTGTACAGCCGCTCAGGCGTACTTCTCTTGCTAAACTAATTTCAATTCAAAACCACCTAAAACTTGACATTTTCTTGTTTTTGCCATCTCCAGTAGTGGATTTCTATAAGAACTTGGGGTTTGAAGCTGACCCAGAAGGCATTAAGGGCATGTTCTGGTACCCAAGGTATTAGTGGCTTCTCCGAACAATGTGATTTGGATTTTAGAGGTGCGGTACATCATCTTTCATCGCAGTTGTACATGGGCGTTGCCGTTCATGGGTTTGTAATGCTATGTATGTTGCTTGTTAATCTCTGATTATTTATAATTTAAAGGTTTTAGAAGTTAGTATTGTGAATGGTTGAGTTACCGCACAATACCGACTTTGGTCCAAATGATGAGATTTTGGGGTTTTCATGGCCCACCGATGCATGCGTTAGTGTATGATATGTAGGGATGTAACTTGGGCTGGTTGGATAGGGTTGACGGTCAATCGAGCCTATACCGACCTCACCGTTACCTAACCTGAAGTCATCTTTACTCAACCCAACCCAACCTTAATGCATGTGATTATTCTGAATCCGATCTTACTGGACCTGAATTTGCTCGACCCAAATCCAACCCAATTTTAAGTTGGGTGGGCATTTTCCGACCCCAACACAACCCTGCGGCCTTGATGACCTGGCCCAATCTGACCTGAATAGCAATCTTGCCCACCAGATGGACGTTCTGGATTCACTGACCATATGATCATGCTGATGATTGCGAATCATAATTGGCAAGATGGATTCATCATGACAAACTGGAGATGCTGTTGTTGCAGGAATGTTTGTAAAACTCAAACACATGACCGATGATTAGGAACGGTAAGAGGCTGGTTCTTGGCCCAGGTCAGTGTAGCCCAAGCCCGTCTGATTACTGATGGGGCCAAAACTCGGGCATGGTCCCACCCAATTTAGTAAATAGGCCTTTGATTTGAGGCATGACCCACCTATTGGCATCATGAATGGGTCTGGTTGGCCCCTAATCAAGGTTTTAATGCTGAGACGAGTCTCATGTGACTCGTCCGAGTCCCGCTCAGTACCAGACCAATCTGACTCGCTGGGTCGCAGGGACGCGGTTTGGCTGGTGACCCTAACATCAGCCAGCTAGCTGATGTCAAAGCTCTGTGGGGCCCACTGATATATGTGTTTTATCCAGGCCGTCCATCTTTTTTCTTTTCAGCTCATTTTAGGCCGTGAGTCCAAAAATGAGGCAGATGCAAAGCTCAATTGGACCACACCATAGGAAACAGTGAGTATTGAACTCTTACCATTGAAAACTTCTCGAGGACCACAGAACTTTTAGATTAATCTGATATTTGTGTTTTCTTTTTCATCCATATCTTTGTGACCTTATGAACCGGTTGGATGACAAATAAACATCACTGTGGGCCCTAGAAAGGTTTCAATGGTGGACATCATTGGCCCCGCTGTTTCCATGGTGTGGTCCACTTGAGACTTGTATCTGACTCATTTTTGGGCTCTTGATCTAAAATAAGCTGGAAAAATGGATGGATGGCCTAGATAAAACACATACAACATGGTAGGGCCCACAGAGCTTTAACATCAGCTAGCTGGCTAGTGTTGGTGTCACCAGTCAAACCGCGTCCTAAAATCCAATCTTGGACCTCACCTATGGGCCATCATTAGAGGGCCGAGCCTAACCTGTACTGAGCCGGGACCCAGAATACAATGGCCCACCCCAGCCTCTCGTAACCGATGCCGATGATCTTAAAACGACGAAAATGTCCACTTAAGGGTTCTTTTGATTCTCCCTGCAGGAATGTTCACGTCAACAACTATTGATCAAGACCCTTGATTTTGTATCTATTACCATGGCCGTGTATTATATTCGTTTGATGATGTAGACAAGCTGAGATCCCATCCAAATGGACTAAGTAAGAAAACTGAAAGGAAAGGATCAGTGCTTAACACAGATATAAAAGCTATCTCTGACCCTACATCTGTAAATGTGGCCCACATGTATGAGATGCAGGCCACTCATCTATTGAGGCTGTACCCAAAAGTCATGCAGTGTGGATCACCTCTTTCCGTTGATTGAATTTTTCTGACCCCAGGGGCATTCAACCAGTCCAATTTTTGGTGCATACACCATCCATGTTATGCCGTTATAGATGAACGGCCTGGATCATATCCATGCTGGGCGTGTGAAAGGATATAGTGTTTGATGACTCCCTTGGATATTTAATCTAACTACAAACACTTCCTCAAATTAACTTTGGAAATCAGAAATCTGCTGATGGGCCTGAAAGTGATCAACGGGACTTCATAGGAATATATGTATGTACGTACGTACGTACATCGCAGCTGTTTGAACGTAGAGCAGTTGTGTGGGGCCCACTGTGATGTGCCTGGGCCGTCTATTAGATGGGCCTCCCCATATTAGGCCTACCAAAAGAAACAATGGGAGACATTGGGAGGGTGATGCTCACAAAATAAATAATAAAAAAATCAATTGAAATGTGGGGTCCACCATGTCATGTATCTGCCGTCCAATTCATTCATCAAAAGGGTTTGTCTAGGGCTCTGATAAAAATGAGTTCATTGAAAACATATCTTATAATATAAAAAACAAATATTATAATAAAACATTTTTATTTTAAAATAGATTACTTATTTGTTTTATATATAAAAATCTTATACTTATTAAATAATAATTTTTAATATTTTATTAAAAAAAACTTCAGCACAACAGTAATACTATAGCACTTAGAGATTATTTAAAAATAGCACCACAAGCAATTCAAACTCAAGCGTACGCCATGTGCGTCCCAATTTAAATACATCATGAACAAGTGGTTATGAATTAAATGTGAGGTTCTTTCAGCTAATCTGATTTTGGTATTGTGATTTAGTGTTAGATTCCACATTGGCACATATGGCACATGTGAGGTGATTGAAAGTGAATGGTGGTGCGTTTGGACTTAACCCACTTGAGAAACTCATTTTTCTTATATTGTGAGAAAATGTTCATTTTAGAGATTAAATGACTCCACAACTCAAGTCATGACTGATCACCCGAGTCACTTTGAACTGGATTGAGTTCGACCGAGTCCCATCCAAATAGTTCAAGTTGAGCAAGTCTTGTTCGAGTCTAAAAACCAAGGCCTGATTTTGAAGGTGATCGATGGGTAGGATGAAATGGATTTTCAAATGAGTTGACAGCTCTAATTGGCTTATTCACAGTGGAGTTGTCAATGGGCCGGTCTTAGCTTTCATTAGGGCTGTCAATGGGGCTGGGTTAGGCCCAGCCAAATCTATCCAATTCCGGCCCACATTGTTTAACAAAAGCTAAGCCTGTCTTGAGCCCGTGACAAACCAAAATAGTCGAGCTTGAACCTATACCTAAATTTTTATGCTTCACTGAGCCCGAGCCCAATGGTTAGTCCAGTTAGAGAGAGAGAGAGAGAGAGAGAGAGAGCAACATAGGCCTAAGCTTGACCTGAGCCGTGACAAGCCAAGATAGTCTAGCCTGCACCAGACAATTTATTTTGGGAAGACTGGGCTGGAGGATAGACAACTTAAAAGAGAAGGAAAGACGAAGTGTAGTGTGTGGCAGTTTTGAGAGAGAGAGAGAGAGAGAGAGAGAGAGAGAGAGAGAGAGAGAGAGAGAGAGATGGGGCGGAGTAATCACAAGACTAGTAAATAAGGATTTTATAAACCCATGAGACGTGACAAGAGGAAAAAATTAATGAGGATTTCTATGCATTATGTACATAATAAAATTGCTCTTCTCTAAAAATTGGCCGGGCTAGGCTAATAGGCCGTTGTACACGGTCTAGTCCAAACCCAGCACGATTGAGGAATGGGCCTAAACTTTAAGCCCGAGCCTGCCTTGACGTCAGGCCTGCTACTCTACCCAAGCTCAGCTCAAAAGCTCAATAGGCTAGCCCAACCCACTGACAGCCCTAACTGTCATGTTAAGATGTACTATAGATATACTTATTGAATGGAGCCCATTAATTCCAGCATAAAACTCTGTGGAGGCTTACATCCACTCACTACATCAGTTTATCCAGCTCATGTAAAGGTGAGTTCCCATGACTAATCAAACTCAAGTGAGCTAGCTACACCATGAAACAGCTGGTGTTGAGCACTTTGGGGTCCACATAAATCTTGGATTACGCTTGTATGTGTGTTTTTCCTTTATCCTGGTGGGAATCACCGTATGAATGGTTTGGATGGCATGTAAATACAACGGTCTATCCTATGAGGTTTCAATTGTAAGCTCGGAGAGTCTCGGTCCAGCAATTTTTTTATTTTTTACGGGAGGCTAGATCCTAAGGTTTTGTGCAAGGCCCCTAACAGGGCCTTCAAAGCTTTTACAACAATGACTAATATAGACCTCCATGCTGGAGGGTCACTACCGAATCCGAGTCCATATTTAGATGGTACACATGGCAGAGTGATGTACAGATCGAAGCCCTCCATGCAGGGATATCGAATTTGGATGGCCTATGTTTTAGAAATCAATCATATTAGACAATCCCAGTCACTTCCCTTTGCA
The DNA here is from genome assembly GCF_029962835.1 of Magnolia sinica. Taxonomy (NCBI): domain Eukaryota; kingdom Viridiplantae; phylum Streptophyta; class Magnoliopsida; order Magnoliales; family Magnoliaceae; genus Magnolia; species Magnolia sinica. The sequence goes on from NC_080580.1 coordinate 90,241,387, forward strand.
TTCCTCCCAAAAAGTAACCATTTTGAAGGTCACTTATTAGTTAGATAGGATCATCTTATCAATGTCCATTTTGAACCATTTTCTTTCAACAGTGTGTGAAATTAAATGAATGGTCCTGATCATTAAGACACCTTGCCACATGTACAGCAGAGATGGATGTATTATACTTTGTTCTTCAAACCTTGACTTATCTCGTCCCAACTCACATAACAATTGTGCAGTTTTTGATTAACCACGCATATTACATTACTCACTAGACAACATGTTTGTTAGTGTATCATACTGACTGTATGCCCATTCATGCTACATAGCATAACAGGATCTATTCATGAAATCTATGTGACATAACAACTTATAAACTACACAAGTAGTTCATTTAGTAGTTGTTTCATATATATCTTTTTTTACACTTAATGATTTACAATTTATTTTAGCATTATGAGATTACAACACATACCATGATTTCTACTATTCGAAGAGTTGTTGTATTTAGGCCAACTAAGATATTGGAGTGAACTAAAAATTGGTATGTATAAAATATATTTATATGGTATGCTTTTATTAATACGAGTAATTTTGCTTAATGGTTTAAATAAGTTATTGATTGTGGATAGTATTATTTAAGTATTTTTAGTAAAACATAGTTATGTCATACTTTTATTAATATGAGTAATATTGTTTAATACTTTACATATGTTATTGATTATGCATAATATTAAAATATTGATCATTATGTCGATCATCAACCATATGACGGGCTGCTCGATCCTCTCCTCCTCTTCTAACTGGTGTAGCTGCTGTGCGGGGAGCTGGTGTGGGTGGACGGGCTGATCGATCATCAAGACTGGTGGGGGACGGGCTGCTCAATCATTAAGACCGGTGGGGGACCTGATGCTCGATCAGCAATACCCTCGGTGTCCGAGGTCGTCCTGGAACATGGACAGGCAGCAGTTGCCGCCGGGCGTGAGCTCTACCATCTTGGAAGCAAGGAACAGTAAAAAACTTTCAATATCATTTGCTCTCGTACCCCCAACAATAAATTAATGGTACCCAACCGTTTCATTTTTGTTCTTGATTTCGGTTAGAGCTGGGCATCTTGGACCCAATCAGGTGGATCCGACCCGATTCGATCCGAACCGACGGTAGATCATAGGTTCCTGACCTTTTATTTCTGTATTTTCATTTTAATAACTTTTCATCAAAACCGTCTACTTGTTTACCACAAATATAAAGTTGATAATGATCGGCCAATGTCTTTTATACGTCCATTAGACATCTACTTTTAGTCCTACTATTTGAAAAGTTTGTGTTTTTGGAAGTGTACGCTTTGGATACAGCCGCTGAGTGCCTGCTTGCGGATGGTCATGTTCCACCAGAGTATCAATGTTTTATCTGCAAAGGTACACCCCTCTGGCTCCTGCAGTGGATGCCCACCGTGATATGTATTTGACATCCAACCTGTAGATTAGGTCATACAGACCTAGATGATGGAAAAAAACAAATATCAGCTTGATCCAAAATTTTGGTAGCCTTAGGAAGTTTTTAATGGTGAGAGTTCAATCAACACTGTGTGGCCCACTTGAGATTTTGATCTACCTCAGTTTTGGGTTCATTCCATTAAATTATTTTTAAAAATGTATGGATGGCATGGATTTGTCATTAACATCTTGGTGGGACCCACCTAGCATCCCGGAGAAAAAAATTTATATGAAAAGGCCATCTTTCAGAGAGTTAGAGAAGAGGGTGAAGAGGTGTATAAATTAATCTATGTTAATCCGAGTATATATTCACATATTCTTTTTTATAATTTATGAAATTCTTTCAAATTACACTCAGCTGGTTCTGCATTGTATCTATAGAAAAAACCCCACACGTTTTATATATATATATATATATATATATATATATATATATATATATATATATATATATATATATATATATATATATATATATATCATCCAACCTGTTCATAAGGTCATTTAGACGTGGATGAAGTGAAAAAATAATAATATTAGCTTGATCCAAAACTTCTCCTGCCTCATGATTTCCCTGGTACCTGAAATTCAGGCAAATGTAAAACTCAGGTGTGATGTGGAAGAGTTGGAATGGGATGCTTACTAGTTGAATATGGGGCATGCCAACTAGTTTGTTCATTTAATGTGAATCCCTAGGATTAAAGGACTATCCAAAAAATCCCGATGCTCTGAAAAAAAAAATTATGCAGAATTCATATTCACATATTTTAAGAAATTAATCTCACTAATTAAAGATAGATTTGGATGTAATTTATTTGCAAAGGCAACAAATGATATTGTGCATAAGTAATAAGATTTTTTTATTGTTACATTTTCAATTATTTGATTAGTTGAATTACCTATATAAAGGCATCATTGATAGAGGCAATGCTTAGTTTACTCCAATGTCCCATTATCAATTATGTACTGATTTTCCTATAAAAATAAATCAAAGTATAAAATTTTAACTTTCTGTATTTAAGCTTATTTCATGCCATGCTTAATAATGTGATTCTACACCCTTAAACCTAACGTGTCATGCATAACAAAGTATGATATTTAGTTTGATCATCCGGTGGACTGTACCATATATAGTTCATCTTGCTCAAAAGCATATGGATAGGATAATCAAAGCCATCCAATCACAGGATTTTCACCAGGGATTACATTACATACCCGACTCTTGCATCCATACTAAATCGAATGTTATGATTGTAAAATTAGAGTGAATTTTAAGTTGTGAACCAATCTCATCAATGAATAATGTTTCTACCCATGAAATCATGTCTTGACATGTGTATGAGATTTCGATTGCTTATCAGGTGGGTCATGCCATATATATTTATATCTAAGTCACATTGATTAGATGATCCCACAATCCAATCAGAGGACTTCTTACACAGTAATTGTGGGCCATTGCGTATTTGCCTTTTAATATCCTTGCTGATTGGAAAGCTAGAATTGTCTGATTTTTAAGCTATAGTAATGCAGGGCTATTTTTACACCAGGCTCAAGTGGGGTGGATTCACTGTGGGATGCAGGGGCACACTCGGGGTGGGCGGCCCATGTGAAGCAGGCCCCACCTGTGTGAGGTGGGTGTCTCATATGGGGTAGTACCCATGTGATGTGGGACCCATGAGGAATTTTGTCGAGGTCCTAACTCATGGGATATGAAGCTTGGGTTATGAAATAAAGGAATTAATTCGCCATACTTTATCTGTTCGAGCTTTTAGAGAAAGTAGTTAATTGTCTTATATCACATAGACCCTCAACAATAGGCCCACCTAATGAATAATCCGATGATCATGCATATGGCCACATGCACACTTGGGAATTAAGGATAAAGCATTTTATTAATATTTTTTCTAAAAGAGAAATGCTTTTATGCTCTCTCAGAGCACCATGTGTTATACCTAGTTGCATCATTCACTTGGATATTCCATGGTCAATCTAAAGAGTTGATAAGTCCATAGCACATTTCATAGTCTACCAAGCAAAAACCCCATTGATTGGATGAGCTAATCCATACTTGACTTGGTCTTGATTTCTACGGCCAACCTAACAAGAAATCCACTTGAACCCTACCAAATGGATAGATCAAAAACCTTTCCAATGTGCATAAGGATGCTCAATGAGAATGTGTCTTTTCCATGAGAACCATGGATCATATGCACGAGGCCTAATGGACAGCCCACAAGATGATCATCTCTCTTTGATAGCCACACATTGCAATATGATATGTCGAGACTAGCCATTGGATCTTAGTCATGTTTGGTAATCAAAACTGTCTTTGTGCAAAGATAGTCTCCTAAGCCAGCCATTTTTCTAGGACATTGATTCGAAAGTTAGATATTTCAATTTTAAATACTCTCGACCCTGTCATTGCATCAACATTTCGAATCACCGTCGACCATGACCCACCAACGGCTACAATCACGGTTTATCCTACGCAATGCATGAAGATGCATTCTACCACAATTCAATAGATTTTACCTTTGCTATATGAATTGCTAAGCTTTAATAATTCTGTTTTGAGTATTGCGTTGGTATTACCACCCAATACTCTTTGTTGTAGCCATCTATATACACAATCTTTTTCCATTATCACAAGGAAAGTTTACGTATCATGAAAAGAGAGTTGTAACATCGTCACAATCTTCGTGTGATACTTGTACCACCAACCTATTCATTTTGGTGGAGCATACATCCATGTGACCTTTGGACTTCAATCTGGTGTGGCCCACCATTTAGAGAGAGAGTGAGGGGTTTTAGCTTATCGGTGCAGAAATGATGGAATGCCGGAAGCCATGGTATTTCAATGCTACAGACGGTAGGGATGACCTTCATCCAAACCCATTTGTTTAATTCATCCGGCCGGTCTGAATCGGATCGAATTTCAGATCAGTTCGGTTCGAATTGACAATGGTCCGAACCCAATACGATTAACGGTCGGATCTGATTGATCTTGTTCGAACCTGACCGATCCTAGCCGTATGTCCACTTACAGGGTTCTTTTGATTCTCCCTGTAAGAATGTTCACGTTAACAACGATTGATCAAGACCCTTGATTTTGTATCTATTACCATTACCATATATTATATTCGTTTGATGATGTAGACTAGCTACAATCCCATTCAAATGGACAAGAAAACTGGAAGGAAAGGATCAGTGCCAAACACATGCAAGGCATCTCTGACCCTACATCTGTAAATGTGGCCCACATATATGAGATGCAGGCCACTCATCTATTGAGGCTGTACCCACAAGTCATCCAGTGTGGATCACCTCTTGTCGTTGATTGAAATTTTTTTGACCCCAGGGGCATTCAACCAGTCCAATTTTTGGTGCATACACCATCCATGTTATGCCGTTATAGATGAACGGCCTGGATCATATACACGCTGGGCGTGTGAAAGGATATAGTGTTTGATGACTCCCTTGGATATTTGATCTAATTACAAACGCTTCCTCAAATTAACTTTGGAAATCAGAAAATCTGCTGATGGGCCTGAGAGTGATCAATGGGACTTCATAGGAATATATGTACGTACGTACGTACATACATGCAACACCGTGCACCGCAGCTGTTTGAACGTAGAGCAGTTGTGTGGGGCCCACTGTGATGTGCCTGGGCCGTCCATTAGATGGGCTTCCCCATATTAGGCCTACCAAAGGAAACAATGGGAGACATGATGCTTACAAAATAAATAATAAAAAAATCAATTGAAATGTGGGGTCCACCATGTCATGTATCTGCCGTCCAATTCATTCATCAAAAGGGTTTGTCTAGGGCTCTGACAAAAATGAGTTCATTGAAAACATATCTTATAATATAAAAGCAACTATTATAATAAAACATTTTTATTTTAAAATCGATTACTTATTTATTTTATATATAAAATCTTATATTTATTATATTTATTAAATAATAATTTTTAATATTTTATTAAAAAAAACTTCAGCACAACAGTAATAATCTAGCACTTACAGATTATTTAAAAATTGCACCACAGGTAATTCAAACTAAAGCGTACGCCATGTGCGTCCCAATTTAAATACATCATGGACAAGTGGTTATGAATTAAAGTGAGGTTCATTCAGCTAATCTGATTTTGGTATCGTGATTTAGTGTTAGATTCCACATTTTTATCGGTTCAATTTCAATTAATTTATGCCACGTGTACACTTTCTGAGTGCCTGAGTATCAAACACCATATACAGCCGGAGTATCAATAACTCCACATTGCGAAAGCCCTTCCCATTTGTTCTCCTTTTCTAAAGTGTAACAGTAGAGAGGTACGGTGCCGGAGTGCTGGGGTCAGGGAACAGTAAACGTGCCTTCCTCAAAAGTGAAGGATGTGAATTCAATAGGTGGGCCACGCATTTTTTGTTTGTTGAAAATAGACGGTTGGATATTATTTTAGAGCTTCGCGAAGTTCACACGCGCATACAGGTCACACCAGCTACCCTTGAAAGCGGATTGCCTGTGACCCCAGGCACAGGGCACAGAGATATACCTGTGACCGGGGCTGTGTGGGCCCCGCAGAGACGTCTTTGACAAATCCACTCAGTCCATCTGTTTTGAAAGACTACAATAGCACAAGATTCTAAAAATAAGGCAGGTCCAAAACTCATGTGGCCATAACACATGAAACATGTGGGGATTGAACGCCTGGGGTGATAGAATTTTTTTTTTTTATATATTGTTATGATATTTGTTCTTACAGTTTATGTGAGTGGTAATAACCCTATAAACGGTTTAGATGGCATATAAACATCATGGTCAGCTCCAGAGATGTTTCAATGGTGGATGTTTACGTTCCCACTGTTTCATTGGTGTGGCCCACCTGAGTCTTGAATCTGCCTGATTTTTAGACTCCTGGTCTATTGTGGTCTTTGAAAACAGATGGACGGAGTGGTTTTGTCACAGACATCTCTGTCGGCACACGTAGCCTGTCCGGGGTCACACGCAATACGCTTCCCTACGCAAGGAGGCACGCGGATTGCCTGTAGACCAGGTCACCACTGTCCCTGGTTATCAGACTCTGTAGGCCCCACCGTGATGTATGTGTTTTATCCATGCCGACCATCCATTTTTCGAGATCATTTTAGGTCATGAGCCTAAAAATGAGGCAGATCCAAATACCAAGTGGACCACACCACAGGATACATCGGGGATAATGATGACCACGGTTGAAACCTTCCTAAGGTCCACCATGATATTTATTTCCCATCTAACCCGTTCATATGGTCACACATTGAGGCTGCACCCAAAAGCCATGCTGTGTGGATCACCCTATCAATGGATTGGAGTATTCTTGCACATAGTTGAATTTTTCTGAAATTAGCTTTGGAAATCAGAAATCTGCAGATGGGCCTCACGTGGATCAGTGAGACTTCATAGGAATGTATGTACGTATGTACATGGACCACCGTCCACCGTGGCTATAATTCTCATCGTTGTATGATCAAGAAACCACAAGGGGAAATGATCATATAGGAACGTATGACAGTTGTGTGGGGCCCACTGTGATGTGTGAGTGTCACCTGGCCCTCTCTGACAATGATACTTGGGCACTTAGAGATTACTTAGAAATTGCTTCACAGGTACTTCAAATTAAAGAGTGAACCATGTGTGTTCCAGTTTAGACACTTGGGCACTTAGAGATTACTTAGAAATTGCACCACAGGTACTTCAAATTAAAGAGTGAACCATGTGTGTCCCAGTTTAGATGGCACTTAGAGATTACTTAGAAATTGCACCACAGGTACTTCAAATTAAAGAGTGAACCATGTGTGTCCTAGTTTAGATACATAATAAGCAATAGGGCAAGTGTTCATGAATTGAAGGTGAGGATCGACTATAATTTTATCAATTTAATTTCTGTTATAGGGAAAATAGGCCGACCAATGATGAAAGGTCAGGTTGAAATCTTGCACACTTCTCCAGGTTAGACACGACAGTGGGTTCGATCCCATACTAAGAACCCGAGCGAGAAGTAAGATCGAGCTTGACATCTCGTCACTAGATCGGAACACCTACTGACCTGCCCAAACACCTGAAAGAGTACTACCTCTGTCAATTTCAAGATCCCCAGAGTTCATCCGAAACATCTTGTCCTACTGCTCGACTAAGGAGACAGGTCGGCATAGCCCAGGTCGGTATAACCTGAGTCAGCATGACCCAGGTCTTCACGACCTAGGTCGGTACAACCCAAGTTGGTGTGGTACAGGTTGGCATAGCTCAAAGCGGCACACCACTCACAGGTTAGGTCGGCCAAGGCCACCTCGGCCTCCCATTGCAAATCTCTATTGGTCTAAGATAATTAGATCTCACCCAAGAGAGATCCGTCTGAGGTCTTCTCTAAGGATCTCAAATGATATCTGCGACACGCTCGAACCCCCGAGATCTTCACCAAAGATTTCGCATGATCTTTCTACTAATTCGGGATCTGAATCCACCTCCAATACGCACATGCTAAATATGGAGATTCCCTCTACACCACCGCCTCTCCTAAAGCTATAAATAAGGTACCTCTAATGGTGAAAGGTACACACCATCTTTAGCCATAAATCTTCAATACTCGATTAGACCTAGATCATTTTCCTGACTTAAGCATTGGAGGGTCTCTTGCTCTAGCCAGGGTCTTTCTTGTCCGTTCCTTGTGCAGTTAAGCAGGTCTAGAAAGGGGCCAACTGGATTTCTACATCAACAATTTCATCTTAATTTATGCCATGTTTATACTTTCTGAGTGCCTGAGTATCAAACACCATATGCAGGCGGAGTAACTCCCATTTAAAATACCTTTTCCATTAGTTCTCAAATTCCCCTTAATACCCAAAATAGAAAACGATTATTTACTTTTGTAATTGCATTAGCCTTCCCAATGTGACAATGTGCTGTTGACATACATGCTTTTTTAAGTATTTTATCTCTAAATCTTAGGATTTGAAAAATCAAACACCCCTTTAGTGTAACACTAGGGATAGGCCTGCGAGCGTTGGGTTGGAGAACAATAAACGTGCACATATCAAAAGTAAACCACGTCAAAGTCATTAGGCGGGCCATGCATATAGATGGTTGGGCTATTACTTTAAGAGCTTTGCTAAGTCAACACACATACATATCATACCATTTGCATATGGACGCATATGGCCCCACTAGGTCACCAAGGTCCTGGTGACCTGACTTTGTGGGACCTATTGTGATGTATGTGTATAATCCCTTTTTGCTGGCTCATTTTGGGGCATGAGCAGAAAAATGATTTAGATGCAGAGCTCAAGCAGACCACACCACATGAAATAGTGGGATAATGAGTCTCCTTTCTAGCGCCCACCATGATGTTTATTTGCCATCAACCAGTTCATAAGGTCACACTAATGGGGATGAAGACCTAGATGAAAAGAAAACACAAATATCATCTTGATCCAAAACTTTTGTGGCCACCTAGAAGTTTTCAATAGTAGGTGTTGTAAGAATCCAATAAAGTAGGCCTATTGATCAACGGTTTAGATCTACCTAAAGTTGGATAATGTGATCGGGTGCACCAACAGGCCCCACTAAATTGTGATACATTCAAAATTCGTGTAAGGGATGGTGTGCTACTATTGTTATACGCACAAAGTATCTTGATAGAATTGGAATTACCAATTTGTGTGGCACCTTTCAGAGAGAGGAGTTTTGATGAATTTCAAACTCCCCCGCCCTCACGAATATAAATTAAAGCTGGGTCCCAATCCAACACCACCAACAAAGCTACAGCCTCATCTCGGGTTCTCTAAAGGGTGTAAGGAGAGGAAGACCTCGTCATCATATTTCCAGGAATGGCGTCCCAACAAGGTAAGCCATCTAGTCCTTCAGATCTCCATATTCAATGCACAATAAAATCCTTTGGCAATTCTGCATTGAGATATTACAAGTGTTCAATCCCTTCTTTTTCCTATGGTGTGGTCCACTCGAGCTTTGGATTTGGGATAGTACTATGGTACTACCCCACCACGACCCGGCTAAAGACATCTTGTCAAGGGTTCTCTGGGCCTATTGCAATATATGTGTTTATCCAAGTTGTCCATCCTTTTTGACATATCATTTTAGAGCACGGGCTCAAAAAGATAGAAGGCTTGAGTGGACCACACCATAATTGAGTGGTCCACACCATAAATAGTGGTGACAATGACCTCACTATTAAAGTCTTCTTAGGGCACACCGTGATGTTTATTTGTCATCCAACCTATTCATGAGGACACGTAGACTCAAATTAAGGGAAAACATAAATATTAGCGTGGTTCAAAACATGTGGTCCTTACAGGTTTTCAGCAGGAGGCATTCAATCCTCATTATTTTCTGTGGTGTGGTTCACTTGAGAAATCAAGGTGCCTCATTTTTAGCTCATCACATAAAATGATTTGTCAAAATGGATGGACATCATGGATAAAATACATACATCACAGTGGGCCCCACATAGTCCGTCTCTAGACAAGTCCTAGTGGGGTAGTACTCAATCCGTGCCCTTGGATCTGCCTCATTTTTGAGCTCATGATATAAAATAAGCTGGCAAAAATGATGGATGGATAAAATACATACATCACGTTCTGTAACGTCTCAAAAAAATCCATACAAAGACCCGAGTTTCACCTTAGGCAGAAATCACTCAGGACCAAATCCTTTAAAAATTAGGCGAGAATTAGCTAGTGCTAAACTAGAGTACCTGTGAAATTAGCTCTAAACACTTTAAATATGATTTGCATGATCCAAAACGTGCAGAATCATTACCGCTAAATTACCGTAAAACTTAGGATCAATCTCTAATCCCAGTTGCTCTCGGGATCACACCGAAACTCCGTATCAGACCTGTACCGCGCGTCGAAAGTCCGATTACGACGAAACCATACGGTTATGACTACATTGCTAGACTTGACTACCACCTCAGAAATTAAGTCCTAATAGTATCCAAAAATGCACAACTTGAGCTCAGAGCAAAGCGTGTGAGAAACGCGAATACCTTTAGAAAGAGAACTGAAACTTAAGTAAATTGAGTCGTCTCACTTGTAGGCCAAATCTAAGGATTCAGACCGTCAGAATCTGACCCAATTACACCCTCAGATCAGGAAAAATTTTCAACCCATGTCAGTGCACTTGTGGCCCTGATCGAGTACTGGTGACTGTTAAATTGAAACTGGTTCGTCGCGGTCGATCTGTAAATCCGATCGAACCAAAAACTTAGTCTGACCTAGATCCAATGTCAGAGAGCTTAAGTCCGACCGCATGCAGAAAAAGGGCCTCCAGAAGTCCTCCAGTGAGCCGAAACAGATGGGTTTTGGCTATAACATAAGTATACTATGGCCCTGGGGCCATTGAGCTCACGTTTGAGCCTATATAAGGGCCTTCAACCCTCTCTCTCCCTTCACATACGAATTTGCAAACCCTAGAGAGAGAAGAGAGAGAAAAGAGAAGGAAAGAGAGAGAGAGAGAGAGAGAGAGTGTATGTGTGTGTGTGTGTGTGGGAGATTGTTCTCGGGACTCAATTTCGCCGTTCCACGTGCTTAGTTACCACTACCGTATCACTATTCTGGCAATTCTGATTCCGTTTTCGGGTAAGAAATCCTAACCCTAATCTGTTTTAGGGATTCAGATAGGGTATGTGATGAAATAACTAACTTATTTCATATTATAGGTTACCGTTGTGCCGTAGACGAAGGCGGAGTGTCAAACTGAATCCGTTACGAGTTTACCGGCGAAAGGTGCGGACTATAAACGTATAGGTTATGGTTTTCAAGGCTTTCAATATCGGCTAATGATTTATAAGCGACTGGGTTGCCGTTTCGCATGTTAGATACGCTGTTTTTCTAGCTTTACGATTATATATGAACTATGTTGAATATAGGATATTCCATGTGTAGGTTGAAATGACGGGATATGTCAGAAATTGGGTTTTGTGCTTACCATGATTATTCACCATGAACATGTGATTATTGAATACGTGACAACTCCTTATAAAAGGATTTGCCCTAATATAGTTTATAACTGAGTTGTACCGTGTAGGTTGAAGTGTATAGTCTAAGTGTTTGTGGAAATGATTGAATGAGTATGGAATTTGAATCCTTGCTTGCCATGATTATCCGTCGTGGATATATGAGTGTTGTATTCGTGACAACTCCTTAGTGAAAGGATTTGCCCTAATACATGTTGTGATCAACATACGTCATGTATGTTGATGTGTGTAGTCTAAGTGTTTGTGAAAATATCTGGATGAGTAAATATTTAGTAAAGTGTATGTTATATAGGTGTTGAGGTGAGATTCTCAAATACCTTAGCTATGTGTATATATCTCTTCATGAAACTTAGATTAAATTTGTGTGATTTAGCATGAAATGCATATGTGCAAAGTATGTTTACCTCGTATTTTGTGAAATATTTAATTGGTTACGTTATTTAAATTAATTGTTTAACATTGATATGCCTACCATATGTGTTATCCTGTTATATTTACATGCGTTTGGGACTACTACGTAGTCCAAGCTATGCATAACGGTTCCCGAACAAGTGGCTGAGTTAGCTTCGCCACAACAGATGTGTTCGAGGAATCCGAGTCATACGGAGTTTGTCGACAGTGGTTAGGCCACCCGGAGTGCTTACGCACTTCATGTCGATCATCTCAACGTATGCTCGTACCAGTCTAGCTCGTCAAGTAACCCGATTGACCTGATGTATGTTCACCATGTATGGACGCTATTGCTTAAACCTAAGTACCAAATTCACTAGTGGAAACCCCGTTAACCTTGGTACCTCGATTCGCTAAGACCCATGAGCCGGACATGGTGGTATGGGACATCGTGGTCGAGCTGTCGGCCTACGTTGGGGCGACAAGCCTTCCCGTAATGACCAGTGAGCAACATCGCCTCGTGAGCCGATTACGGTGGTATGGGATACTATATTCGAGCTGTCGGCCTACACTGATCATGTGACAAGCCCTTTATAGTAACATCGAGCATACTCTGAGACTACGTTGAGGCGACAAGCCTTTCCGTAACAGCTAGAGTATAAACTAGGCTTATACTGATCAGGTGACGAGCCCTTTGTAGCGACCTAAAACCGCAACATCGTATGAGACTAGCTAGAACTGATGACCCTAGAATAGATCATTGTTTGGGAAATGATACAAGAGAGGTACCTTACCTTCCCAAAACTGCTGTATGAATAAATCTAATTAAGTATTGGCCAACATGAGCATGCACCACATTGCATGTGCTTTGGCGAGGAAGAGCACTTTCGGGTGGTTGCCATGCGTGCCGTAAGATAAAGATGCTGAGGGAGTGCAGGCGAGAGCATGCCTCATTATCGCATATCATTCTTGCATTAACAAGAGTATCTAGGACATGGTTGCTGTACTGCTTTATCATTACTGCTTGATTAAATTGATAACATGTTAACCTTTGCTTTATAGTTCCACTGAGTTGATCACTTACTCCCACGTTCTGGGACGGTGTTTTAAACATCAACTAAACTCTGTCTTAATTACAGATGGTGATGCGACATATGAGGCAGAGCCTGACTTCGAGGATGACGAGGAGGCGTTCTCCTACATGCAGTTATCGATCGGGTTCATGTGAGCCGTGTCCTGATCGCCGGGGTTATAGGGACACTGACTAGATGCCCTTGCACTGTTGTTCTGTATTTTGGGACACACTTGTATATCCAAAGAATTATCATGTGTATTTTTATTCTTTGGATGATTTTTCAACTTTTAATTCTACTGAAATGTTGGAAGACATTTATTTTAATAGAAGAGGACTTTTAAAAAATTAAAATATAATTATTTATTTACCTAAAATTTAGATTTTACTCGCAAAAATAGCAATAGATTTTAAAATTTTCCACCTAAAGCTCTTCATATAAGCTCTCTCTCCCTCACTTTTGTGCAGAAACTCGAGGGGATTGATTTGGGATGGGTTGACCTTAAGAGAGCCCCACTTGCAACCCAACTCAACTCCAGCTCCAACCAGATTTTATAAACCCGAATCCGACCTATCCTAACCCAACTCGAATTTACTCAACCTAAATTAAAATATACCTATCCTAACCTAACCCGAATTTAAATATAACAAATTTCAACCTGAATCCAGCCCCGGAGAATTGACAACCCCACCAGAACTTGGGTTGGGTCAATCAAGAACCCAAATTGTAGCCCTACACGTGTCATACCACCTATTAAGACAATAATACCTCCATTTGATTTGTCAACTCTAATGTGTGGAAGTCATGACTGCTCACCTCAATTAGGAGAGTTAGGTGTGACTATGATCTTAAAAGGTTGTATTTACTGAGTTTTGATACAATACATTGCTATTTTTACATTAGGACTCTAGCTGTTGGATTTGGACCCCATATTTCAATGATCCAGACCATTTATATAATGGGCCACGTTATGGGTAAGGATACTAAGAAAAATATCTCATATATGAATATTTAGTTATTTTCTTGAATATAAACAATTTCTTATTATGGTTGTTTTAGCGGATATCCGTGTGACATCGTATTGGCCCCATGTAGCGATGGCTCGTACGTCTCCCTCTAAAAGTCGCGACACGAGAGGGGTCCAAAGAAAGTGGAGACAGGCATTGAAAATGATTTTTTTTTTCTTTAAAAAAATAGCACCTTTTCATTTAATTTTATCTCAACTAATTTCTAGAAAAATTTTAAGTTCAAGAAAAATATTTGATAATAAAAAGATATTTACTAAATAAACCTTAATTTTTTTAAAAAAGTTTTTAGAATTAATATCCCTATAATACCACACCAAAAATGTAATATGTTAAAATCTGCCAAGATTTTGAAAATTGCACAATAAAATTATTTAATATATTGTTGGGAAAATTTTAAAATCTCAGTACTATTTGTCACATTCATTATGACTAAGGCTGTGGTAACAAAAATTCAAAAGAAAGAGTAAGCACAAACGTATTGGCCGTGGTCCTGAAATGAAAAACTTTGATACTCTAGCAAAGTGTAATAGATGATAAACATGCACCTAGAAATTTCTTAGGACTCGCACATGTGGCATATAATTAATTAAATAAAACTATCCAAATTATGGTAACCACTGTAAATATATCATGAACTAAAAAATTAAACTTATTTGATATACCTAACCGTTGGGAGTGGCGGACATTTATTAGATGGTTAAAAATTAAAAATTCCATTTGCCTTTTTTCTACAAATAAGTGTCTGATGAATAAGAGGCTAGGATTGTTCAACCAATCTGATCTTGGGATTCCAACTTGTCGACGGTTGGGAGTTGGTTTTATTTTAGTTTATACATGTCAAGTGTATAATTTCAGAGTGCTTGTGTATCAAGTGTTGTACACAACCTGAGTATCATATTACTCCTTATGTTGAAAATATATACACACCCATGTGGTCCACCTTGAAACTAATCAGACTAGGGAATTGATACATCCAGGACACTACACATGGATATCCGACTAATTCAATTACATGGGTTGTTATAATCTAAGATCTGCGTCACATACATTGTCTAATTTCAAGACTCAAATTAATGATCAAGTCCTATTGTGGGCCCATGGGATCAATAATTCAACAAGTTTATAAAGTGGGTTTTAGAGTTAGTCTATAGCCTGTTTAATAAGTTTCCCTTAATATTTCTTCACTTATTTTGTGTATTATTGTTTAGTATTAAATGATGTTTGAATGAGACACCGATTCATTGACAGACCGAATGAGAATTATGTTTGTCCCATGGTATCTCATGGTAATAGGGGACAATCCCTGTTACATGCAATATATATATATATATATATATATATATATATATATATATATATATATATATATATAGTTTGAATGATATAAAATTAAATTAGTCTTGTTAAAAGTTTCAAACGAGCGGTAGGTATTCATTTGTAAAAAAATCTAACATCATGGCACACTTGCTGTCATGCCCGAAATTCGAGTACAGAGTGTGCACCCTCATACCCGAGTTTCGGCCCATGACATGTACACTGAGTGTACTAATTTCATTCAATTATATAATTATTCATTTACCTAGTAATTCTACCGTAGATTTACATTCCATTCATACTCAGTAACATCTCAAAAATAAGAAATGATCATTTATTTAAATAATCAATCATAAATATAACTAAGACCCTCCCATTCGGAGTCTTATGAAATGAAATAAACATGTTCAACAACTTAAAAGAATTGATTAACAATCTAAGAAAATCAAATATAATTAAAGTAAAAATATCATGATTAGTCTAAGGCAGCAACTTCTTCCTCTGTTAAGTAGGGTCACGTGTCCCTTAAGTCCTTTCCGGCTCGACCACGTATTCCTGTTCTTGAGCCACCGGCTCACCCTCATTCACATCTGTACGATTTTTCCATCAATAAAAAGGATAAGCTAGCCAGGCCTAGTGAGAATTTCCAACATGGTTCTTTACATCAAATTATAATAAATGCCAATAATCATACACAATATAAAATTTTAAAAAAATGTAAATGCAATGCATCAATGCGTCAAGTGGAAATCCGTCTACTTGCTTGAGTTGGAAACTCGTCAACCCGCATTTGCCCTTTGGCAGGCTTCTACCATATGATAGGCATAGGTAAGGCCCGCATCTACTCCTTGAGTAGGCTTCCACTAGTATAGTGGGCTTCTGGTAACGATTCTACCAGGATATACCATCCAAGGAGGTCCTCCAGGAATCCAGCACGTGTTGTGCATACAATTTGATAGATGCATCATATAATCATGAATCATGTATTGCATAGGTTATTTCGATTATCATATTTAAATCAACATAGTCTAATACCTTAATCAAATCATATCATTATTAATACAGAAATCATAGTCCCTTAAATGAACTAAGAGTACATGGAAATTAAATCATGGCAATTAAATCATAGCAATTAAATCATATCAATTAAATCATGGTAATTAAATCAGGATAATAATACAACACATCAAACAATCCATCTATTTTAACTTGATGGATGGAAAACACATCGGGATCACTCACCTTGATGTGGTGGAGATGATTTCGTGAACCAAATGTTTAAATTGAATTAGGACTTCCTAAAATCACATAAATAAGAATTTTCTTTAAATCTTACGATTACACATAATGAATACAACGTACGATCTATTATTTATTCAGATCAATATTGCCCATCTAATGGTCTGATCTGTCTAGAATTTAAGATTTTAATTTATTTTAATATCAAGGAACTAATGAATGGTGATGATTTAATCACATAGTTCATATTATGTGATATAATTCTCTGTGCCAAATTGTATTTTGCGTAGAGAATTATTCTTTCATCTTCTTTTTTTTCGTTAAGGAAGAAGATTGATAGATATATGACTAGTACGGTCCATTAAGGTGTTGAATCGATCTGATTTTTAAAAAAATATTATATAATTAATTGTCATAATACACATGAATGGTACGGATTATACTGGTTTCTGTCCATCATAAAAAAAATCACATTCTACATATTACCCTTAAAGCCCTGCCCATACCTTAAAAT
The DNA here is from genome assembly GCF_029962835.1 of Magnolia sinica. Taxonomy (NCBI): domain Eukaryota; kingdom Viridiplantae; phylum Streptophyta; class Magnoliopsida; order Magnoliales; family Magnoliaceae; genus Magnolia; species Magnolia sinica. The sequence goes on from NC_080580.1 coordinate 90,258,454, forward strand.
CTCACGTTATATACTTTAACAAGTCATGCGCATACCTTTTTACATGAATTAATTAAACCTATACAATAGATGTTTGATTGATTCAATCCATCCAATGTGTAGATCATGTTAATTACATATTACATAAATAAAATAAGAAAAATAATATAAAATTACTTACCTCAATAAGTCAATTCTAAAGAAATTTCTCCTTCTCACTTTCCCTTCCGTATTCTTTTTCTATGAGTTATTCATTGCTTCTTTCAGTTTTAATAGAACTCTTTTACTCCTACGTTTGTTTTTTTTTTTTTTAAGCAGGAAGGTTGGTTAGGAAACTACGAGATACGAGAAAGGATGACGAGTGGATCTCTTTCTCACTTAAACATTAAAACGTAAAATTTAAAATTTAAATTCTTATTTAAAAAAATACGGGTGTTATAGTTATGATTAACTAATGAATGGCTTAGATTAAATAACAGGAGTATCTTCCAAAGATAAAGGAGAGTCCATCTTTATTAGGGAGGGAAAATAGGTAGTTTCCGTTTCAAACTTTGTTTTTGTTGGATAAAACTAAATTTTATGAAATTGTTTTAAAGGAATTCTTTCATACATACATGTGCCTTTCAATTGATGACATTCCTTAACATGTTATGACAAATCCACTTCGTCCATTTTCTTTGCCTTGTCATGTTAACATATGGGTCCAAAAATGAAGAATAACTAGTACTCAAGTGGCCCGCTTGATTCTAAACCGTAAGCAAGAAGAACTATCATTGAAACTTCTCTTCTTACTATTATTATTATTATTATTATTATTATTATTATTCATTTTTATTTTATTTATATATTATATTTATTTATAATTTATTTTTTACCATCGTACTTTACACATGTGTGGAGGATGGAAACATTAGGTGACGTGTGTGGATGAAACGGTAGATCCGTTTTCTACTATTAATGTTCTCCCCATTTTTTTTCTGTTATTTTACAAAAACCAGATGTTTATCTTCCTTTGTGTTTTATTTTATTTTTAGATTTGAGACCTACAATGATGTGGACCAAAATCCACTCCATTCATCAATTTTGTTATATTATGTTGGGCCATTGGCTCGAATATAAGATAGATTTGAATTTTAAGTAGGCCACATACAATATGGTGTGGATGCACATAGAGGGTGGTTTCACTTGGAGAGCCATGAGAGAATGACCCTCTTAAATCCTCATTTGTCTCATAAAACTTTGGTCATGCATATCTTTTAATTTGACCGTTCGAATAAGGTGAAATTTTAGTATGGTCCTTCATTTTGTGTGATCTATAAACAGACTAAATTTGGAACTTGATCTCTTAAGGATGACCGAGATGCTTATTTAATGGCTCAGGCCTATTTGTAACTCAAAACAATGTTTAACGACATCCTATGTAAAAATTAACCGATAGTTTTGATGTATACCCTATGATCTCCCTAATGGATGTTTATTTAGACAATTGGATGGTCCAGTTAGCGGATCGAAGTGTGATGAATGATCAATTGATGGTCTAAATTTTAAATAAGTAGATGGTTAAAATGTTAATCATATTTATGGGTTATTGTATGGTCATTTTTGTAAATGGATACGTATAAAGTAGTTTTTGGATGCGATCTATGTTAGAAATGTATAATGTTAGATTCAAGTTATTGGTTCACAGGTGTAAAATGTGTAGATCATGATTTCATGGTAAATTAAGCATATTCATAATTGACAAATAAGATGAATGGATCAGAATGTTAATTTGACGTGTGTACGAGTGGATATGAAGATCTAGTAGTTACTTTACTTTGATCAAGTGGTCCAAATTTAAAGTAGTCGGTTAGATATCCTCATCTAGTAGTAAATAGTTGATTTAACGGTCGGTTTGATGAACAGGTGAGATTTGTAAGGTATTCAGTGGTTTGTCTTATTAATCAACCGTTGAAAAATGCTCCCTATGGTTAGATTCAAGTTAAACTACATAAATATTAATGGATCTACAAGTGTAGAGTTGAACAAGTATAATCATACATCCTTATGTATAGGTAAACTCGCACCCAAAATTTCAGGTTATTACACTTGCTAATTTAACTATTTTATCTTTGAGCAATAACATCTATATGATAGATAGGTTGAATATTGTACCTATGTGGCATGCTAGCGTATCCGAGGCTCGATTAGGGTTTCTCTGTCCTCTTTTATATATATATATATATATATATATATATATATATATATATATATATATATATATATATATATATATACACACACACACACACACACACAACTATTTTAATCTTTGAGCAATAACATCTATATGATAAATAGGTTGAATATTGTACCTATGTGGCATGCTAGTGTATCCGAGGCTTGATTAGCATTTCTCCGTCCTCTTATAAAAAAAATACAACTATTTTTATCTTTGAGCAATAACATCTATATGATAGATAGGTTGAATATTGTACCTATGTGGCATGCTAGCGTATCCGAGGCTCAATTAGGGTTTCTCTATCCTCTTATTTAAAAAAATACAAAGTATTTTAGATAAGGTTTTAGCTGTACAATTGCTAATTATAGAGTATAAAATCAGTTCGGGAAAAATCTATAAGTCTATAAGTCAGCTTATGGAATGGACTAACTCAACTGAACCAGCCTGAGCCCATGAAAGCCCGAGCCTAATAAGGCTTCTACGTCCAAAAGTGGGTTGACCTTCAAGAAGGATAATGCAAATGCAAGGACACTCGAAGAGCTTCTAAGCTCACACAAGTGGTTGAGAGACCGACCTAATTCATAGGTCGGCTAAAAGACAGTTATGGATCGCCTATAAACCAGCCACATGTCGATTATGGATCGACCATGGCTCGATCACAGATCGATTATAGACTGGCCATAGTTCAGTTATAGATCGACTATAGATCAGTCACAGGATGACCACAGACTGGCCATAACTCGGTTATAGATCGGCCATAGATCGATCATAGATCAGTTGCATGATGATCACAGACCGGCCATAGCCCAGTCATAGATCGTCGTAAACTTAACAACGTCCCTGGCAAGGTAAAGAAGTCTCAGCGCCCGGACAAAGGAAACATTGTCCTTCTGGTTTACTTAGCGAACTGAAATAAATGCCGATTTGTCAATCGATTGGTTGTACCTTTTGGCTTAACTCCAACTCTACGACCGCTTTAGGACCCGACCTAAAGCCGAACTATGGGCTTAAAGAGTCCTCGTCAAGGATCAAAGATCTCCCCCTCGAGATCTTTGAGAGATAAGAGCGAATCTCGACAATCTCGGGATTCCGCAATCTCAGGGAGATCCTATATCACACCAAATCTCCTAGATATTAGGAGAGATTCCCCTTCATCACGGGATCCTCTTTTTCCTATAAATAGATGAGTTTCTCATACCATTAGAGGTAGGTTCACAAAAAACCCTAAACACCTGACCGATATCTTTTCTAGAGATCCTACTTCCAAGACCATGAGCCTGACTAAAGCATCAAAGCTTCCCCTGAGTAAACCAGGGCCTCCATTGTCTCTCACCTCTGTCTGTGCAGGTTCAAGGAGGAATATCGTAGTGGGTCTGTCGTAAAACTGCATTAACAAAATCTAATCACAATCAAATAACATATATGTACAAATTTACAATCTAATACACATCTTAACAGGAGTTGATAAAACTAAAATTTACAATCTAATACACATCTTAACAGGAGTTGATAAAACTAATGGATAGAGTGAATGAGTGAATGTCACATGGACATAGCTAGTGTTGGCCCCGTGGAGTGTTTGTTTACACCATCTCATTCTAAAAGTCACGACGGGAGATGCGTCCAAAGAAAGTTAAGGCGGGTGTTGAAATTGAAAATTTTCTAAAATGATAGCAATTTTTCTTTTATCTCAACTAATTTCTAGAAACTTTTTAAGTTTAAGAAAATATAGTTCATGAGAAAAAGACATTTACCAAAAAAAAATCATAATCTTTTTATAAGTTTTAGAATTAATATCTCAATAATACCATAATGAAAACATGGTATTTTAATATTCGCCAGCTTTTGAAAATCTCACGATAAAATTATTTAATATATCGTTCAGAAATTTTAAAAATCCCAGCGATATTTGTCACATTCGTCATGACCTAGCCTATGATGACAGAAAGTCAAACCACGTGGTAAGTGTAAACATGCTAGCCATAGTCCTCTAGAAAGAGAAGCTTTGATACTCTGAAAAAGTGTGATAGATAATACACAGCACTTAGAAATTACTTAGCACTTGCGCCAGGCCCGTGGCCTAAAATTAGTCAAATAAAACCATCCAAATTATGGTAGCCAGTGTAGATATCTGGCGAATGAAAAATAAAGCTTTATTTGATTACCTAACCATTAGATTGGTGGACATTTATTAGACAGTTAAAAATGAAATTTTTAAAAAATGAAAATTTTCATCTACCTTATATCCACAAATAAGTGTCCGATGAATAAGAGGCTAGGATTGTTCAACCAATCTGATCTTGGGATTTCAACTTGTTGACAATTAGCTGGACAATTGAGTTAGCTTTGTTTGAGTTTATATATGTGAAGTGTATAATTTCAGAGTGCCTGTGTATCAAGTGTTGTACACAACCTGAGTATCATGCTACTCCATTGAAAATACATGCCCACGTCGTAGTCTGAAACTAATCAAGTTGAGGAATTGATGCATCCAGGACCATACACATGGATATCTGACTAATCCAACTATATGGGTGTAACGCCCTGAAAATTGGGGGTCGTGTATACACTCGGCTCCTAAGTTCCTGGGTATCACTTATAGCGAATTTTTTTTACTGTTTTGCATTTAATCCGGTCTAAATGCGTAGCATGGAATTTCTTGGAACATGAAACATAATCACAATTGATCTACTGAAATGAAAGAGGCCAAATGTATACAAGTCCAAAAGAATGTAAATGGGTCACCTAAGGCGTCGCCCAACAAAATCACAAAAGAATAGTGCGCTGAGTCCACCACTCAGCGATCCAAAACCCGTCCACTAGGCCGATGGAGGACTGTCCATCAGCTGAAAGTAGGACAACTCATCCTCCTCAAAACTCGCGCCACCAGGCTCCTCGTACTCTATGCCACCTGCATCTACGGGAGTCTAGTTGATGTTTTAAAACACCGTCCCAGAGTAGGAGTAAGTGATCAACTCAGTGGGTGTTATTAGTTTCAAGTTGTAACAAACATCAATTATATTATGAATTTAATAAAAGACATATAATTACAGATCTCTAACTAGTCTTATTAATATATGTGCATGGGTTATGACATGATGCATGCCCTCACCACAACACTCCCTTGAGCGACATCGTCTCACGATCGCATATGACAACACTCCCTCATTGCGACCTCAACTGCCGAGTCGCCAATGCGATATGATAGTGTTAGCCGAGTTCTTAATTAATTCCGTTTATCTAGCAAATTGGGGAAACTGGTACACCCCACGTATCATTGTCCTCAACTAGTTGCGAGGCCAAAGCCCCCCAACGCGTGAGGCCGAGACCCCGCGATCCTTGATCCCATCGGGTTTCCCTATCCCTAACTTCAAGCACATGGGGGTGCAGAAATGTGGGATCGGTCGCGGTCACTACGGGGAGGCTCGTCACCCCAGCGTAGGCCGATAGCTCGGACACAGTGTCCCATTCCACCATGCCCGGCTCTCGAGGCAGTGGATTGATTTCAAATGGTTGTCTATGGGCTCCAATGGTTGAAAGGTGTTCCAGGTTCTATACAGGCGTGAGCAACCATGGTTAACAGGCATGATTGGTCAGTACGTGGATTAGGCCTTGCGAGTCTAGGCGTGTACAAGACGGATGACATCGGATACAAATGACCCATGTAGTCCAACTACTATCGCCCATCTACACTCGCCCAAAACCATTGGCTTAGCCTCAAGGCAACCCTACCAATGGGGCCACCTTCTCTCACCTCAGTTTCCTGACCAACCTAGGGGTTTGATGGCATTCCATAATGCTTCAACAATTTTAAATTTAACATCCAACACAAATGATGTCATGCATTCATATTTCCTAAACATGAATATTCAAGTTTTTCTATAAATGCAAATACTAACAATATTACGAGATAAACATGCACATGTGTCGCGTGGGTTAGCAAGGAGATCAAGATCTATAAATCATTCATAACATGAACATGCAATAAGGACTAATACTAGCATAATATACATTGGGGACTTAAGCAAGCACATACATACAATAAGGATTAAAGTAACATACAAGCAATAAGGGACCACCAACAAGAATCAAGCAATAACGAACATGCATTCATCAAACCCATGCCCAATCATGTTGAGGAATAACAAACACATCATAATCAATCCATATTATTTGAGAGGATCTACAACGTAAGGCCTAGCATAGATTTTCTCTAGATTCTTCAAATTCATCATCCAAGCAATCATAATCATTAGATTCATACTAAAATTGGTGCTAGGCCACCTAAGAATAATAGTCCGTACCTATAAATCATTGAGGTCTTGGGAAACGTCCTAGAAGCGCCGAACTCGGTGTGGATTGGCCGGAATCCTAAGACAATACTCTTGCATGTTAGAACCTCATGTAAATCCTCACACACACAAGGGTTTCAACAAAAAGGGGTGAGGGATTTACCTATACAATCAACGGAAGCGGTTCTTGCGGTTGTGGTGGAGGGTTTCCTTGAAGAAGAGGGAGAGGTTTGCAAGATGGAACTTCCTTGGGCCCCACTTCAACTATGACCCACTTTCTCTCCCTTCTTCACTCTCCCTTCCTCTCTTCTTCCTTTCTTCTTTCTCCCTTTTCTCTCTTCTCTCTTTCCTTTCTCTAGGGTAAATTCGTATGGGGAGAGGGGTGCCTAAAAGAAGCCCCCTTTATAATGTCAGATCTAGTGCAAATGGCCCCAAGTGTTGGGTTTTTACTATACCATCCTTATGAGAGAGTTTTTCTAGCCTCTAGGGCCCACTATGGGGCTTACATGTTGATATACACCATAGGATAGTTAGCCCTAATGATGATATACGTATGGACATGATCGGCCCGCCATTTGGATGCACCGATTGATGGATATGATTAAAAGTCTATTCAATGGTCGATCGGGGCTACGGCTATATGGATATGAGCAAGGAAATATTCTTATTCTACATGTGAATTTTGGTCATTATCCAATGGTTTGAAATCCTCAACTTGGGCAAAGACCGAACGCAGATAAGTGACTTAAGTTCTTCGTTAGTTTCAAGAGTATTCGCACAACTCATGCACTGATCTTGTAAGTCCAAGTTGAGCAATCCAACTCATGATCTCGACTGGACATCTCACGATGGACATCAAGCCGAGTGAGACAGACAATTTTCTATAGATTTGGAACTAGTGGCTCACTAACGAGCGGTCTAGAGCTTATTTGGAAAATCAGAATATTTCTGGAATGAATTTGGTAGTGAGATTTCTCATGGGTAATTATTAGGATTTGGATTAACTATGTTCATAGTGTGGCTTATTTATAACTAGTGAAAGTGAAGATTTGGTCATGATTACCTTAAACTGTCGGTTTTAGGCTAAAAGAGTAACGGGGTTGAGTTGGTCTATTAGCCAAGATCCGGGTCTTATCTGACTCGGCTTCGGTTAGATCTTTAATTTGGTTATGATCGTCTTGATTAGTTAACGATGGGCCAGTTAGATTTGGGCCCTATGTGAGTAAATCATGGGGTTACACCTGATGTTCAAGTGATTGGGCGGATTCATTAGCTTCCTACGGCTGATTAATCGGACTTGTGCGGTTCTTTACTGGTACCAATCTTGTATAAATTAACATTGAGTGCTAATGGTCATTAAGTGGTTTGTGAGTTAATTAATAAAAAAATTCAAGAATTTTTAAAAAAAATCTAAAACAGTGAAAATCCAGGATGTTACAATCTACCCCCTTAAAAATAATTTCATCCTCAAAATTGTCTAAAGGTAATGAGTAAAGATATTATCATTTCATTTGCTTAAGTTTTGTTGGTTTCGAGTTTATATACATTTTACGGTACATAATAAACATGCTAACCTAGCTCATCGTGATCTACCCCCCTTAAAAGTTTTCACCTTTGAGGTTTGAAAACAAATGTCAAAATCATCATTATCGTGCTAAGTGTTTGATAATAAAGTTTACCTAATGGTGGTATATTCTACTCTTTTACAATTGGGCTAATACGGAAAAACGGTTGTGGTAGGCTCAAATCCAATACGTAGATTGTCCACCTAACCAGGGCAAACAACTCGTTGTATCCCTTTCTAATCCTGATAGATCCTGGTCTTCTACTTGGTCAAGCATTGAATCACCCAGGATTGAGAATTGGGTCAAGCCGCGAATGCTTCGCAGGTGTATACTTCCATAATTCCGTAGTTCGATCAATCTAAATATTTAGCCATCATTGGAAAGTTTAAATCTCCTATTTATAAGGTTATTCTTTAGGTTTTGGCTTACGAGAGTCCTCGTTTTAATTTTTATATCCAAATTGGGGGTTAATAAATCTCTCGATATTCCTATAGTCAAAGATCATCCTAAAAAGTTTCTAAAGGCACGAAATTTTATATAAATTACCATTTCAACCTTAGGCTAGTGGGTTATGAGCAGACTACACTTCGGTTTCATAAATTTCAAGAATGAAGGAATAGCCGAAAGTTTTAAGGTATTCTGGTAGTTTGAAGTGCTAATAACGTCAAATAAAGACGCAGTAAGGCAATCATACATACAAGCATTCACAAGGCGACAATAAAATTTCAAGGCAATCATACATTCATATTGGATTCAAAGTGCCATTAGTATGGCCAGTTACATCCTACAGTATGGATTACAGCATAGATATTCCAAACGTAAGGGAAATACAACCTAGTTAAGCAAAAGTTCTAATTATCCTTCAATACATGTAGGTGTCTAATCGACTTAGAACAAACTACTAATTTTCAGTAAGGTTATGCTACTACTCTCCTGGGTCGGGCGAAGATGGGGGTGCTTCTTCCCCATGAGGGAAAGAATCACCGGAATGGAGAAGAAGGAGGCAACAGTTGCTAGGAATGTCATTTCCCTCGGCAAGGAAATGGATTGTTGATAATGTTTTGGAAAAATGAAATAGGTTTAGTGTTGGATTTGTGAATGGGGTTTGAGATGGTTTTAGGAGTGAAAGAGTAAAAGTGATGGAGTGGGATGGGTTAGGGAGATAAGAGATGTGAAGGGAAAGAAGATGGGTTTGAAGAGGATGATGTGTTGAGGTTTAGAGAAGGACATGGGCTTTTCTCTAAAGATTTGGGAGAATGGAGGATGGTGAAGTGAGAGTGAAAGAGTGGATGGGTTTAAGTAAAATGGATTTGAGAAATGGGAGTTGAGAAATGTTTAGCAAATGAGAGTTGGGGAAATGAGATTTGAGAAAGGTTGGAATGGGTTTTGAGAAAATGAAATTTGAGATGGGTTAGAGTGAAGAGGATTGATGTTGGGTTTTGAGAGTAAATGGGTGTTGAGATGGGATGGGTCTTGTAAAGGAGAAGAAGATGGGTTTGAAGTGGGTTTTGTGGATAAGAGAGTGAGAGGGTTGAAGTGGGATTTGAAAAATGGATTTGGGAGTTGTGAAGAAGAAGAAGATGGGTTTGAAGTAGATCTAGAATCGGAGAGTGAGAGAGGAGGGAGATGTGTGTTGAGGTTTTAGAGAGGGTTTAGAAAGAATGGAATGTAATAGAAATAGAGGGAATGAGTTCTAAGCATCCCTAAATAGCAAGAAAGGTGGGCCCCACACGTGTATGGGTTGCAAAGGGGGGAGGATCAAGTTTTCTTTTTTGTATGATTACAAAATGTCTCTATTTCTTATAAGGTTTCTTATACCTTTGGTAATTGAATTATTTTTAAAATTTTTATAATACTTTATCATTAATTATAAAGTCCTACCATAAAATTTCATATCATTTGGAGTTGTAAATAAATTATTAAAATTCTAGGAGTAACAGTTGTCCGAAATTAATAATTTCTAGACAGTTGGCAAAACATATTAATTTCAACTATATTATAATTTTTATTTTATTTTTTTCTTATTTTTATATAAAACTAGACTCATCAAGCTTCAATCTGGCCTTTGAATCACCTAAATCGGATTGTAAAGAAGGAGATATGAATTTTTAAAGTCAATAGAATTTTGCAGGAAATTCCAGCATGCTCATGCTGGGCCCCTGGATGCCCGGGCGTGGCCACGCTGAGCCTCTGGATGGTCGGGCGTGGGCTGCGCCCACTCGGGCATAGGCTGCGCCGGTCCGACGTGGTCACGCCAAGCCCCTGAAGGGTCAACTTGCGACGGCCATATCTCGTAAACCGAAATGAGTTATTTGACATGTCATATATGATTTTGCGTAGGAGAAGCCAATCTACGCACTGGACCTATCCATTTCATGAAATTCCTCTTGGTTAGTGAATAAAACCTATTTTTTTTTATCTATTTGCACTATTTTCGATAAATTTTCATTCACCCCTAACTATTTATCCCCAAATGGGTCCAAACTATCAAATTTGGCCCGATATTCGCTCATTTGATCCAGGACGGCGGTTTTGATCGTTCGATTATTTAGTTTTCGGGTTGTTTTTATTAGCGGGCTGAGGTACTGTAAGACTCTCGGACCCATTCCCTAGCGCCACTAATGTCCCTTGCTTCTTAACCCTAACTCTTTGGAAGTCTTATCTTCCATTCAAGATTGCCGGTTTAGGGCCTGGAATGGTTCCTAGCATTCTAAGTCTCCGTTGCGTTCCTTATCATTTCTGTATCGCTATTGCGTTTCTTCCCAAGCCAGTGGACACGTTAGTGAGTTCATTACCCATGGCCCAATTAATTCCAAACCGTTGCTCTGATACCATCTTATAATGCCCTGAAAATTGGGGGTCGTGTATACACTCGGCTCCCAAGTTCTCGGGTATCACTTATAGCCAATTTTTTTTTACTGTTTTGCGTTTAATCCGGTCTAAATGCGCAGCATGGAATTTCTTGGAACATGAAACATAATCACAATTGATCTACTGAAATGAAAGAGGCTAAATGTTATGCCCTAAACTCAGAAACCGCGCTCACAAAATTCCTGATCGCCGAATCTGGCGCCGACAGCCTCCGTAATATCTCATTCTCGGCTCCCGACACCTATACACTAGGTTCCGATCCAGGGATGCTATAAGGAGGATTTCAAATCATCAGTTTAATTATAATGAGCATAACCATAAGCATAACCCATGGATGCTATAAGGAGGATTTCAAATCATCAGTTTAATTGTAATGAGCATAACCATAAGCATAACCCATGAACAATAACCACAATAACAACATCACAAAATCCACTATGATAAAAAAAACTTTTAAGTACAATGCGTCTGAAAGGAAATACAAGATAATGCAAATAATGAAAACTCCAAAAGCTAGACTGCACACTCCCGCTGCTACTATGCTACGACTGTGTCCTGGAGTCACTTGCACGCATCAATCGTGTATAAGCTTATAGAAAGCTTAGAGGGTGGTGTAAGTGTGTGCGCAATATAATCGTACTCAGAATACAAGGTCAGAGTAATGTGTAATCATGATGATAAATACATGAATGCAATCAGTCGTACCAAGGCAATGCGGTGCAAGATATGAATGCTATCGGCCATAACACGGCCATGCGATGCGAGATGCAATTCAAGCATGCCAATCCTCATCATATATCAGTATAGTTCTCATTTTAGATAATCACCGGGGTTTAATATACTCCAAATGGCACTATTACTCTCCTAGCCGCACAGTCCAAGTACGCATAAGAAACCTTACTATCCGCCTAGCCAATAGTCTGCCAATACCTATCCGGCATGTTGATAATGGACCCATTCAACTGCTGGTCAAACTCAGCCTAGTATTGCTCCCTACCCTCGGGCGAGTAAGGCCACACCCCTTTCCAACCGACCACGACACAGTGGGAAACGCGGCCTCCTGGTATTCGGCCCTCGTGCGCTCATATATCCACTTAGTCTCGACGTTGGAGTCATCCTCTGGTACCATCGGGTTTAGGAATTTTCATCTAGGGACATCTATGGTGCCCCGATGCTTAGTAACAATATTTTCGGTATCCAATCCAGCCACCCACGATGTGTCTGTGGAGGCTATGGCCCTGATGTCACTAGGGCATACAGTAATCACAATCACACTAATGCAAGTGCATGAATCATACTATCAGACATGCAACAATCCTGCACGTACCGAGCGCTCATGTGGGGCAACTCTGCCTGTCAGGGAGCCCATAAACGATCTGCCCGAAGGCATATGCTATGATCAGTCACTTCTCATATCAGGCATACATATGATGCGTATGATCATGAATCATGGATCTATGCTATACATGTTATGTGGTGATGGACTCTGATCAAAACGAAGATGGGCCTAGACGGCCTATATGCTACTTGTATGGGCTTATTAATGGGCCCTAGGGAGAGAGTGACAATGCAGACATTTAACAAACATCATCCTTACAATGTGGACATCAAACCATCATTGCTCCCAAGGTATAGTCTGCTATAAAATCAACACATATACCATGGTGGAATCACACTACAATGGGCCTTATGTACGTCCTATTGGGCCTTGACTCATGGGCTCAAATATATCAAATGGGCCACATAGCATGAGCCCCATATCTATATCAAGGTGGGCCTCAATGGGCCTCATATATGTATATCAAATAGGCCGCGCCAACAGGGCCTTACATACACTGCAATGGCCATAACCCATGGGCCTCGCATGCATCACAATGGGCCTCATAACCTGGCCATAAACTTGGTAAATGGGCCACGCCCAAATCTAAGTGGTGATAATGATTCCCACCATTAAAACTCCCTAGGCTCGCCATAACATTTATTTCTCATTCAATCTGATCATAAGGTCCCAAGGGATTTTAATGGTAGTCGTTCAATCCTCACCATGCTTCGTGGTTCACATGATAAATAGATCTGTCTTATTTTTGTCTCAAGCCTTAAAAATGGTCCTTTAAAAATGATTGGACATTTTGGATGCAACACATGCATCATGGCGGATTCCATATGGGAAGGATGGACGGCATAAATGAGGTACATACCTCATGGTGGCGCACATGCTATGGAAGGTGTGGGTTATAAAACATACATCAGTGGGTCCCATGTGGGGCCCACCATAATGTTTATTTTCCACCCAGCCTGTTGACAAGGTCACATAGACATGGGGCCCACTGAAATGTTTATTTTCCACCCAACCTGCTGATAAGGTCACGTGGACATGGGGCCCACCATAATATTTGTTTTTCATCCAACTTATTGATAGGGTCACGTGGACCAGGGGACCCACTGTAATATCTATTTGCCATCCAAACTGACCAGGGGCCCACGGTGATGTTTATTTTTCACCCAATCTGTGAACAAGGCCACATAAACATGGGGCCCACCGAAATGATTATATGCCATCCAAATGGTTGATAAGGTCACTAGGACCTGAATGGATAGGAAGAACAAATTTCATTTTGATCCAAAACTTCTGACCCCAAAAAAAGGGGTTTCAATGGTATACATTCAATCCCACTGTTTCCTATGGTGTGGGCCACCTGAGCTTCGGATAGAGCTGGTTTTTGGGGTGGGGCCCACTGCCCTCACGGGCCATCAAATGCATGGTGTTGATGTTCGAAATGCATCACGGTGGGGCCCACAGCTGGGCCGTGAGGGCCAACACATCCGTCTGCTAGGCGGAGGCAGCGCTTGCTGCGCTCTGACAGCAGCAGCGCTGCTGCTGCTTGTTTTTTTTAAAAAAATCTATTTTTCTACAGATTTTCCTAGGTGGGGCCCACATCAACAAAATCCACTCCGGCCATTGGTCCCTACGGCTCAATACAAACTTATCAAGTCCAATATTGGATGATTTTTGGTGTACAAAAACACCAGGGAGTGTTTCAATGGTAGGAGCACTGTTTTCTATACTATGGCCCGCCAGGAAACCAGATCAGTCTCACTTTTCGGCTTAATGCCTAAAATGATATAAGGAAGAGGATGGACGGCTTGGATTAAGTACATGCATCAAGGTGGGGCTTGCATAAGTGGCCCATCCGAAAAGCACCTTTTTCTTCTCCTTTTTTTTTCTTAGCTTTGTTAGTACACACCCACGTCAGTGCATGCACTCCATGTTAGCCAACTTATGCCCAGTGTCCAGGGACGCTGGATGGTGCAAACACAGGCATCATGGTGGGGCTCCATATGCACGTGGCCCACCTGCATGTATACATATATAATATATATCTTATATTATATATATGCAATATATATTATATTATATATATCATATATATATATATAATATAAAATATAATATATATAGAAAGATGGATGTATTGGGTCCATCTAAACAGTGGATGGTGTGGATCATCACCTGCAATAGGGTGGGCCACACCGTCTGATGTTGATGAACGGGGTAGATATAACACATATTGGTGGGATCCACACCATCACAATGAAAGGAGAGAGAGAGAGAGAGAGAGAGAGAGAGAGAGAGAGAGATGGAGTGGAGGGACCCTGCCACTAGGGGCCCCTCATTAATCACATACATATATATCAAGTGGGTCCCATCATAAGTGGGCCCTTAATGAAAATTAACGGTGGATCACCCACCTCTAGGCCTTCTCCTTGCTCCCTTAGGCTCCTAAGATCCTTGCCTTCGTCTTTGATGGAGGTTGATGGAGTTTTCATGGTGGGGATGAGAGATAAGAGGGTAGGTCACACTTGTTGTTTGGGAAGGCTTAGAGAGGCTTGGACGTATGGAGTTTTTTTTGTTGCTTGGGAGAGTGTTTTGAGAAATAAGGGAGAAAGAGAAATGATGGGATTAAAGGGATGGATGGAGTGGTGGTTGTAATAAAGAGGTATGGGTGAGTTTGAATTTTTGTAAAAAGGAGATGGGTTTGTTTGAAAAGTTGTAAAAGAGGGATGGTGAAGGGAGAGATAGTTGACTTAAGGGAAAAGGAGGGATGGGTTGGTTGTACTTGACATTGATTGATTGATTGATTAATGAGACATGTTGTAGAGATTCCCTCGAAATTCGTAACGCACGGCGTTTCTTTGGAACAAACGCTGGCCCACATCTCCTGGCATGGACATTGGTTCGGTGCGCGAGTCGCGGCGTTGGAACAGCGGCGACGGTAGGTCGCTATGATACAAGTTTTGGTTCAAGCCAACTTCGGTATGCGGGACCCGGCTTAGGATCGCGTGCAAACGTCGGATATGGTGTGAAGGTTGTCGAAATTCGACCGGAAGGACCGCGGAAGTATACGGAACGGTATGGACTAGGGTACAGGTCTTACACTAAATGTATACAAGTCCAAAAGAATGTAAATGGGTCGCCCAAGGCGTTGCCCAACAAAATCACAAAAGAATAATAAGTCCAAAAGAATAGTGCGCTGAGTCCACCACTCAGTGATCCAAAACCCGTCTACTAGGCCGATGGAGGACCGTCCATCAGCTGAAAGTAGGACAATTCATCCTCCTCCTCAAAACTCACGTGGTCAGGCTCCTCGTACTCTACGTCACCTGCATTTACGGGAGAGTCTAGTTAGTGTTTTAAAACACCGTCTCAGAGTGGGAGTGAGTGATCAACTCAGTGGGTGCTATTAGTCTCAAGTTATAACAAACATCAATTATATTATGAATTTAATGAAAGGCATATAATCACAGATCTCTTACTAGTCTTATTAATGCATATGCATGGGTTATGACATGATGCATGCCCTCACCACAACACTCCCTCGAGTGACACCGTCTCACAATCGCATATGACAACACTCCCTCATTGCGACCTCAACTGTCGAGTCGCCAATGCGATATGATAGTGTTAGCCGAGTTCTTAATTAATTCCGTTCATCCAGTAGATTGGGGAAACTGGTACACTCCACATATCATTACCCTCAACTGGTTGCGAGGCCAAGGCCGCCCAATGCCTGAGGCCGAGACCCCGCGATCCTTGATCCCGTCGAGTTTCCCCATCCCTGACTTCAAGCACATGGGGGTGCTGAAATGTGGGATCACTCATGGTCACTACGGGGAGGCTCGTCACCCTAGCATAGGCCGACGGCTCGGACACAGTATCCCATTCCACCATGCCCAGCTCTCGAGGCAGTGGATCGATTTCAAATGGTTATCAATGGGCTCCAATGGTTGAAGGGTGTTTCAGGTTCCATACAGGCGTGGGCAACCATGGTTAACAAGCATGATTGGTCAGTATGTGGACTAAGCTTTGCGAGTCCAGGTGTGTACAAGACGGACAACATTGGATACAAACGACCCATGTAGTCCAACTACTGTCGCCTATCTGCACTCGCCCAAAACCACCGGCCTAGCCTTAAGGCAACCCTACCAATGGGGCCACCTTCTCTCACCTCAGTTTCCTGACCAACTTAAGGGTTTGATGGCATTCCATAATGCTTTAACAATTCTAAATTTAACATCCAACACAAATGATGTCATACATTCATATTTCCTAAACATGAATATTCAAGTTTTCCTATAAATATAAATACTGACAATATTACGAGATAAACGTGCATGTGTGTCATGTGGGTTAGCAAGGAGATCAAGATCTATAAATCATTCATAACATAAACATGCAATAAGGACTAATACTAGCATAACATACATTGGGGACTTAAGCAAGCACATACATACAACAAGGATTAAAGTAACATACAAGCTATAAGGGACCGCCAACAAGAATCAAGCAATAACGAACATGCATTCATCAAATCCACGCCTAATCATGTTGAGGAATAACAAACATACCATAATCAATCCATATTATTTGAGAGGATCTACAACATAAGGCCTAGCATAGGTTTTCTCTAGATTCTTCAAATTCATCATCCAAGCAATCATAATCATTAGATTCATACTAAAATTGGTACTAGACCACCTAAGAATAATAATCCGCACCTATGGATTGTTGAGGTCTTGGAAAATGACCTAGAAGCGCCAAACTCGGTGTGGATCGGCTGTCATCCTAAGACACAAGGGTTTCAAGAAAAAGGGGTGAGGGATTTACCTATATAATCAACAGAAGCGGTTCTTGCGGTTATGGTGGAGGGTTTCCTTGAAGAAGAGGGAGAGGTTTGCAAGAGGGAACTTCATTGGGCCTCACTTCAACTATGACCCACTTTCTCTCCCTTCTTCACTCTCCCTTCCTCTCTTCTTCCTTTCTTCTTTCTCCCTTTTCTCTCTTCTCTCTTTCCTTTCTCTAGGGCAAATTCGTATGGGGAGAGAAGTGCCCAAAAGAAGCTCCTTTTATAATGCCAGATCTGGTGCAAATGGCCCCAAGTGTTGGGTTTTTACTATACCAGCCCTTTGGGAGGATTTTTCTAGCCTCTAGGGCCCACTATGGGGCGTACATGTCGATATACACCATAGGATAGTTAGCCCTAATTATGATCTACATACGGACATGATCGGCTCGCCATTTGGATGCACCGATCGACGGATATGATTAGAAGTCTGTTCAACGGTTACCGATGGTTGATCGAGGCCGCGGCTATACGGATATGAGCAGAGAAATATTCTTATTCTACATGTGAAGTTTGGTTGTAAACCGACGGTTCGAAATCCTTAACTTGGGCAATGACCGAATGCAAATAAGTGACCTAAGTTCTTGGTTAGTTTTAAGAGTATTCGCACAACTCATGCACCGACCTTGTAAGAAGAAGTTGAGCGATCTGATTCACGATCTCAACTGGATGTCTCGCGATGGACATCAAGCCCAGTGAGATGAACATTATTCTATAGATTTGGAACTAGTGGCCCACTAACAAGCGGTCTAGAGCTTGTTCGAAAAATCGAGGCATTTCTGGAGTGAATTTGGTAGTGAGATTTCTCGTGGGCAATGATTAGGGTTTGGATTAATTACGTTTATAGTGTGGCCTATTTATAACTAGTGAAAGTGGAGATTTGGCCATGATTACTCTAAACCGTCGGTTTTAGGATAAAAGAGTAACGGGGTTGATTTGGTCTATTAGCCAAGATCCGGGCCTTATCTGACTCGGATTCGGTTAGATCTTTAATTTGGTTATAATCATCTTGATTAGTTAGCGATGGGCCGATTGGATTTGGGCCATATGTGAGTAAATCATGGAGCTACACCTGATGTTCAAGTGATCGGACGGATTCGTTGGCCTCCTACGGCTGATTAATCAGACTTGTGTAGTTCTTTACTGGTACCAACCCTGTATAAACTAACATTGAGTGTTAATGGTCTTTAAGTGGTATTATAAGTTAATTAATAAAAAAAATTCAAAGATTTTTTTTGAAAATCCAAAACAGTGAAAATCCAGGATGTTACAATGGATTGTCTTAATCTAAGATCTACATCAGAAATAATGGCCACATATATCCTATTGTGGGCTCATTGGATCAATCAAACTATTCAACAAGTTTTTAAAGTAGGTTGTTTAATTAGATGTTAGAGTTAGTCTATAACACGTTTAATGAATTTTCCTTAATATTTCTTCACTAATATATTATTATTTTAGTATCAAATGATGTTTGAATGATATGAAATTAGTTTTATTATAACTTTCAAACCAGCCTAAGTTGTTTGGTTGTAAAAAAGCTACCAAGTCCACTAATTTCTAACATCATGGCACACCTACTAATTGAATTATTTTTATATTTGGTAAATAACATCTATATGATGAGGCCACTTGATGTATAGGTTGAATATTTAACCTATGTAGCATGCTAGCGTATTTGGTGATGTGTACATTAATTGATTTATCCATGCATGCAAGCTCGGTAAAACACCTCCTACATGATTATCCAATTAGTGTAATTTTGGTTTTTGTCCAATTAGAGATTATTGTTCATTGAATGAGCATTTGAGCAGTGGCGAGGCTACCAGAATGGAAAGATGGTTTGATTTCGACAAAAATATCAAAGGCTCGATTGAAGTTTCCCTGATACCATGTAAAGCCAGAGAATTCTCCCCTTTATTTTACTTGAAGGAAGAATGATCCTCTTATATATATTTAAAAAAAATACAAAATATTTTGGGTAAGGTTTTAGCTGTACAATTTTTAATTATAGAGTCTAGAATTTAATTATAATTCATTAACATATATGTATAAATTTACAATCTAATAGACATTTTAAAAAGAGTTGAGAAAACTAATGGACAAAGTGGATGAGTGGATGTCACATAAACATAATGTTGGCTTACATCGTCTCCCTCTAAAAGTCATGACAGGAGAGGCGTGCAAAGAAAGTGGAGGCAGGCGTTGAAAATGAAAATTTTCTAAAATAATAGCACATTTTCTTTTATCTCAACTAATTTTTAGGAATTTTCTAAGTTTAAGAAAATATATTTGATAAGAAAAATACATTTACCAAAAAAACCTAATATTTTTATAATTATTAGAATTAATATCCCAATAATACCACAATGAAAACATGATATTTTAAAATCTGCTTAGCTTTTAAAAGTCTCATGATAAAATTATTTAGTATATTGTTAGGAAAATTTTAAAATCTCATCAATATTTGTCACATTCATCAGGACCTAGTCTATGATGACGGAAATTCAGACGCTACTTGCCGTGGTCCTCTTGAAAGATAAAAACTTTAATACTCTGGCAAAGTGTGATAGATGATGCGCAGGCACCTAGAAATTATTTGTGACTTGCACGTATTCCATACAATTAATCAAATAAAACCGTCCAAATTATGGTAACTAGTGTAGATATCTCATGAACAAAAAATTAAGTTTATTTGATTACCTAACTATTAAAGTGGTGGATATTTATTGGACAGTTAAAAATGAAAATTTCTATCTGCCTTATTTCCACAAATAAGTGTCTGTTGAATAAGTTAGGATTGTTCAACCAATCTGATCTTAGGATTCTAACTTGTCAATAGTTGGCTGCACAATTGAGTTAGTTTTGTTTGAGTTTATATATGTCAAAGTGTATAATTTCACAGTGCCTGTGTATCAAGTGTTGTATGCAACCATCTCTATCAAGTTTACATATGATGTGGATTCTCTTTTCTTATAAAACATCTCTTGAATTTTAATTCTGACCATCTCTATTAGCATAGTCACGGGATATTCTCGTGCTTTTTTGAATAGAGCATTAAAACACTCAGCTATGTCATGTAGTGACCAAATTGAATCTTTTTCCTGTAAAGTGCGAAGATGCCCACTTTTCATACTCTATTTCTCTCAGCCATGCATGTACCGGGGGGTTGGTAAGTTCAATATCGTGCATTAACTTTTCGAACTCAGCACTCCTACAAGTCTTTACAGCTTGACAGTAGTAGATTTCTAACGACTTGTCTTTGAACGTGTCCACCAAGTTTCAGTATATATGGTAGGTGCGGTAGCCATGGATTGCTACTTAGAATGTAACTCCCCGTCCATTCCGTACCATTTTTCATGCATATGTGCATGATGATCGACACCCTTAGCTAGACCTGGATTGGCCGTTCTTAGTACACACCCAACTGACCGGAACCCCAAGACCCCTAAATCTATCTCATATCGACCGGCCCATCGCCGCGATCGTGGAGGTACCACCCGTGCGTCGGTATGATACTCCGTTAGTGAGATACGCCGTGAAGAATAATAAGTGTATCATGTGCGCATGGCACCATATATTTCATTCCACACATGTGCACAACACATGTCAAGCACACATGTACATGTCACACATGGGTGAGAGAATCTATACCCATGTGTGTGATGTCACATACCCATACCTCTTCTCTCTCATGTGCATAAAAGTCAACCTTTCTCCATGCCATATACTATGCATGACATCACCACACCCATGCCATTCCATGCTCCTTTAATCCACCATTAATTACAAAGCATGAATTAAGTACCATAATCCTAGCCTAAGATAATATTAATCACATTAGCTTAACTTAACCAAAATTTTATCCATTTCTTTATAAATACCCTTCCATCCCTTAGCATTTCACCATTTTTCCATAAGAGAGAGAGGAGTGATCTTGGTGGGCCATCAACTCCATCAATCCCATCCCTTCCATCCATCTCAACCATCAAATCCATCTCAACCATCCATCTAATTCATCAAGGTGAGTACACCCCCATTCACTTGCATTTTTGTATGTTTTCTTTATGTTATGTTGATAGATGAAGATACTGAAAGGCCCCACTGATGGTGGGTCACATTGTCATGTTTGTATGACTTCCAAACTATTCAACAGGCCCTACACCATGTGGATGAAGGGAAAATACGAAAAAAAAAAAAATCAGTTTGATTTGGGGGACCCATTGACCTTGGGCCCCACATGATTTTCATTAGTTATCCAATCTGTTTACACGGTCACAAAGACCTGGATGGAGGGACCGTACAGATCTCAGCATGATTAGGTATTGCCGCCTCACTGATGGCCCACTGTGACATTTATATGTGATCAAATGGTCCTGACTGTGTGATCAGCCCCTTATCCTTTCACAGTCATTCACATGAACACACATTCCAAAAAAAAAAGAAAAAAAGAAGACAATAACAATAACATAGATCGTCCATCGAACGAGCAGCAGTAGCGTGCTGCTGCATTTTGGTCAGTTGTCTGTGAGGCCTGTTGGCCCTACATGATGTATGTGCTTCATCTAAACCATCCATCAATTTTACCGTATCATTTTAGGCTATAGACCCGAAGAATGAAGCTGATTCAAGGCTTAAGTGGACCACACAGTCATATTGAAAACCTACCGTTTGAACCCTCAATGACCCATTGAAATGCTCATTGGCCATTGCCGTTGGATAAAATAAAATTATACACACACACACACTCACAAGGTGAGGCCTCTCTTGATGTTGTACGTCTAGGGAGTGACATCCCATACCTCTCTTTTGCTGAAAAGACCATGGGCTGACCATGGCCACAACATGATGTTCATGTTAGATCCACACCGTTCATATATTCCAGCAACCCATTTTACAGTGTGGTGTTAACAATTAGGCCGGTACTATGATCAGGCTGGCCATATAACGTAAAACAATGTAGATTGAACTCTTAAGGCTGGAATCATTTCAAGGCTTACATGATGTATGTGTAGTATATCCACACCGTCCATCCATATCACCAGCCCATCTTATGGCATGGTTCTAAAATCAGGTCAATCCAATGTTCAGGTGGGACATACCACTTTAAACAGTGAGGGTTGAATTTTACCATTGATATTGTTCTATGGCCCACCTTGATGGTGTACAATACATCCATATCATCCATCTGTTTCTCCAGCTTATTCTAGATCATAATGTTAAAATCAGAGTATATCCGTCGACCACATGCAGTAAATGACAAGTTTGAGTGTCTACCGTTAAATGATATAGGGCCACAAAAAAAAAAAAAAAAAAGAATAACAAAAGAGAACAAAGCAAAGAAAAGACACACCGTGGTATGGTATGTGTATCTGATGTCCATGATGTCTAACCACCCTTTATTTTTTATTCAGACTGTTTATCAAATCTTGGTGGCCCATTCTAATATATATCTTGTATATCCACACGGTATATCTGTTTTGTCTAGACCACTTGCTAGGTAAATGGCCTGGTAGTAAGGCAGATCCAAGTCTCATATGGGCCACATCTAATTTGCGAACAGAAATGTACACTATTGAAACTTAATTGGACTCCGTGCTTTACTTAGCGCCATTCATCTCAGGAACCCACCATGATGGATGTGCTTCATCCACGTTGTCCATCTATCCTTATTTAGTTTATGGGCCAGCAACCCGAAAAAACTGCACAGAACTAGATCTTGGGTGGGCCGCACCAAGGGACAGTGGGGATCGAACTGCCCACCGTTAAAACCAGTCTGGACTCACTCAAACAGCCCAAAAAATAATAATAATAATAAAAGAAAATAATAATAATGATATAAACTAAAAGGTGGGTGTTAATCCAAGGACAATCACGTCCACAGTGCCCACTTGCATTTAGGAATACAGACCCCAAGTTGAGAGGCCCACCTGATGTCTGCTTCAGATCTGCACCGTACATTGACTTTGATAGACCATTTCAGTACATGAGCCCAAAAATAAAGCTGATCCAAATTTTAGGTAGGCTGCACCACACGAACAGTAGAAATTGAGACCGTATCACTTGAAACAGTAAGGAACGAACTCTTATCACTAAAATTTTCCTAGGGCCGAGGTTAATGATGCAATGTATATCCATACCATCCGTCGACTTCACCGGATTGTTGGAGCGGATCCTAACTTCAGGTGGGTCACACACAACTCAACCTCATGGGAAATTCCCATGGACTCCACCGCATAGGACCCATTGTGAATTTCATTGGTGTGTGGGCCCAAGAATGTTAAGGCCCATTTTGAGTGAATGTCATGTGGGCCCATCAGTGGTAGCCTTGTTTGGGCCAACCATTGGGCCTCTTCGATAAGAGTTTGTACTTTTCATGTGTGGAATGTATGATGAACTGGTGTTGTAATTTTTGAAGTAATGATGATTAATCCTTTAAATGGGCTGATTGTGGACATCCCTTGATCACTTGGCACTTTGGTTAGAGTGCGGCCCCAAGTAATAGGATCATGATACTTGTGTTTAAACTCTTAAAAACATATTTAATTATAACAAATATATAAACTCTAGTGGTGTGAGGGTGTGATATTATCTGTTTGGCCCATTGATCATGTGGGTATTTGATGTATGTATAGCCACCTAATCATAGGCAATGGTGGAGTACATGTAGTATATGTAGTCATCTAACTGTGTGAATGTGAAGTACGTACAAGGCCACCTAACCGTATGAAATCAAGTGGCATTGATGACCATTCAACAACGTAGGTTTGTACTTATCGACATAGATACCACCACTTGAATCACATATGACCAAGTTGTACACTAAACCGAATATGATTTAGGGTTATATTATCCAAGCTAATGCTATCAAGATCCTGAATTTTTATACAATGTGATCTTTAAACTATAAATGGTATGATGAAATGTGGCTCTCGGCCCTTAACCATGTGACACCGAATATAAGTCATTATCTATGTGACGTGTGAAGTGGTTGTAGTATAAAACTTATCATAATTGGTGTAGCCATATATTCGTGGCCTATGGGCAAGGCCCATTGCGATATATTTTCGGTCCATATGATGAAGCTCATTGTGATGTATTTTCGGCCTATGTGATGTGGCCCATAGTGATGTGTATTAGGCCCAAGTATGTGGTCTACCTGTGAAATAGGTTTGAGGCCACTTGCAATGTATTCGAGGCCCATGGGCGAAGCCCAATGTGATGTATTTGAGACTCATGGGCGCGGCTCATTGAGATATATTTTAGGCCCATGGGTTGTGGCTCATTGTGATGTATTTGAGGCCCATGTGTAGGGCTTACCTCTTAAGTATTTGAAGCCCATGGGTCGTGAAGCCTGATGTGGTGTATTCATGGCCCATGAGCCAAGGCCCATTGCGATGTGTAGTGCACATATGATACGGCCCAATGTGATGTATATGCGGCCCATGAGTGAGGCCCAATGCGATGAATGTGCGACCCTTGTGTGAGACCCGAAATGATGTATCTGAGGACCGATGTGGTGTGATTTCACCATGATGTATGTATTGATACTTATGTGGGCCATTCCTTGGGGACAATGTTGGTTAAATGTCCACATTGTCGAAGCCGATTGTTGAGGCCGGTTATTGATACTGATTATAAGTATGTGACAGCCCAGCATTATCATACAAGCCCATACGCATCATCTGCATGTTTGTTATGAGATGTGGTTGACCATTGCATATGTCGTTGGACAGATTGTTATGAGACTCCCTGATAGGCGGAGGTTATCTCACATGAGTGCACGATATGCGCAGGATTGATGCATGACTGTATTGTATGACTCATGCATCTTGCATTGTGTGCCCTAGCGACATCAGAGCCGTAGCCTCCAAAGGCATATCGTGGATGACCAGATGGAACACCGAAAATATTTGGTTCTAGCATACGGGCGCCATAGATGTCCCTGGGTGAAAATTTCTAAACTTCCGAGGCCAGGAGACGCCCTAACGTCGAGACCGAGTAGATACATGAGCGCCCGAGTCCCATATACCAGGAGGCCGCGTCTCCCACTATGTCATGGTCGGTTGGGAGGGGGTGTGGCCTTACCGGCCCGAGGGTAGGGGGCATTACTAGGCTGAGTTTGACCAGCTCGTAAATGGGTCTGCTATCGACGTGCCGGATAGGTATTGGCAGACTATTGGCCAGGCGGATAGTGAGGTTTCTTACGCTCACTTGGACTATGCTGTTGGGAGAGAGACAGTGCCATTTGGAGTGTACTAAACCCCGGTGATGATCCCAGAGATGAACTGTACTGATATGTGGACTTATTAAGCAGGAGTTGCATACTCATTCATTCATTCATTCACTATTCACTCGGGCTGGTGGTGCGCAACTATTTGTTGAGTGTACCTTCACAATGGCTAGGATTTCGGTTGGGGCGCGCGACTAACCTGAGATCAGGAGTTTACCACATTGAGTCTGACTATCCAAATTAGGTATGGGACTAGTTTAGATAGAAGTCCTTTGTGATAGACCCCATAGTCTGCGATACTACGTACTACCATCCCGACTTCACTCCAGCATAGTCATTTCATTCGCACCACATATTGCATTGCATTAGCAACATTTAGCATTTCGGGTTACTATGTTTCAGTATTTAGATACGGCTAACGGTATTCGTGAACTCATCAGGAACTGTATATTGCATTGCATCCTCGACATCTGATATTTAACTCTTTATAACTCCTCATTTACATGCTGATTTATATTGTGTACTCTGATATTGTATGACTCATGGACTTGTCAATATTTTCAATATTGTATAATTATGACATAACAATATGATGATGATGATGTGATTACGGATGCATGTAATATGGTTATGGCTGTGGTATGATTTCCTTGTAGCATATTTATCTTGCCTGCATGTAGGACACACTGCACACACGTATGTACTCACTAGGCTTTTTGCCTAAGCCTCCTATTTTCCATTTTCTTTTTAGGGCTGGAGTAGCTTGGAAGACTTAGCTTTCTCGATGCATTGCATCTATTCTTCGATTTGGCAATGTTGATGTTACGTACCTTTTGTAAAGTATTATACTTATAACCATCGGGACTTATGATGGAGAGTGTTGCTTGGTAATTTGATCATAGATCTTTATGCTTAGGTATTATTATATATAAATATATATACATAAAAAAAATTTCAGTCAAAAATCTTCCTTGTGGTGTGCCGAACTCGGGACTTGGTGTATGGAAGTCGAGTGCCGGGTTCGGGGCATCACGGAAGCTGTTAGTTCCCGGGTTTGGGGCATGACATAGAAGACCTAAGAAACTTCCTTCATTAGACTTTTATGCCGGTCTGATACGATCATAAGACAGGTAGATCCCCTAACGAACAGTTGAGGTAGGTAAGGGAGTTAGTTCCAACTGCTGCTGTTTTCTGATTCTCCGATACCAAAAGTGACAGGAAAAATATGATTGTCGTCATCCAAGGCCGTAGCAACGAACAGAACACCCTTATACTTACTTTTTATATGCGTCTCATCAATAGCCAAGACCCTTTGTAGAGTTGTTTGAAAACTTCTGACGTATTGTCCGAGCGCAACAAAACATCTCTTGAACCTCATCGTCTGTGGATTCACAAGCAGGGCAGTCACTGTCCTTGGGTTTGTCATCCTCAACTCATACAAGTACATCAAGAGTTCTTTATAAGAGTCATCATAAGACCTCATTACGCAATTGATTGCAATCTCTTTAGCACGACATGCCTTCTTATAGCTAATAAGAATATTATACTTCTCTTGCATTGCGAATATAATATTTTTCGGCCTTAATATCAGGCGTTGCTCAATGCGATTAACAACCAGTTCACTGGCTAGCTTACTGCTTGCTTACCAATGATCACTCTTCATCCATGACATTCTACATGTATGTATGGATGTGTAAGTCTTAATCTTGAATATCCCCGCATCATTCACCCTATATGCGTGTAACCTCCATTCACATTTATCTTCCATACACGTCATAGTGAATTTCTTGGATGTGGAATACAGGATCCTGTATTGAAAGTTGTTGCGAATTGTAAATTGACTCAAAACATACTTACGCCGGTTCTTGTCCTTAAATGTTCGGCCAACAGTTATATCAATCAGGTCATCAAGTGGATATGAAAACAGTGATAGGTCTGCATTTGTGAAACCAGCATCCTCGAATGGCACAATGGCATAGCCGGTGATGAAGTCCGATGTTCGAGCCTGCTCGGGCAATGGATTGTCGCTTCCACTTACATTTCTGGCATTAGATGTTGAGGGTAAATCTACTCTTGTACATGAAGGTGATATCGTATATTCACTTTTGAGCTTGAAGTCAACCGATGCGCTCACTTGACTTGTCATGAAGTTTGATGTCTGAGCCGACTCGGGTACTAAAGTGAACCTGTGAAGGTGATGTCATATATTCATATTTCAAGACATGATCCTCACCCAAACTTCCAATTGATGGGCATCATGTTCGAAACCACTGTAAGCCACCAGGTCTTCAAGTATTATCTCATTAATGCGCTGCATTGTCTCGATGAATAAAGGGATGTAGTGATCTAGATGCTTCAATTGTACTGCCAAGAACATTCTCACATCCTCGTCGTCTTCAGTTACAGTCGAAGAGACTGATTCGTTTGAGTAAGGATACAATGCTTTCAACCTAACATCATAATCCTCAGGTGTACTCTTCGCAATCCTGTACATTTTAGATAGAAGCTCATCATATGTAGTCTCGATGCCCACGTCAGTAGTTTTTGAGTTTCCACCCTTATATGTGTATCGATTGTTTTCGCTTACTAACTCCCCACCATATGAGCATGGGATGATTATCGAAGCCATTTTCTGAAAACAAATATAATGATATAACTCGTTTAGTATTCACATGTATAAGGTGGATTTGACTGACTAGTAGGAAATCCACCATTGTACTAGGTCAAATATGACCGACTTATCGGTCAAAATTTTGAAGTTCTCAATTACAGGGATGTATTTTGCTCAGTTCGCTATGATTTTCACTCACTTCGCATTCATTTTCTCTCACTTTTAAGGCAGGTTCACTCACTTCGTGATGAATTTCACTCAGTTCTCGGTCCTGAAGTGATTGAAATTAACCGCGAAGTGAGTGAAATTGAGCACAAACTGATTGAAAATGACCGCGAAGTGATTGAACTTGAGCGCAAACTGATTAAAAATGACCGCAAAGTGAGTGAACTTGAGCACAAACTAATTGAAGTTGACCGCGAATTGAGTGAAATGATCGATGAGTCGGTCATATTTGAGTGAAAATGAAGGATAAATATGTGAAATTTACTGAGAAGTGCATGAAATTGACCGCGAAATTCATTACATTTACTGCTAAACATCGTCAAATTGACCGTTCACTTCTTGAAGTTGACGGTAAAATGCTTGAAATTGACCAAGTAGTGCATGAAATTGACCAATAAATTCGGTAAATTGACCGGAAACTTCGTGAAATTTACTGCGAATTTCTTGAAGTTCATTGGATAACTGCGTGAAATAGACCGTGAACTTGTAGGTAAATTCTTCAGATTTTAAACATCCTTACCTCCCACAGTCGTCGTATCAGTGAAATCTGTGTTCGATAAGAAGAATAAGAGTGCGTTGATGTGAAACACGTTCTTCGGAGAAAAGCCTTCAAAATTTCACGCTTATCAATGCATGTCCTCTCAGAAAAAGAATGCAAGAAGCCTTGAGTAGAATGGAACATGGAAGATGTAATGTGATAGTATGATGGAGATTCTATAGAGATTTAATGAAGAAAATGGTTGAAAAGAATGAATAGGGATGATAGAGATGAGTTTGGACATGTATTTGAGTGAAATGGAAAGAATGGAGTGAAATTAATAAAGCAGTGGCATTTTGGACATGTGAAAAGTCCTCCGTATTAGAGGGAGTATTCTTGGAAGTTAAGCACGGGAGGGAGAGGAAGTTAAGTATGGGAGGGCTCACTAATGTGCGTGGGTCATAAGTGAGTCGTACACTAGGAAAAAACTCCTCCCACCCAATTGCTGTACTTTCGTGTCCTTTCTTCTGGAGTTAGTAACTCTCCTTATCTCAGTATGCTCATGATCATCGTCACTGATATTCAAAGTGGGCCCCACTTCATCCACCGGCCCCTCTAAATCTAACAAGTGGGACCCACTTCCTGCCCTGCAGCCTGCAGGCATTTACATCTCCGGATGTCATTTTCAAGGGGCGGTGATGTTCCGGGATTTCGCAGGAAGTTCCTGAGCAAGGATGCTATGTGGGCCCACTGAAATATATGTGAGAAATCCATTCCGTCCATCCGTTTTGAGAGATCATTGTAGGACGTTAGACCAAAAATTAGGTGGATACAAAACTCAAGCGGGTGGTAAAATTGGGGAAAGAAATTCGTACCGTTGAAATCTTACTGGGCTCCACCTTGATGTTTATATGCTATCCAAACCGTTTATAATGTCATTCCCAATGGGATGAAGTGAAAACACCAAAAATATAGCCTTATACAAAACTTTTATGGCCATAAGAATACTTCAATGGTGCTCATTGAATTCCCACTGTTTCCTCTAGTGTGGCCCACTTAAAGGTTGGATACATCTAATTTTTGGTATAACATACGAAAATGATCTCTCAAAATGGATGTACGGGGTGGATTTATCACAACATCTCGTTGGGCCCCACCCAGTATCCATGCGCAGGAACTTCCTCCATGGGGATGCCTTGGCCTAAAATTAGGGCTGTACACGAGTCATGCTAGCTCGAAAAGCTCGCTCGACTCAACTCGGATTGACTCGGCTCGAAAGGCCGGTTCAAGGCGAGTCAAGCTTGTTTACTAAAGCTCGAGTTGAGTTCAAGCCAAGTTCGACCATGGTGTATTTCAACTCGAATCGATTCGAACTTGACTCGACTTGAAGCTCGAGTGATATATTTTAATAATATTATATATATATATATATATATATATATATATATATAAAATATATATATATATATATATATATATATATATATATATATATATGTTTAAAAATAAAAAGTTAAAATTTAAAAGTTTTTACTAAAATACCCTACTTGTCCTCATTCCCTCTTTTTCTTTCCCTTATTCTACCAAGGTGAACTCGATTCGACTTGAACCATTAGTTCGACTCGAACTCGACTCAAAAGCTTTGGCAAACAAGCCAATCTTCAATATTGAGCTCGAGGGCAAGCTCGACCCTCGAGCTCGAGCTCAAACTCGAGTATAGCATGGACGAGTCAAGCCGAGGTTGGCCCACCTCGGCTCAATGTACAGCCCTACCTAAAATCAAGCAGCTCCACTCTTATGGTGCGCAAGAAGAATGGATAATCCAACGGTCCTCGTTCAATGTACAAGCCTGAATTTTGGGCTAGGGGATGCACATGGTGGGCCCCACCTGATAATGGCTTGATCCGGAGGAACAATAGATCATATGTGACATGATATAGCATTTCTCCGGGCAATGCATGAACGTATGTGCGAGACCTAGGCCAATCTTTAAGTGGGCCCCACCGTGACCATGCAACGGTCCAAAAATCAGATAGTGGGCCATCTATCGATTAAGCCACCGTCAGGAAGTCACATCCTGATCTTTTGGACCAGGAGACGCGCACGCTTGACTAGTTGACACGTGTGTCCGAATCCCTTATGCAACGTCAATGAACTATTACACAGGACATCCCTGTTGGCAGGTGCTGTGGGGCCTACCATGATGTATTTGTTTTATATCTATTCCATCCATCCGTTTTTCCATATCATTTTAGGGCATGAGTTAAGAAATAAAGGAGATCCAAATCTCAAGTGAATCACACCACAAGAAACAGTGGAGATAATGAAAACCACCATTGAAACTTTCCTAATGCCCACCATGATGTTTATTTTCCATCCAACCTGTTCATCACGTCACAAAGACCAGGATGGATGAAGGGGAAACTCAGATATCAGCTTATCCAAAACTTATGTGGCCCCCAAAAAGTTTTTAATGGTGGGCGTTCAATCTCCACTCTTTCCTATGATGTGGTCCACTTGAGCGTTGGATCTGATTCATTTTAAAGTCATGCACTAAAATGAACTGAAAAAACAGATGGACCGCATGGATAAAACGCATACATCATGGTGGGCCCCATAGAGCCTTCCATCAGGGATATCCGTGGTGGCAAGGTCACCTCGCAATCCGCTTCTATACAATGCTCGGGCTGCAAGCTTGTGATCTGTACTATTTTGTTCAGTTTGTGGAGACTAGTGGGGTCATGGTTCTGTATCATACCGATGGGATCTTCCAATCCAGGCGACTTTTGGTTTCTAGGCCGTTCACGGGAAGGACCTTCATATTAACGGTTTGGATCATGGAACCAAGTACCCAGCTCGTGCAAACTGAACACACGGATGGTACTGTCCGGCCCGAGTCGTTGCCCACATATGCTACGTCTAGCATGTATTTATTTCAAATTGAACCGTTCAAATAGTGGGACCCAATGTACGTGGGGCATACACATAAAAATTATATTAATAATGTGAAATTTACTTCAGATTATTTAGTTTTTCTTTGTTGAATCCGGACCGTTGGATGCTTTCCTTTCTAAACTTTTATACAATTCCAATAAATCAAGTTGCTATTATCACAGATTCCGTGCAAGGTTTGGGTTATCATCCATCTATACTGTATACAGCTAATTAGACCGTTGATACATATTCCACCACGTATGCAATTTTCATTTGCATGCGTATAATGAATCATACTCCGCCGGAGCATCAAATGTATAATCACAATAAATGCAAGTGCATCGCGCGTGTACTCGCGAGGCATGCATGAGCGCAGTCGGAGCCGTTCATCAGCCGGTGGACTATGTTAAAATAACTGTGATATCTGATTGTCAGGTGGGCTGAACGTATGTCATGAACCTGGACAACAGGTCAACTTCTGTCAGCCATTCATTTGTCTTGCTCATCCGTGACATTTGTCGGCAACGGCCTTAATTTCAGAAGCTACTTTCCATCCATTTCTCCGGCTAATTTAACGGCACGAGCCCAGGAGCGAAGGAAATCCAAAACTCAGGTGAGCCATGCGATAAAAAAATGATAAAAATTATATAAATTAATATAATTTTTGTATAATGTGAAAATTAAAAATTATAAATTAATCTGAAATATAGACAGGCTGAAGCATGTCCGAAACGCTGTCCTTAAAGTGTTATTTGCCCCTACTCAAGTGAATTGAGTATGTCGATAAGTTACAGGCAAATCGCTTCTATGATATGACGAGCCTGGTATGGGTCTGCGTTCAGCAAACATGAAAGTCCACCTATTGAAACTCTATTACACTTAGTCTGATAGAAATACAATAAAGAAAAAATCTCAAAAGAAAGAAAAAGAAGAAAAGTGTGATTTAGACCACTGCACTGGTCAAGTCTTCAGCCATTGGTTAAGTTGAATCATTGTAGACCACACCGTTGGTCTGTTCTTCTTGCAAAGGTTTAATCCTTGCTGTCCTGTTGCTGGAATTACTGGAGTATAAGAGAGGATTGGTGGACTGTCTCAATTCGTATGGGTCTGCTGGAGTGGGTTAAGAGATGGTTTGAAAACCCATCCAGGCCCTCCTTTTATAGGTTATGGTGGCTAGAGGATTATGGTCCAGAGACGTAAATTCCATTAAGTCATTTCTGACTGTTAAAAAATTAGCCGTTTTATGGTCGTTTTCTGACTGTTGTGCATGAGCCATAACCACTGCTGCATGTGACTATTGTGAGACAGCAGCTAGCCGTTTTCTAGCTGTTGGGCTAGTCATGCAGCAATTACAGCTAGACTCTTCACTAATGGCACAACTGTTACAGTTTCTACTTTAACAACTCTTTTCAGTTCCTCTATATATACTGAGGGATGTCTCTCCTAGTCCTCTAGTCTCTCTACCAACTAACCACCTGTCTTAGCCACTTAGTCGCACTGCGACTTACACATGTTTTGTTCTGGTTCGCGAAGGGAGCGATCCTCTGCGACACAATGCGCACATGCGAAGTTTGCCATTAGCGCCTCTATAGCCACACTGCCTTACATGCCCACGCCCTCACATCGAGCCCGTGACAGAGACCGAGACCGAGCCTGTACCCGTGCCCGAGCGCGAGCACGAGCCCGTGCGCAGGTGTTCCAGTGCTACGCACTATAACACGCAAGTCCTATGGTCCATGGAATATGTGGGCAAATAATAAGGTATTCCATTGTTCTCATTTAAACCACAAAAACTTCTTTTCCCTTTCTCATATGGGACTATTCTTAAAAACCCACAAAAAAGTATTTTTCAAAGCTTTTATATATTATATTATATTATTTTAAAATATATATTTTATACAAAATCAATATATTTTTTCGACAATCCTTCACTTGATTTTTATAAAAATATATTTTCTCGTTTAAACATTTCTACTAGAATCATCAGCTTATATATATAAAGAAAGATATCTTTCGATTTTAATCTTTCCTTAGTGTAAGTATCTCAAAACTCTATCAAAATGACTGATAGCCGTAGCATTGAACCAGATATTCTTAGATAAAAGAGTCAAAGAAATCACACACATATTCGCTATGTGTTGTTAGAGTTCCCACATTCTTGCTCAGCACAATTAATAGTCATGTGCTTATCCTAATTCGTGAACGATCCTGAGAGAAAACTTCTAACTCTCATGAGAAACGGCACCATCTCTATGTTCATATAGGTGAAATCCTTCCAGTATCTCCGTTACTATAAGACACTTGTCTTATAGACTGGATTTCATTAAGAGTTCTAAGACTCAATCCTTTTTTGTAACGCTCAGCACTTATCTATTATAGATGAGGTTTTATAATTTAGTGCTGAAAACTTTGCACATATTAGTGACTTGTTATTACCCATTAAACCCAAAATTAGAAATTTTTTGACTTTAGGTTGGGTTAATATCACTGGTGGAACTTTAGTTGAAGAGTTTCATTCTCATCCCTCTAGATGTAGCCTTTACTACCTCTATCGGTAGATGTTTAGTAAAAGGGTCTGCTAGGTTATTGCTTGATTTCACATAGGAAATAGCAATGATCCTATCTCGAATCAATTGTTTGACATAATCATGTCGAAGACTGATATGTCTAGACTTACCATTATAAGTGCCATTATAGGCTCTAGCTAATGTGGTTTCACTATCACAATGTAGTGACATAGCTGATATACGCTTTACACAAAAAAGAATTTCTAATAGAAGATCCCTTAGCCACTCAGCCTCTTTGTCTGTTAGAGTTAGGGCTATAAACTCAGACTCCATAGTCGAGTGCGTTATGCAAGTCTGTTTCTTATATTCCCAAGATACAGCTGCACCTCATAGGGTGAATATGTAAGACCCGTATCCTATCCCGTACTGATCCATAGGCTTCCGCGGTCATCTCGGTCAAATTCCGGGGACCCACGAACAGTTATCGATTTTTACGCGCGACCCTGAGATGTGTCCCGTATATCTGAGTCGGCTCGACCTGAGACTTGTACCAGTGCGACCGCGCCGTCGTCGCGGTTCCGATGCCGTGTCTTGCACGCCGATGCGGTACCCTGGCCAAGAGATGTGGGCCCGCGTTCAGTTCGAGGATGAACGTCGCGCGTTGCAATCCCTAGAAAATATCACATCAATCACATCAATCAAGTACACATCACTCCCATCACTCACAACCATCCCCAAGTACAACCACCCCCTTAAAGTCAACTCTCTCCCTTACATAAGTACACCCATCACCTCACTCACCTATCCCATCCTCTCTCTCTCTCTTATTTCTTCATTTTTTTTCAAGCAACTATGAGACTCCCACGTCCATGACTCTCATGAGAGAGCTAGTGTGGCCTACCTTCTTATCTCCCATCTCCACCATCTAAGGATCATCTCCACCGTTGAAGTTGTCTCTTTGGGGCTCTATCATGCATTGACGGAAGAAGGAAGACGAGATCTCCAGGTGGGTGATTTATTTTCTTAATTTGTGATTTACGGGCCCACATATGTGGGACCCATCTTGATGTATGTGTTGTATCAAGAGGGATCCATAGTGGCGGGGTCCCTCCACTACTCCGATCTCCATCTCTCTCTCTCTCTCTCTCTCTCTCTCTCTCTCTCTCCCTCTCTATCTCCCTCTTTTGTGATGGCCTATGGCCTACCTAATATTTGATCCAGACCATCTACCCATGGATCCCACCTTGCTGGATGTGATATATTCACACCATCCAGACGGTGAAACCCACTTAATGTATGTGTATCTGCACGGCCCAAGTGTGGCACCTTCGTGGGCTGCTCCATAGCAAGCAGCAGGACCGTCCATCCGCTGACCTGCTGGATGCAAGAAACCACAAATGTCAGATTGATTCTAGCAGGTGGGCCACTGATGTGGACCCCACCTTGTTGTACGTGCCTTATATCTACACTGTCCATCATCTGCCCATCGCCATCTTTAGCCGAACCAGCTGCTATCTTGCAGCTAGCGCTGATGAAGAGGAAAACACAAATATCATCTGGATCTATGTGGGGTGGCCCACCACGTGGGACCCACCCCGTTATATGTGCTCCGTCCATATCGTCCGGACCACCCCGTGCGTCCCACATGAGGTATGTGTTGTACCTAGACAGTCCAGGCCATGGTGCCACATGATGTATCTGCTTTATCCAGCTGGTGGGGCCAGCTGCAATGTATGTAACCGTCCTCACTCACGTGAGCCCACCATGTCGTATGTGATTCATCCACACCGTCAGCGTCTAGACGGTGAAAACCACCTGGGATATGGATTTCATCCAGGCCGTCCAACCATGGGACCCCACGTGATGTATGGGAATTATCCTCATCGTCCGTCCCATTTCCAGATCATTTCAGGGCTAGGCCCATGAGATCCAGCAGGCCTGGACGGGCCAACTGCTGGCACCGTCCAACAGCCCTAGACAAAAAGGGAAAATGCAAATATTACTTGGTCCGTGGGACCCACCTTAGGATATGTATTGTATATCCATTCCATCCAATGGGTGGTATCCCACCGTCCAGGGGCAAGGACGGTGGGAGTTGTGATGTACGTGTTTTATTCTTGCTGCGTAGTAGCTGTGGGACCCACCGCACATGTGATGTGCCTTGTGTCCAGCTGTGGGACCACCACCATGATATATATTATATCCTGACCGTCTAGGGTGTCCAATAGCCCTGGACGGCTATGCAGCGGTTAAGTGACGTCACCCAGATATGTGGGTCCCACGCATGATGTATATCCACACTATCGGTCCATTTGGCGGGACCCACCCCTAATATCCAGACCGTCTACGCATCTGGACGTGACCCACCTGAGGACGGGATTTCATCCACGCCGTTCATCCATCTCCTGCAGCAGTAGCAGCTGCCGTTGACGTCAGCAAGTCTGTGGAGCCTGACCGTGATGTATGTGCTTCTATCCACACCGTCCAGACCTCTGGATGGTGCTGGAGAGATTTGTACGATGCTGTGGACCGCCATGATGTATGTCTTGAATCCAGACCATCCATCTGTGGACCCTGCCATGATACATGCGTTGCATCCTACCGCCCATCATCTGGACGTGGCGCAGTAACCCCCCACGAGTAGCTCAGCTGCTGCACTATTGTCAGCTAGTTTTGTGGGGCAGATGATGTACCAATTGCATCCAACCATTCATTCATTTGGTGTGCTCGTCCTGAGGTTGAGATTGCAACGAAGCATATCCAAATTCCTGGTGGGCCACTTGTGTGAGACCACTCTGATGTTTGCACTATATCCATACCGTCCAGAATATTTGGACAGTGCTGGACCATGTTTTGGACGGTGCCATGGACCCCACCTAGATGTATGTTCCTTATCCACACCGTCCACGATGTTTGGATGGTGCTGGATAACCCCTAGATGATGCTAATTTGCATGGATAATGTTTGGATGGTGCTGATTCACCTGGACGATGTTTGGGTAGTGCTGATCATCTTTAGTGGGCCATGTGCCTTATGGAATGATGTGTACAATGATACACATGTTGCAACTACAACTATCGAAATGATTTTAGATGTAATCCAAGCTCTCATCTGTGAGGCCCACTTTAATGTATTTTGTGGCCATTTGAGAGGCCCACCTTAATATACTTGTGGCCCATCAGTGAGGCCTACCTCGATATGTTTATAGCCCATCTATGAGGCCCATTGATGCAGCCCGCTTGTTATATATGAGGCCCATTAGTGCGGCTCAATGATGTGACCCACCGTGATGTGTATGTTATACAGGCTGTTCTTTGGCTGGACCGCTGGTAGGCCTAGCTATGATGAGTAGGCCCACTTGCTGCATGTGTAGGGCCCACATATTATGTATTTGTGGCCCATGATCAGGGACCACCTGTTGTGTATATAAGGTCCATTGGTGCGGCCCATTAATGCGGCCCACCTGTTGTATTTGAGGTCCACCGTGACGTGTATTAGGACCATGTGACGTAGCCTATAGTGATGTGTATGTAGCTCTTGTATGAGGCTCATTGCGATGTATATTAGGCCTTTGTGTGAGGCCATGGGCCCACTTTATATTTGGCTCTATGTGGTCCACTGCTTGGGAGCGATGTTGGTTAAATGACCACATTGATGGGTAATGATGGTTAAATGCCCACATTGTGACCTTCCCTTAGGCCTTGATAGTCCATTTCTCATCATTCACTTGTGGGTTAACCCTAATCAGTGGGCCCCATTCGCCATAGACAAATGACTCTGTGCTATCGGATTGATATAACCACAGCCAAGAGCCGATCTTTTCATTATTGTTGATTAGTTGTCGATCTATGGACCCCGCCTTGGTTATACATGTTGATTATCGGTACTGATTTATCGTGGCCGATTGTCCATTATCGATCGAGGCCAATTATCGATACTGATTTGTCTTGGCTAATTGCCGAATATCGATCAAGGCTAATTATCGATCGAGACCGATTATCGATTCTGATTTATCGTGGCCGATTGTCCATTATCGATCGAGGCCAATTACCAATTCTGATTTGTCTTGGCCGATTGCTAAATATCGATCGAGGCCGATCACTAATTCTGATTTGCCGTGACTGATTGTTGATTATCGATCGAGGCTAATTATTAATCGAGGCCGATTGTCCATTATCGATCGAGGCCGATTACCGACACTGATTTGTCTTGGCCGATTGCCAAATATCGATCGAGGCTAATTATCGATCGAGATCGATTATCGATTCTGATTTATCGTGACCGATTGTCCATTATCGATCCAGGCCGATTACCAATTCTGATTTGTCTTGGCCGATTGCTAAATATCGATCGAGGCCGATCACCGATTCTGATTTGTCGTGACCGATTGTTGATTATCGATCGAGGCTGATTATCGATCGAGGCCGATTACCGATTTTGATTGTCAAGGCCGATTGTCGAGACATATATGATGTATATGCGATCCATAGTTGAGGCCCATTGTGATGCATTAGAGGGTCAGGCGATGAAGTCCATTGTGATGTAAATGAGGCCCATGTGAGAGGCCCATCGTGATATGTATTAAGCTCTTGAGTAAGGCCCATGGTATTGTACATTTGGTCCTTGTGTGAGGCCATAGGTCCACTATATGTTAGGCTTTATGTAGGTCATTCCTTGGGGGCAATGTTGGTTAAATGTCCACATTGCCGAGGTCGATTGTCGATGCCGGTTATGGATACCGATTATGAGTATGTGACAGCATAATATCATGATACATGCCCATATGCATCATCTGCATGTTTGTTATGAGATGTGGTTAATCATTACATATGTCATTGAGCACGTTGTTATGAGACTACCTAATAGGCGGAGGTTATCTCACATGAGTGCACGGTATGCGCAGGATTGATGCATGACTGGATTGTATGACTCATACATCTTGCATTATGATTACTGCACGCCCTAGCGACATCAGGGCCATAGCCTCCACAGGCATATCGTGGATGGCCAAACGGGACACCAGAAATGTTTGGTTCTAGCATACGGGTGCCATAGATGTCCCTGAGTGAAAATTCATAAACCTCTGGGCCAGGAGAAGCCCCAACGTCGAGACCGAGTGGATACATGAGCGCCCGAGTGCCGAATACCAGGAGGCCGCGTCTCCCACTGTGTCGTGGTTGGTTGGGAAGGGGTGTGGCCTTACCCGCCCGAGGGTAGGGGGCATTACTAGGCTGAGTTTGACCAGCTCGTGAATGGGTCCGCTATCAACGTGACGGATAGGTATTGGCAGACTATTGGTCAGGAGACTGTGCGGCTGGGAGAGCGGCAGTGCCATTTGGAGTATACTAAACCCCGGTGATGATCCCAGAGATGAACTGTACTGATATGTGGATTTAGTGAGGAGGAGTTGCATACTCATTCATGCATTCATTTATTCACTATCCACTCGGGTTGGTGGTGTGCAACTATTTGTTACGTGTGCCTTCGCAATGGCCAGGATTTCGGTTGGGGCGCGCGACTAGCCTGAGATTAAGAGTTTACCACATTGAGTCTGACTATCCAAATTTAGGTATGAGACTGGTTTGGATAGAAGTCCCTTGTGATAGACCCCATAGCCTGCGATACTACGTACTATCATCCCGACTTCACACTTCAGCATGATCATTCCATTCGCACCGAATATTGTATTACATCTGCGGCATATGACATTTTGTGTTACCTGTGTGTGTGCATTTATATAGTTTAGAGACGACATCTGATATTTAACTCTTTATAACTTTCCATTTGCATAGT
Organism: Magnolia sinica; assembly: GCF_029962835.1. Lineage (NCBI taxonomy): Eukaryota > Viridiplantae > Streptophyta > Magnoliopsida > Magnoliales > Magnoliaceae > Magnolia > Magnolia sinica. The sequence continues at coordinate 90,298,345 of NC_080580.1, forward strand.
TAATTCGTATTGCGTATTCTAATATTGTATGACTTATGGACTTGTCAGTATTTCCGCTTATTCTGTTATCTTATGATTTATGATCTTGTCAGTATTCCTTCTTATTTCGACATTGTACGATTTATGGATTACCAGTACTTTCGGTATTGTATGACTATGGCATTATATTGAATACTTGGCACTTACTTTGTGCACACACTTATACCACCCTCTAAGCTTTCTATAAGCTTATGCATGATAGATGCGTGCATGTGATGTTAGGTTGCAGTAGTGTTGAGCTTGGAGCGTGCAGCAGTCTTCTGGAGCTTGATTTTCGATTTATGTATTTCCCTTTCAGTATTGTATTCAAATGTTTATATTAGTGGATATGTGATGATGATGTTGCCTTTGTGATTTGGGTATGCTTGTGGTTATGCTTATTACGAGTTAAATGTACAAAAAAAAAATCCTCCTTGTAGCATCCCAGAATCGGAATCTGGCGTATGAACGCAAGGAGCCAAGAATGGGGTACTGCGGAGGCTGTCAGCTCCGAATTCGGTGATCGAGAATTTGTGAGCCCGGTTTCCGAGTTTGGGGTGTGACAGAATACCCACCTTGTAGTAGACTTGTTGTCCCCTGCACTCGATATCCAGTTCGCATCGGTATATCCTTCCAATATGGCCAGAAATTCTGAATAAAATAATCCTAAGTCTTTGATTGCTTTTAAGTAACCAAGGACTCAACTGATTACATTCCAGTGTTCAGTAATGGGGTTAGTAGTAAACCTACTAAGTTTACTCACAGCATATGCGATATCAGGTCTAGTGCATTGCATAGCACACATAAGACTCCTTATAGCACTCGCATATTCTAATTGTGCAACTGTTCTTCCAGTATTTTCTTTTAGCTTAATACTTGGATCAAATGAGGGTTTTTTTTTCCTTTATATTTAGATAGTTAAACTTGTGTAGTATCTTCTCAATATAATGAGATTGACACAAAGCATAATCCCCACAATGTTTTTTAACTTTGATACCTAGGATGGTATTAACTTGTCCAAGATCCTTCATGTTAAATACGGAAAATAGAAACCTTTTTGTTTCAGTCACACATTCCATTTTATTACTTATTATTAACATGTCATCAACATATAGACAAATAAAAACGATATAACTATTATCTATTTTAGAATATATGCATTTGTCATCTACATTATGCATAAAACCATGAGATAATATTTTGGAATCAAACCTCTCATGCCACTGTTTTGGTGCTTGTTTTAATTCACACAAAGATTTGACTAATCTACATACTTTATTTTTATTTCCTGGTAGAATGAAACCTTCAGGTTGTTCTATGTATACCTCCTCATTGAGGTCACCATTAAAGAATGTAGTCTTTACATCCATTTGATGGATGTGAAGATGATGTATGGAAGCTAGCGCAAATAATATCCCAATGGATGTTATCCTAGCTACAGGTGAATATGTGTCAAAGTAATCTATCCCTTCTTTTTGTCTAAAATTCTTAGCTACTAGTCAAGCTTTAAAGGTTTGGATAGTCCCATCAGTGTGATATTTCTTCCTAAATACCCACTTACAACCTATGAGTCTAGAACCTGGAGGTAAGTTTACTAGTTCCCATGTTTGATTTGACATTATGGATTCCATTTAATCGTTTATAGCTTCTTTCCAGAAAGCTAAGTCTCTAGAGTATATAGCCTCTTTATATGTTTTAGGATCATCTTCTATAGTTATTACTATAGGTATTTGTTTTATAAAATTTTCTCTATCTGCTTCTACAAGATGAAAAATAATGCGTTGTGAGTCTCTGTAGTCATCTCCTAGACTCTTCTCTATTTTTGTTCTTTGACTCCTACGAGGTTCAATAGGAGCTTTTACTATCTGTGGACTTGTGCTATCTGGTTCTCTATTAGGAGTTTGAATTTCATTATTCTTTAACTCCAAGGATGTTAAGTTCTCAAAGAATCCAACGTCTCTTGATTCTATTATTGTATTAGACTCTATGTTTAGAAATCTATAAACTTTACTATTTTATGCATACCTTACGAATGCGTACTTAATAACTCTTGGTCCTAACTTAGTTCTTTTTGGATCAGGAGTTCTGTAGTATGCAAGACACTTCCACACTTTTAGATATCCTTTGTTAGGTTTTCTACCTCTTCATGTTTCATATGGAGATATTTTATATTTCTTAGGCGGAATTCTGTTTATTATATGGTACGCTGCAAACAGTGCCTCACCCCATAGACTTAGTGAAAACTTTGCTCTTATCAGCATTGAGTTAACCATTTCTACTAATGTTCTATTATTCCTTTCAGTTATTCCATTTTGTTGAGTCATGTATGGCGCAGTATATTGATGTATTAATCCATGTTCTTCACAGAAGTTATCGAATTCATCGGAGAAGTATTCTTCTCCTCCATCGCTACGGAAAATTTTTATCTTCTTATTTAGTTAATTCTCTATTTTTGTTTTATATATTTTAAACATGTCCGATGCTTCATCTTTGCTCTTTAATAGATAAACATACACAAATCTAGAGCAATCATTTATAAAAGTCATGAAGTACCGTTTACGTTTACCTCCATGAGTAAGAATGCCGTTTAACTCACAAATATCACTGTGCACAAGATCCAATACTTAAGATGATTTTTCAACACTTGAAAAAGGTTTCTTCGTCATTTTAGATCGTATGCACACTTCACATTTATCTATTTCATTATCTGTGTATGAGATTAAATCATTCTTAGTCATGAACTTCAAGGTATTATACCCTATATAGGCTAGTCTATCATGCCACAGTCCAGCGGATTCAACCATATACGTAGAAGTGCTACTTTCATTCAGAGAAAACTTAACCATTCCATTATAAGTATATCCATTTTCGACAAAATTTCTATTCTTGGATAGAATCAGTTTTCCTGACTCGTACACCACCCTTATACCTGGTTTATCCAGAAGATCCCCATAAACTAAGTTTCACCTCATGTTTGGGACGTGCAATACATTGGTCAGAATCACTTTCTTTCCAGAAGTGAATATTAGTTCGACAGTTCCTTTGCCGATGACCTTTGATCGGACTTCATTACCCATTTGGACTTCTTAACCATTGGTTAATTCCTCATAGGTTTTGAAGGCTGATTTGTCGTAACACACATGTACTGTAGCTGCAGTATCATATCACCAACCTGAAACTTTGCCTTGGATGATATTCACCTTAGTGATCATAGCCACAATATCGCCTTCTTCTACTGCATTTGCCTCTTATTTAGATTTGCGATATCGGCATACTCGAGCATAGTGCCCAGTTTTTCCACAAACATGGTATAGGCCTTTAAACTTTCCTTTCTTCTTTTGAGCATTTTTCTTGAATTTTCCTTTATTGGGTTTTAGGCAATCGTCCTTCTCGGGATTATTGTTACTAGTATTTTCTACTGCATGTACCTTGGACGAGGCATTCCAGTTATCATTCTTGCTGTCGTAGTTACGGAATTCTTCCTCAATCCTGAGGTGTTTCTACATCTGTTCCAGTGTGTAGTCTTTGGTTTTATACAGCAACTTCTTTCTATAGTCTTTCTACATCGGTGACAATTTAGCGATTATAGCCCCGACTTGGAATGATTCAGGAAGATCAATCTTTATCGCTTTGATTTTATTTACTATTAGTTGCAGTTCTTGGATTTGGGGCAGCAGTAGTTTATTATCTACCATGCTGAAGTCAAAATACCTGGTGATGAGAAATTTGTTGGTACCTTCTTCTTCAACCTTGTATTTGAACTCCAAAGCAGCCCAGATCTCCTTTGTTGATGACATCTATTGGTACAGATCGTACAGGTGGTCGGAGAGCGCGTTCAGAATATGTCCTCGACACAAGAGTTCGTCTTCGCCTCGTTTGGTGCGGGCAGCCACCTGGTCGGGTGTATCTATATCAGATGCTTCAGGTAGCGCTTGTAGATTTGAATTTATGTAATAGATCTTCAGCGCCATCAGAAGAAATTTCAGTTTGTCTTGTCATCTTGTAAAATTGGTTCCATCGAACCGATCAAGACGTATCAAGTCCCGATTCATCAACTTGATGGATGAAACACTGTCGGCTTCCATCAAATAACGCTTTAAGATTGTTGGAAGTTATACAGATTAATATAATTTCTTTATAATGTGAAACCGAAAATTATAAATTAATCTGAAATATGGACAAGCTGAAGCACGTCTGAAACGTTGTCCTTAAAGCGTTATTTGCCCCTACTCAAGTGAATTGAGTATGCTGATAGGTTACAGGCAAATCGCTTCTAGGATACGACGAGCCTGGTGTGGGTCTGCGTTCAGCAAACATGAAAGCCCACCTATTGGAACTCTATTATACTCAATCTGGCAGAAATACAATAAAGGAAAAATCCCAGAAGAAAGAAAAAGAAGAAAAGCGTGATTTAGACCACTGCACTGGTCAAGTCTTCAGCCACTGGTTCAGTTGAACCGTTCTAGACCACACCGTTGGTCTGTTCTTCTTGCAAATGTTCAACCCTAGCTGTCTTGTTGCTGGAATCACTGGAGTATAAGAGAGGATTGGTGGACTGTCTCAATTCGTATGGGTCTGCTGGCATGGGTTGAGAGATGGTTTGAAAACCCATCCAGGCCCTCCTTTAATAGGCTATGGTGGCTAGGGGGTTATGGTCCAGAGACATAAATTCCATTAAGTCATTTCTGACTGTTGGAAAACTAGCCATTTTATGGCCGTTTTCTGACTGTTGTGCATGAGCCATAACCACTGCTGCATGTGACTGTTGTGAGACAGTAGCTAGCCGTTTTCTAGCTGTAGGGCTAGCCATGCAGCAGTTACAGCTGGACTCTTCACAAATGGCACAACTGTTACAGTTTTTGCTGCAACAGCTCTTTTCAGTCCCTCTATATATACTGAGAGATTTCCCTCCTAGTCCTCTAGTCTCTCTGCCAACCAGCCACCCGTCTTAACCACTTAGTCGCACCGCGACTCGCACACGTCTCGCTCCGGTTCACGAAGGGAGCGACCCTCTGCAACAGGATGCGCACATGCGAAGTGCGCCACTAGCGCCTCTACAGCCACACTGCCTCACATGCCCACGCCTCACACCGAGCTTGATGAAAGTCGAATATTGCATATTAGACCCCAATTATCACATGCTTTTGCATACATGATAATGCTTAACGTTGTATTTTAATCGTGTTTGTGATGTAGGGTGTAATCAGGAGCTAGGACTGAAAAAGGATACTACAAGCATGGAATTAACACTCTGAAGTCACCAAAACAAGGGATGGACTCCAGAGGACCAAGATTGATGGATTTACATGATAGAGATCCGAGGAAATCAAGCCATTCACGTTGAAGAGGCCCAAAAGTTGTCCAAGATTCAAGATCAGATGGTTTCAACCATCCATTCGGTTCAAAACTTCATACATGGCCTGAGGACCATAAATTAATCGCACATGCTGAAAATCAGCCATCGGATCCTTGTAGAAGTGTTCCAAATGACAGATCAACCCCTTAATTCCTTAAGTGGGGCCCACCTGGTCTCTGGATATGCCTTAACTTTGGACTCAATGCATTATATGAGGAGAAAAGATGGATGGACGGACCTAATTTCTCAAAACCATCACGGTGGACCCCAAATGAGATGTTGTGTGTACCATGCACAAGAGTACACGACGTGCACCACACTGCAAGACGAGTCAAACCGACGTTTAACCCATCTCATCTTTTAAAAAAAATGAAAACTCCGTTTCGGCGTGAAACAGAGATCTGCGGATAGTGTAGATGACTCACCATCTTAGTTAAGATGACTGATCTATACCGTCCAAGAGAGTCCCACGACCCATATTACCAAGGCCTAGGTGACAAAATTCCATGAAATAGCGAGGATGGATTCCCAGCCGTTCAAATACAGGACGGACGACAGAGCAGAAAATCAGGTGGACTGCATCAAAAGCAATCCAAAAGCATCCTTTTCTGACCTAAATTCCGAGAGGAATCCGGTGAACAGAGTGGATTTGTCAAAGAAAAATAAAAGTGGGCCCCACCATCAGATCAGCATAAGAGACGTTACGTAGGCCGCTTTTTTCGCACGTCCGTGAGTTCCGGAATCCTATGGGCCACTATCTTTGATCAGATGGATGATCCAAACCGTCCATCGTGTAGATCATCCAAAAATTCCCCAAGGTACATTGTTTCTTTGAAAAGAAAGATTGGAAAGTGGGAGTATAGGTGCTATTTTCTTAGTTGCCGAAACAGGTTCTGCGCAAACTGCAAAAAATTTAAATTTCCTGAACTACCTGCTGCTGCATAAGGAAAACTTCAGCATGAAGTTTCAGCACCTCCCAGCCGACCTCTGTTGCTATAAAGGAAAGAGAAAAAAAAGGAGAGGGGATCTCCGGGTGGTGGACGTGAGAGAAGAAAGAGGAGAGAGAGAGAAAGAAAGAAGGGAGAGATTAGAAAGGGATGTGCTTCTCAACTATAATTTTCTTCTTCCCGATTGAATTTCTGTTATATTCCATGGATTTTTGATTTCTTAGCTAGGGCTGAGATGAAGCCCCTAATTTGAATAACTCTTGTATGTGTTGATTTTATCTGAATTTGATTGGTTTGTTTCTTTCTCTAGTATGCTTAACTGAAATTTCTGTACTTCTCCATTCTATGAGCTTAACCAAAGTCTAGATGTGGATGTTGTTTGGATTCTTATTCTACGTGCTTGTGTCTGACCATGAACAGGTTTCCTATAGAGGAAGAAATAGGAGTCTACATCTCTTCATGCCTGATCATGGATGGAAAGATGTGATCCTCATGCTTTAAGGGATTATACATTCTGTGTGCCCGACCAAGGACATAGAGTGTGCTTTATTTATTTTTATATCAATCTGAATTAGGGTGAATCAACAAGTAAAACAAGGGTCAGGATAATTAGGGGTGGATTCGAAAGTCCTAGTCTTCTCTTTGATTGAATTTTCCTTATTGCTCTCGGTTATTTTCCATAGATTTGTGATAGTTTACTAAACCATTTATTGGATTAGTTAAGAAGTGTCGTAAATTTCGAATTGTGACAACCAGTCCCCGTGGGAACGATCTCGTAATACGTACCGTATCTACATCTAATTCGTATACTTGCGAGTTTAAAATCATTTAAATTAGATTGGTTTAAATTAAAACATCAAGTTTTTGACGCCGTTGCCGGGGAACTGTTTCAGTCCAATTGGATTTAGGATTCTCTTTTATCATAATTCATAGTCTTAGGATTTTACTAACTTTAGGTTAAAGTTTTTTTTTTTAGAAACTAACTTATTTCCTGTTTTGTAGGGTCTTGACATGAACTTCTAATTTGGTAATCCCTTTCTAAATTCTTTACTTTTTCTAATTTCTATTTTTAGAATTAGGGTTTTATTTTTTTAAAATTTTCTAATTCTAGGCTTTCCTTTTTTTTAGAAATTTTCTATTTTCTAATTTTAAATTTAGATTCTTCTTTCAAGTAACTTTTTATTTTTCTAGTTTTAGAAATTTTTCCCTTTTTAGAAACTAACTTAGCCTTTTATTTCTAAGATTAGAAACTTTCTTTTTTTAGAAATTAACCGTTGCTAAGGATTTTTCTAGCATTATTTTAGGAAATTTAATTTATTTTTGTTTTTATTATGTTTACAGGAATTAAGGAAGGAAGCTACTAAATAAGACTGTCTTCAAAAGGAGGAGCTCCCAAATCTTCAGACA